>NC_134536.1:2400757-2715757 GCF_050624435.1 Tenrec ecaudatus
CGACTGTGGGAGAAAGGATGCCCTTGCATGGGGTGGGGGTGGCATCACTGCCCGGAGAGCGGTGTTTGAGCAGGAGCCGCAGGAAAGGCCTGGTCTCCAGCCCAGCACACCATGGGGATTGACTCCCCTGTGGCACCCACGACATGCCGGGCTTCACAGGGAGACTTTCAGGGGTCAGGGGTCCTGGTGACAGGCGTTTTCTTTGACATACCGGTGGTGGGACCCGGGAGAACGGGGACCGCCGTAGAAAAGAGGAAAGGAGGCTGCGTCAGCTTTGTCCAGACACAGATCTGCTGGAACGGAGGGGTTCTTGAATAGGCGAGCCTTCTGCCGGATTCCAAATGTCTGTCCGTGGTGAATGCCCCACTCTGCTGCAGGACCAGACAGGCGCGACAAGAGGCGCCCACTCACCCCGTGCACAGCGTCCCGTGTTCTGCGTGGACAGCTTTTCCACCCTCCGCTTCCTTTCAGCCGGGATGAGTCAGAGGCAGACTGGAGGCAGAGGGGCCTGCAGGACCAGCGCCTCTGAGCAATCATTCCTTTGAGCCAGTCCCGGTGAATGCAGGGCACTCGGTGCACCTGCAGATGCGGGAGTTGGCGGAACCCCAAAGATCAAGTACAGGTAGCAAAAGACGCCCCTGAGGTTGATGACCGCTTCTTTCTCCGTCTCCCACCCTCTTGCCTTGTGACGGGCACTGATCCTGCATCGTCACCCTCTCCCCACCCGTCCGTTTCCAGTTCTCCTGTGGCGGCTGGCTCGTTGCGGTGACGCTTGAAGCTAAGCCACCAGCATGTCAAATGCCAGTATGGTGGCCGCGTTTCACCAGCGTTTTCAGGCTAAGACGGACTAGGAAGAAATGCTTGTTGAACTCCCTCTGAAGAGTGGGAGTGGAAAACTCATGAGTCGTGACAGAACATTGTCTGATATCTCACGAGTCCCATGGGCAGGGCCCCCGGCCATCGGCAGGGGCAGACAGGGAGGTGGAAGGCAGTGGCAGGCTCAGGATCCGGCACTGTCGTTGTCAGGGGTCATCGAGCTGGCGCCAATAGGAAAGGACACTGTCTTCCTCTCACCTGCTATTGTTGGGCCCGTTGTTGCCCATCCCACCTCCACCCGTCTCCTTTTCACTGCCCTTCTAATTCGCCGAGCGTGGTGCCCGCTCCCAGGATAGCTCTCGCCTGACGACAAGTCCAAAGCAGGTGAGGCCACGTCGCTCCTCCGTCTTCTCTTCCGAGCAGACTTCCGGCTGTGCTTTTTCCCAGACGGATTGTTTGTTCTCTCAGCAGCTTGTGGTGCGTTGCGTTCTTCTCCAGCGCCCGTAATTCACGCGCCTTGGCTCTTCTTCTGCCTTCCTTATTCGAGGCCCAACGTCTTCGTGAAAATCCCGCGCGTTGGGTCCAACCCAAACTAAACTCACCGCTGTGGGATCCACCTCGCCTGTGGCCACGATGGCTTGGATCAGGAGCACCTTGCTCCTCACAGTGACGCCGGCTCTTGATGCACAGAAGAAGCCTTGAGCAGAAGATGGCCCGGGCACAGCGAGTCCTCTGAGGCCATCATTCGCATTTCCTCTGTTCATTCTGTCCTTTGAGTTCATCATCCATGTGTTATCTGCGGTCCCTGCAGCGTTCCTGGGTATGAGTGAGCACGGTGGACCGGCATGCGGACATTTGGCTTCACACAGTCATGTGACCAGCCGGGCCGGAGGTGACACACCGAAGGAGATGGAGGGACGTGCATCATCCAAAGTCATATCTCAACCCCATCCTGAAATCCAGTGCGGTCGACAATAACAGCATCCGTCCACCGACAAGTGAGATCAGTGGCTACGACAGTTCTTTAAACTCACACACCGACCACCTGTGCCAAAGACAGAGCACCGAAGTCTATCCTGGTGATTGGAAAATCAGGACTGGTCAGAAGAAAATCCCAAAACAAGGAGCACTACTAGTTGGAAAGTACAGCTTTGGTGGTCGGGTGGACAGTAATCCCTTAGAAGGGGAGGGGAAGTGCAAGGGTGTGTGGGTAGGGACGACTACTGGGGGCCTGATTAGTAGTTTGCACAGTTGAATATGAAGTGGATGGTCTGAAATGTGATCCTCCACCTAATTCATAAAAGAAAAAGATTGCTAAAGCTGAGAAGTGGAGAAACGGTAGCTCCCGTTGGATGTTTCTGTCTAGAGCTGTTCCCGCTTACACATCTGTAGCGCGAGAACCCCTTGGTGCGGTCACAGACAGGAATTGCTGGTCCTCACTGCTGCCAGGGGCCACTGAGTGGAGCCCCAGCCCCCAGAGACCCCAGGTGACGGGGCTGAAGGCCTGTCATCCTTATCGTCGGGCACCAGCTCCTCCTCCCCAGAGTGCTGTGTGGGTTTGGATGGCCATCCTTTCAGGGAGCACCCCAGGGTGTCACTGTGGTGTGGCCTGGGCAGCCTGGGCCTGACTCACTGCCCGGTTGGATGGCTGACTCACAGCACACCTACAGGACCGGGGGACTGTCCCTGTGTGTTTCCCAGACAGCCACTGTTCATGGGAATACAACAAGGGGCCTTGTCTTTCTCCCGAGGAGTGGCCGGTGGTCTCCAGTTGCTGACCTTGCAAGGGCAGCCCAGCTCCTAGCCCACTTCGTTACTGGGACTCAACCTGATGGCAGTGAGCTTGGTTGGTTTTTTAAGCATGGGAAAACTGAGGCACAAGAGAATGAGGACAGTCCCTAAGCTCAGGGAAGCCATTGTTGCTTAGGGCTTAGGGGGTGCTTATGCAAGCTGGAGCTGCTTCTGCCGTCCATCCTCGAGAGGGGCACAGTGGGCACCATGGTTCCTGTGACCCGCCATCCCTGGTTGTCACCACGACCTATTGGCACCCCCTGCACCGTCTCTGGGGCCTCTCACCTGCTTCTGTGAACCTGTGGTGGGGACACAGGACAGAACCGACCCATTCCTGAAGAGTAATTAAACCCCACTGTGAAGAGAGTTCAATCATTTTGGAAATTAAGTCACCAGCAAGACTGTAATTAGTAATGAAATAATAGTGTGATGACTAACCGCCTCCACTTAATTACTTACTATCCAATTGTGCGTGTGATTAATTTATAATGACGAGAGATGCAATGATTTAATCCGCAGGGAGCCTGTTTGAGCAGAGTGCACTGTGACTTTATTTGGAGCACTGAAAGTTAACATGTTCTGCCGCTCTGACCAGAGCCATGGTGGTGTAGTGGTTACGAGTTGGGCTGAGATACCCAAGGATGGTAGTTCCAAACCACTAGGAGCTTTTGGGGAGAAAGATTGGACTTTCAACTCCCAAGAACAGTTACAGTCTTAGAAACTGTTTGTTTCTAAGGGGTCAGGTGTTTGAAGCCACCAATCTCTCTGAGAGAGACACATGAGGCAGCTTGCTCTTCTGTCCTATGAGGTCACAATGAGTCAGGACTTGGTGGTGGTCAGGTTGACTTTGCGGGGGGAAGGGGAACGCTCAACCTGATAAGTGTCTACCACCATCCCAATACTAATTCTACAAATCACCATTTAACCTTTTAGCATTTTCAAAAACCTTATCTAGGAAAGACTTTCCATTGCTACAATTGATGGTACCCCAAAATTGTCTGGGCTGTCTGCTCCCATAAAGAGTTCTACGCTGTCCTGTAGGGTCACTGTCAGTCCGGATTGACTCGATGGCAGGGAGACTTGGTGTGTTGGGTGTGGGACAGTTGTCTGACCTGGTTTTGTTTCCCCTCACACTGCCCCCGCGCCCCGCATTCTGCTGGTCGTTGTGTGGTTGTCAGTTGTCATCCAGTCAGCCCTAACCCATAGGAACCTGTGCACAACAGAAAGAAATACTGCCAGCCCTGGGCCATCCTCACGATTTCTCCTGAGCCTGAGCCCATTGGTGCAGCCACCATGTCAACCTATCTCCCCTTCCTCCCCCTCACGGCCCCTCCACGTTGCCAAGCATGACATCCTTCTCCCGGGACTGGTCTCTCCTGACAACGTGTCCCAAGTAGGTGAGAGGAAGTGTCACCATCCTTGCCTCTGAGGAGCACTCTGACCATACTTCTTCCAACGCAGATGGGTTTGTCCTTTTAGCAGTCCGTGGCAGTTCCAATATTCCTCTCCGGCCCCATGGTTCAAATGCATCGATTCTCCTACGGGCTTCCTCATTCATGTCCGACTCTCATATGCAAGTGACGCAAGTGCAGACACCACGGCTTGGGTCAGGTGCACCTCGGCCCTCGCCCTTCAGCACTCTCAGGAGGTCCTGTGCAGCACTTGTACCCAGCGCAGCCCTCCGTTTGAGCTCCAGATGCTCTTTGGGTGTTCTTCAATAAACATAATCCATTACAGATGCACAGTCACGGGGGGGGGGGTGTTTCTGACTTAGATAAATAGCCGTCACCAGCCTCCACCTTTCCCTCCCATTGCTGCCTCTGTAGAACCTGTAGGGAGCCCCCTGCTGGCCCTGTGCCCTCACTGTTATGCATGGAAGGATCCCCCAGGCTTATTTTGGGGGGACCAAAGGGGTGGCAGCCATAGATTATCCCAGTGCTTCATCCTACCCCAATTACGATGTCTTCCAGAACCCCATCCAGTCGACGTCCCAGACGGCATGTGGTTGCTAGGCGCTGGTCGCTGCTGAGTGGGTTGGGCCCACAGTGACCCCTTGCCTGGCAGAAGGGAGCAGCGCCCAGTCCCACGCCATCCTCACAGCTGTTGTTGAGCCCATCGCTGCAGCCACTGTGCCCACTGGCTCATCAAGGGCCTTCCTCTTCACAATGCCCCTCTCAGGGCCCTGCCTCTCCTGAGAACAAGTCCAAAGTACATGCGACGGTGTCTCACCATCCTCTGGCCGCACTTCTTCCCGCACGGACTTGCCTCTTCTGGTGGCCCACAGCACTGGCGATGTCCTTCACCTTGGTTCAGATACGCCGCCTCTCCATCCGTCTTCCTTACTCGACGTCCAACTTTCCCACGCACGTGAGGCCATTGAACATAGCACGGCTTGGGTCACCTGCACCTTGCTCCTCAGAGTGACGTCCTTGCTTTGAACACTTTAAAGAAGTCCTAGACAGCAGCTTTGCCCCAAACATCCTTTGATTTCTTGACTGCTGCAGATTCTTCACAAACGGGGTTGGAGGTGTGTGCACCATTCAGATCATGATACACGTGAGTTACACAGCCAGTTCCTAAAAGCACCTGCACTGTGTTAAACAGGACCATTTCACATCAGAACCGAGGGGCCAAACCCACTGCCCTTGCCTTCCTTCTCACTCAGGGCCATCCGCCCGCCCACCCACAGGCGATCCATGGCTGAAACTGTGTGGGAGCTGACAGCCTCCTCTTTCTTCCACAGAGCGGCTGGTGGGTTGGAACCAATGACCTTGAAGTCAGCAGCGCAATGCTTACTTGATAGCATAACATCCGTGGCAGGCACGCACCTGGGCCAGGAGGTGGGTAGGGGGCTGTCCGTAGCCTGTCATTGCTCCTCGAAGCAGCAGCTGGCCCCTCAGGTCACCCTCACGGCACACTGGACCTCTCCATCCAGGCCCCAAAGTGACACATTATTCCTGGTCTGACTGGCCTTGCTCTAGTGACTTGGGGGGCTGGGGCGTGCCCCTCATCTGTCGGATGCCCACGCGCTCCAGCGCCCACGCCCTCTCGAGTAGCAGAGCTCATTCCTTACCTTCAGGCGAGCGAGCTCCCTGTGGTCATGGTCAAGGTCTTCGAGAAAGGCAGGACAAAAACGAGAAGCCCTTTCCAAAAGCAAACCCCACCCAGGCAGACTCTGCAAAGCCTCCCATCTCTTTCCCAGCAGCACTGGGTCCTTGCGGAGGCCTCCTGTGGCTGGGTTCTGCTCCCCAGAGTGGGGAAAATTAACATCTCAAAGTAGAATGATACAGTCAAGGTTAATTGAGTTGCAGAAAGGATGCTGGAAGTCACCAGTGCTTCTGAAGTGTAATCAGCCTAAAGACGGCTCTGCATGTTTTTAAACAAAGCCCTGGCTCTTTGACTTCAGGCTCCACAGATTGCTTTTCAATCTTCTTCTTCCCGTGTCTGCCATGAAGACATGTTGCACAACTGAGTGGGGCGGGAGGTAGGGGGCAGAAACCACAAGAAAGGATGTGTTTCCAAGGATGCAGGGTCTGAGAGACGCCGCCTGCCACGAGCATGCTGGCCAGGGGCTTTCGGCCTCGGTGCAAGCCAGCTTCCTCTCATGCCCGTCACTCTTTGAGAAGGGTGGCTGCCTGCGTGGTCACGTTCGGTGCCCGTGATGCAGGTGATGTGTGTCTTCTTTAAATGGTAAGGCCAAAGTGAACTGCATCCTGAATACGAGAGAGACCCAGTTGCCTCCAAGACCGTGCTTTGCAGATGGAGAAATGGAACTAACGGTGCCTTGGTAGGAGCCCTGGTGGTATAGTGGTTATGCGTTGGCCTGAGATCTGTATGGTTGGCAGTTCGAAACCACCAGCAGTTCCATGGGAGAACAGTGGGACATGAACTTTTGGTGCTACTTACAGACCCGTTTGAAATGTGCCGGGTGGTTCCCATAACGAGGTCATGGGGAAGGGGCGTCTCTGTATGAAGAAGCACCACAGAGGCACTGAGTGCACTGGAACCAGACACCTTGGATGACCCACACGTCTTTACTAGTATATTTGGTGGGAGGAGAGCCATGGGTCGAGGATTCATATGGAAAGTGAAGACCCCACTCAGAAAGACCAGCATAGATTGGTGTTTGAAACCAAAGAACTCCACATGCCAAAAAAAGGAGCGGATGGATTTGCATGCAAGACATGCTTTGACATTGGGCCTCCACTCAAGCACTCCCTCAGTGCAAGAATACTTTGTTCTATTAAACTGGCATTCTATGATGCTCACCTTCCTGACACAATCACTGAAGACAAAGTGGGTGCATGAGCAAATGTGGTGAAGAAAGCTGATGGTGCCATGCTATCAAAAGATGTAGCATCTGGGGTCTTAAAGGCCTGAAGATAAACAAGCAGCCATCTAGCTCAGAAGCAACAAAGCCCACATGGAAGCTTACTGTCTCCCATTCTGGGGTCCTTCTGAGATGTGTGTCCTTCCTCTCCTGGCCCCAGGGCACACCTCCTCTGCCTCCCCAGCCTCATCTCTGTGCCGCCGTCCCCTCTTTACAAGGAGCCCCAGCCAGAGAGGACAAGGGCCCACCCATGGCCTTAACCAGTCACCCCGCTTCCAGACAAGGTAGTTTCCCTGGTGGGAGGGGCCGGGGGTTGTTCGGCATGACTTGTTGGGGTGGGAGGATATCATGCAGCCCAGGATGAACAGACTGCCTCCAATTAAGAGAAAAGAAAATCTCCCTGCCATCAACCCTGCATATCCCCCTTCCACTGTGCTGAGCCCATTCCAACTCGGGGGACCCTGCAGGGCAGGACCGTGGGGCTTCTAAAGGCCGTGCATCTTTGTGTAAGCAGACTGCCTCATCTCTCTCCCTCAGAACAGAAAGGGGGTTTGAACTGCCAGTGTTTGGATGAACGCTGAATCAGTTGCAGCACCAGGCCCTCAGTGGATGAGATGTACTCCTTGGCCTACAAGCTTTGAAGGCTAGTGGTGGGAGGTGGGAGGCAAACACAGAGCCAGGAAGTGGCCACATGGACCCGCTCCTCCGGGGTCAGGGTGGGACTTAGAGAGCTGGCATTTGCTGGGAGCCAGGAGAGGACGCTGGCTTGGGGGATCAGGGAAGACTGGGGACTGGTGGCAGAAGGATCTGGTGCTCCAGTGGGAGGGATGGGGGCTGTTGTAAGGCTTTTTGGCTTCATCCTGAGGGTTGTGGGGGGGACCCCTGCAGAGTCAGAGGGCCATAGGGACAGTGGAGTACAGTGGGAGCAGGTGGACAGAGATGGCCAGAACTGCTGGGCAGGAGCCAAGGGAGAAGTGGGCACCCAGAGTCAGGGGGCCAGCTAGGGAATACAGAGGGGCCAGCAGATCTAAAGTAGCTGGGGGTACAGGCAGGCAGGGGTGACGAGGAGGGACGCAGTGAGCTAAACAAGGCTGGACTTCAGACCTGAGTGACCAGGAAGGGACAGGCCTTCCCTGAGAGCAGTCACTGGAGCAGGAGTGAGGAAGTAACGGAGGGCCTGGGCACAGGGAGTGTGTGCTGCCTCAGAAGCTCAGAGGGAGTGTGGGCTCCTGCAGGCCTGGGAGCAGATCTGGGGTGAGGCCCGGGTGTGCACTGGTCCTCAACCTTCCTAATGCCGCCACCCTTTAATATGGCAGTTCCTCAGGTGGTGGTGACCCCAACCATAAAATTGTTTTCATTGCTACTTCATAACTGTAATTTTGCTACTGTTATGAATTGTAACATAAATATCGGATAGGCAGGATGTATTTTCATTGTTACAAATTGAATGTAATGAAAGCATAGTGATCAATCACAAAACAATGTATAATTCTATATTGTGAAATATTTGTTTCTAGTGACAAATAATTGAAATGTTGTCTTGAAGCACGGTGTAGCGTGGGTAACAGTCTTCACACTGCGTACTCATAGGTGGGCGTATCTGCATGTGGGAGGACCCACCTGTATGGACAGAGGAGCCGTGTCTCAGTTCTTAAGGCCATCGGAAATATGTGCTTTCCGGTGGTCTTAGACGACCCCCGTGAAAGAGTTGAGACCCCCAGGTTGAGAACTGCTGCTCTGAAGGTTTTCTGGAGGCTTCCACTGCTAACGCCAAGGATGGACCTTCCGCTCCACCCCCCCTCCCCCGATGATGGGTGATCTGTTCCGGAAACTCGGCCAGTGGGCACGCAGTGGGGTGCAGACCCTGGCTTACCACCTGGGTGCGAGTGGTCAGAACCAGCTCCATGGAAACTGGCCGTTGACTCTCACGGGGTGGAGAGTCACACCGCGTGTAGGGAGCCGGGAGTTAAACCCACTGTCTTGAGTCTCAGAATCGGGCTTTCAGAGGCAGTGCCGCACCGTGTCCCCTGCATAGTTCACTCCCCAGACCAGTCCACCTCAGAAATCAGGCGCCCCAGGAGACTAGCCGGGTCCTGAGCCATCCTCCGCACCGTCTCTGGGCCACCAGCACAGGCCCTTGGCATCACGCGAATCCACCTGGTCCCTCAATCCTGAACTCCCTCATAAACTTCCTCTTCGAGAATGTTCCTCGCAGACAGGAGCCGGCCCATGCTTCTGCTCCTGGTGGAGCACTTTTTGGAGAAATCCCGGGCTCTGGTTTCTGAGTTTCCCAGGCTCACTGCCTCCATGCTGTAAGATCCCTGAGTGCAATCAGACGGACAGATGGATAGGGCAGGATAATGGGAGCATCTGGCCCCTTTGTAGAGCCTGCTGGCTGGCCACCTGGATCTTCAGGGCCCTCCTGAAATTCCTGACCAACAGCAATGGCCCTCATGACAGATGGAGGAGTTTGCTAGTCACGCCGGCCAGTAGAAGGCCAAGCCTCTGGATTCACGGAGGGGCCTTCCTGAGAGGGTGGGGGGCAGGCAGAAAGAGACTCAGAGCTTGGAGACAGGAGTTGGGGTTCACACCCCCAGCTCAGCCAGCGGCCTGTGACCCAGGCTCCAAGAACTGCCCTGAGGGTACCTGTTGAGAGAGACTTGCTTTTGAGGGATTGCTTTTAATTTCAATATCTTTCGTCCCAAAGTGCAGGCCACACCTGGAACTGGCTTCCGGGAAGGGGTGGGCGATGGCACTGGGCCTGAGGCGGGCAGGTTCATGGGGGCGGGGTGTGTGTGCACGTGGTCTTGACCAAAACCCCAAACCTGCACAGCCAGGGGTCAGCCACGCATGTCTCTTAAAGGGGTTGCCTGCAAGAGTGGTGCTCAGATGGCTGCCGTTTCCTTACCAAGCGCCCAGAGACGGAATATGAGGGCAGAGGCCCCCTCGGTTTGTCCAGTAACTGAGTGTGGAGAGAGACCAGCAACCAGTGGACCGCAGGGACTGGCCTGGAATTCAGGACCACTGAGCCCAGGGTGGTGGGATGAGGTGACCGTGGCAGGGACCTCAGGCCTGATACCCCTCCAATGCTGGGGGAGGGAGTAGGCGTTTTCAAGCCACAACCCCTGAGCCTTCAGAAGCAATGGATAAATAAGGTTGTGGTGACGGGGGCAGGAGGTCTCATTGCCACGGCCTGGCTGGGAGAGGAGGAGGATATGGGGGCTCCACAGGACAAGGTGGCATGCGGTGACCATCCCCTGCTAGCCAAAGCCCCCTCCTTCGACTCCGTGTGCTTCTAGCCAGCAGCTCTCCGTTGGCTCCAGCCCGGCCGACTGGCAGCGAACAGGTGGCCGCCCGGCCACGCGATCGGAATAGCAGGCCCTATATTAAGCCTGACCCTGAGGTGTGTGGTTAGGTCACTTGCTAAAAGCGTCAGGGAAGGACCCACAGACAAGGAAGCCATCGGCGTCTTGGTGCGGTGACCCTGGCGTGAGGTCGCCCCGTGTTTGTAAACTTCCCTGGGAGGCTGGGAGCATCCCTGGGAGAGACTCCAGGGCCAGGCCCCCTGCCTGCACCCCATCCGGCCTCTCTGCCTCAGGCGGCACCATGCTTGGAGTCTTCCGGCAAGCCTTCTCCAAAGTCTATGCCGTGCTGGTGGTAAGTTCCCTGCTTCTGCCCGCCCAAAGCCCTGGGCAGTGGCCCTCTTTGGTTTGTGGGCCCCACTCAGACATGGAAGCCCCTGGCCAGCCAGTCGGAAGGCTCCCTTTTCCAGGTGATGGCCATCCGTCCGTCTTGGGACTCCTTCCATCCTGAAGGCAGCAACATGGTGAAGGGCTGCCCTGCTTTCCTGAGCCTCACCAGTGTGCCGCTGTGCCGTGCCGGGTGCAGGCTGACCGCGTTTCTCTGTGTGTCTGCATGGAAAACCCTCACACGCTCCTGGCCTTCCTTCACGCCCCATGCGTTCCCGTCGGATGCAGAGGCCATTTGTTCTGCCTCACTTTTAGGTCCTGGTTCACACAGACGCCTGTTCTCGGTCAAAGGTGTCTGAGCTGACACTGGCGTGTGAGCTGGCCGCCGCCCTCCATTCCTGCGCCTCCGAGGGGTGCTCTGTCCACGTGGCCTGGGCCTGTTCTCAGGCTCATTGTTAGTTAAGTGGTGATTGTCCTGTGTGCACAACGTGGGTCCCTAGGTGGACGTACGGGCAGGTTCCCCTGTGAGGCTCCCCCTCCTCCTGCCCCTCTTCCTCCTCCTCTTGCTGGCTGCTTCTCTCTCTCTCTCTCTCTTCTCTCTCTCTCTCTCTCTCTCTCTCTCTCTCTCTCTCTCTCTCTCTCTCTCTCTCTCTCTCTCGTCCCGCACCCTGCTCACCCAGAAAGGTGCATGGTAAGCTGGAATCAAAGGATTCCCCCAGGAGCTTTTGGAAGCCCCTTCATATCCCTCCCCTTCTTCAGACCACAGAGGCGAGAGGGTCCTGGTGCGGTAGTCTGAGAGTCAACCAAACCTGGCACAAGGGATCCCTGCACCCCTCTCCCTGACTCCCGTCTTTGAGCATGTGATTCAGGGTGGAAGATGACAGAACAAGTTGGGGTTCTGCTCAACGGCCCTGTTGTGCCTGTGACCCCACTCCTCCCTGGGTGCCCTGTCCTTCCTGCATCCCAGCTGCCCTTGGATCCACGTGCTTGATGGTCCTGAAAAGTGTGGCCCTTCCGGGTGACAGTCCACCTTGCACTGCTGTTGGCGGGGCCACCGGGCTGCCCCATGTGCAACAGCCGGAGACACGCTTCCCCCAGTCTGGCTGGGTGAGCTCGCGTTCACCCTGCGGGCCCGCCGCGGGCCTGCACACTGTTGGGCTGGAAGCTGAGCTGGTGGGGTGAGGTCTGGTCCCGGCGTGAAGGGTATCTAAGTGGGGCCCACAGACTCGGGGCCCCACTGCTCTCTGCCTGATCTTCCTGTGTAAAGTGCGGTTATGGTTTGGGTGGAAACTTGCAGGGCAGATCGGCTCCCATTGCACAACTCACTCGTGCACGTGATGTGTCCGGAGCTGCATGCCCATCCACCTCCCTGACACAGACCTTCCTCCAGCCCCCGCCCGCCTGCCCGCCTGGCGTCGCTTTCAGCTTGTCCTTCTTTCCCGCTCTCCCTGCCTTCCTCTTGAGCCCCTGTTGACCTCTCTCTCGGTTGTTCTGTAGCTCTGGCCCCTGTCGCAGCCCATGGGTGCCTGCGGCCTGTTGGCTTCCCCCGGGCTCCCGGGGCCCCTGCCCATCTCCTCTCAGCAATCTTGTGGCTTCTGCTCAGCACTTTCTGTCCGTACATTTCTTCCCACATTTTTCAGGTGTGAGGTGGACACATGGTCCCAGCTTCCCCACTTCCTCGGAGTTGACCACACCCACACGGGACCCCTCCTGTGTGTTGGATGAGAATGGTGATCCCTTGGGCTTTCCTGGGCTGGTTTTCCTGGAATAGATCACCAGGCCTTTCCTCCAAAGCCCCTCTGGGCAGACTTGAACACCCAACATTTCAATCAGCAACTGAGATGCTGGATACATATACGTGGGTGGCGGCAGAGGGACATGCCTGCAGGATTTGCTGCTCTGCTGGGCCCGGCATGCCCTTCGCCCAGGCCCTCAGAGCTGCCAACACTTTGGGAGATAAAGTCTAGCTGGGTCCTTCAAGACCACGGGGCACGGGGTGCAGGCTCTAGGTGCAGATACAATGTGTAGTGGGGGGGGGTACTGTCTAGTTGGTTGTTGTACAACAGGACAAAGTACTGCCCAGTCCTGCGCCATCCTCACGATTGCTCTCCTGTTGGGCCCCATGGTTGGAGCCTCTGTGCCCGTCCTTCTTGTTGAGGGCCTTCTTATTTTTCACTGCCCCTCCACTTTGCCAAGCGTGGTGTCCTTCTCCGGGGTCTTGTCTCCCCTGACAACATGCCCAAAGTATGGGAGATGAAGCCATCCTTTGCTCCAGGGAGCATTCTGGCTGTAGCTCTTCCAAGAAAGATGTGTTGGTTCCTTTGGCAGTCCATGGCACTTTCAATATTCTTCTCCAGCACCACAATCCAAGTGCATTGATTCTTTCCCAGTCGTCCTTACTCAATGTCCACTGTGAACATGCATATGAAGCAACTGAACATATCATGCCTTGGGTCAGGCACACCGTGGTCCTCAACGTAACATCCTCGCTCTTCAACACTCTAACGAGATCTTGTGGAGCAGATTTGATCTCCTGACTGCTGCTACCATGAGCATTGATCGTGGATCCCAGTGAGACAAACCTTGGCCACGTCAATCTTTTCTCCATTGATCATGCTGCTACCTATGGGTCCAGTCGAGAGGATTTGGGTCTTCTTTACGCTGAGTTGTAATTAATCCACACTGCAGGCTACAATCCTTAATCTTCATCAGCAAGTACTTAAAGTCCCCTCACTTTCTTCAGGCCAGGTTGTGTCATCTGCCCATCTCAGGTTCTTCACACCATCCAGGTAGAGAAGGCCCTGCCCTAGGTGGAGGGGTCATTAGGGAGTCACCAGAAGGAGCTCAGGGGCCCCTGGGCTCTGTAGGGTCATCTGCTCAGAGTGACAGTGGCAGGGGGGGGGGGAGAGGTGGACATGGAAGCAGAGAGGCTGTGGTGGCCTGGTCCTGGGGAGTGAGCAGGGACAGTGCAGTGGGGAAAGTGCTGGCAGAAGTAACACTGGATCTGATGGGAAGATGAGGTCAGGGAACCTGTCCTGAGGTTGTTAGAGGGTGGAAGGTGAATGCAGCTTTAAGGTGGGGGGGGGCAGCGACCAGGCCCTGCTCATCTGTCCTCACTCCCTGCACCTCCCCCCAACACACACACACAACCCATGGCTGGCAAGAGTGATCACCACATGTAAAAGGAGAGCTATTGCATCACCAAGAAGCCCTGATGGCACACTGAGATAAGCTAGGTCGGTGGTTCAAAGCCACCAGCGTCTCTGAGGGAGAGAAGTGAGGCTGTCTGCTTCCGCAATGATTGACAGTCCTGGACACTGTAAGAGGCAGGTGGGCTCTGTCCCACAGGGTCAGCATCAGTTGGAATTGACTCAATGGCAGTGGGTTTTGTGGCGTTTTGTGTTTTTATGGTAACACACACACAGTTGCAGTCTGGTCCATTGTACCTCCGAATGACTTTCTTGCACAAGGTTGAGCTGCCCACGGAGTTTCCAGTCTGGAATGTTGATGGAAGCAGTCTGCCAGGCCTTTCTACTGAAGCCACTCATGGGGTCTCGCTGCCGGCCCTGCACTCAGCAGCCTGGAACTTGCCCTCTGAACCACAGGGCCATTCGGCCTTCGGAAGAACAGCCAGGGTACTCCTCAGAGACAACGATGGCAAGACTCCGCCTCGTGTACTTTGGACACGTTGACAGGAGAAGCCAGTCCCTAGAGAAGGGGCGTCATGCTTGGTAAAGCGGAGGGGCAGTGAAAAGAGGAGGACCTTCCACAGATGGACAGACACCACGGCTGCCACAATAGGCTCAGGTACAGCAGCAACGTTAAGGATGGTGTGAGACTGGGCAGCGTCTCATTCTGTCGTGCCTGGGGTCACGCAGGGTCAGAACTGTCCAGACGGCAGCTGAAACAAGGTACCCACAACAGATCTGTTGGCTTGAATTGGTGAACCTTCTGGAAACTCTGGAGGTCTTCCTTTTGATGAGGTGGGTGATATTTTGAAGCCACCAAGAGCATGTGATGTCAGGGATATGAGGTTGACAACTACAGGCAGACACGGCATACAATTTGTGTCCGACATGGATCAGCCAACGATTAATGCTTTTATTTCATTAGTCTTCTCTATAGATGTGAGCTCAGGAAACACCCACCCAGGGCAGGCTTGTTTAGGGGCTCTGTGATCAGAGGCTCCCCTGGGAGAAGCCGACAAGCAGATCTGCTTGTCCTATGCTGGCCTTGTCTGCCGGGCTCCATAGACCATGTCCATTGGTACCTCAGAGCCTGGGTGCACTTGGTCAGTTTCTACCCTGCTTGACCTCAGAGGGTTGGCATGAGTGCCCAGTGGCATGCAGATGCATTGGGTGGGCCCTTGGGAGCACCTGGGGCACTTCCTGACCCCAAACAAACAAAGCTGCATCTTAGACTGAAGGACAATTGCAACCATGGCCTAACCAAGTTGACGCACATTTGTGGGTTGGGGGGGACACGATTTAATGGGCACCCAAGTGTTACTGTATGCCTGACTCAGAGCAGATGGGTGCTGCTCCTGGTATGCTTCTACTACTGATATTATTGTCAGAGACTTTGGGGCTGGGTGCCGATGAGCAGCTGCCAGCACATGACATCTCTGTGGCCTGGGCTCAGGTATGGGCAGCCATGCAGGTGGGCCTTGAGCCAGGCCCTGTATGGACTGTTATAACAGCCCGGCTGTTATGCTATATGTCACAGTGTGTCCCGGGGCTGTCACCTTGCCTTTCTCCACTGAGACGTGAGTTCGTTCCCAGCCTCACCTCCTTCCTTCCCTTCTCCTCTCCTGCTGAGGCAGGAGGGGAGCCCCTGGCAGGAGGCTGGCTGGGGCGGGGTGCCTCCAGCACGTGGATATGGAGCTGAAAGGGCAGTGACATCTGCCAGAGGAGGCCCGCATAGCTGAGGGAGAGAGAGCTGTCCTACACTAACGGGGGACTCCTCTTGGAGAAGACACCCCAAGTGTGTCTGCTGGCATGGATCTTGTTTCTGGTACCTCCAAGCTCATCCCAATCCTGTTACTTCCCTGATAGCCATGTAAACGTGTCCAGTCTGGGAGTTCTGTGTGGCCATGGCAACTAGTGGTGGAACCTGGGAGAGAAGCAGAGTGCCCCATGGTCAGGACAGTGGGTGTCAGAAGTGGGTATGAGGAGGAGGAGGGAGGCAAGGGGAGGAGGGGAGGAGGAGGAGGGGGTAGGGGTAGGGGGAGAGGGAGGAGGAGGAGGGGGATCAGGGGGATGGGAGAAGAGGAGGAGTAGGAGGAAAAGGGGGAGGAGAGTGAGGGAGGGGGAGGAGGAGGAGAAGAGAAGAGGAGGAGGGAGGCAAGGGGAGGAGGAGGTGGAGGAGGGAGGAGAGTGAGGGAGGGGACCAGGAGGAGAAGAGAAGAGGAGGAGGGAGGCAGGGGGAGGAGGGGGAGAGGAGGGGAGGGAGGAGGAAGAGGGATGAGGAGAGGAGAGAAGGAGAAGGAGGGGAGGGAGGAGGGGGGAGGAGACGGAGAGGGAAAAGGGGAGAAGGAGAGGGGAGGAGGAGAGGGACTTGGAGAGTGGGAGGTGCTGAGCTCTGCCTCTCAGGGCTCAGCTGGGGTGTGGTGCTGGTGCTGGTGCTGGCTCTTGTTCTCCCAGAAGTTTGAGGAGGTCTGGAGCTGCCATGACCAGGACCCTCCCCGGACCTGGATTTAGACGTTTACAGAAAGAAGGCAGAAAAGCCCTGCTGGGTGCCAGGCTCACTGGGGAGCCAGCATCCCAGAGGTCCCTGTGGGTATCAGTCACCAGGATTCTCCCTGTCTCTGCTTCCAGACTTTCCACGGCCTCTCACCCCGGGCGTGCACACTAACACTCACACACACCACACACTGTTTTCACACATTCTCACAGGGGTTGCCACACAGCACACTCACACACATACAGGCACACACTCATTTACACGCTTACACTCGCGCTCTCCAACTCACACACCCACTCTCCACATGCACGCTATCAGGCATGCTCCAACCTCACTCACACTCAGTCACACACATGATCCCTCACACGCTGACACACACAATTTCACACACTTTTAAAAAATCATTTTATTGAGGGCTCATACAACTCTTATCACAATCCATCCATCCATCCATTGTGTCTAGCACATCTGTACATTCATTGCCCTCATTATTCTCAAAACATTTGCCCTCCACTTAAGCCCTTGGCATCAGCGGCTCATTTTTCCCCTCCCTCCCTGCTCCCCCCTCCCTCATGAACCCTTGACAATTTATAAATTATTATTTTGTCATATCTTATACTGTCTGGGGTCTCCCTTCACCCACTTTTCTGTTATCGGTCCCCTGGGAGGAGATTATATGTAGATCCTTGTAATCAGTTCCCCTTGCCACCCTACCCTTCCACCTCCCTCCCGGTATCGCCACTCTCACCACTGGTCCTGAAGGGGTCATCTGCCCTGGATTCCCTGTGTTTCCAGTTCCTGTCTGTACCAGCACACACTCACTTACACACAATCTCATACACATTGCCATGCACACTTCCCTCCCACACATTCACACAGTCTCTCCCACACAATCTCACACTCACACACACACACGCTCTCATCCATTCTGACATTTTCTCTCTCTCTCTCTCTCTCTCTCTCTCTCTCTCTCTCTCTCTCTCTCTCTCTCTCGGTGGGAAGCAGCATTGGTCATCTGAGCTGTGGATTGAGGGTCCTGGCATGCTGAAACTCACAGAATGGTGTCTTCTCCGTCTGGTTCTCCGTCCGACGTGCCCCAGTGAGACTGATGCTCACACTGACCCAGGGACATGGTTTCCCTAACAACAGCACTGTGGGAAATAGGAGCCTGTATTGATCAGTGGAGGGGCGTATTTGTGTCATAGTCCTTAGGTGAACCAAGGATTTATTCCAAACACAATCTGAATAACATACGGCCAGACAAGCAACAGGAAGGGCATTTTAACAGCACCCTTTATGTGGCTGGAAGGGCGGGTATGTGGACTATGGATTCTAATTCAGAAATGAACGCTTCGCTCCTTGGTTAACGGGGAGTAGACTGTGACCTTCTGACCTCCCCATGCATGTCCCTTGCCAGCAGATGTGAAAAGCATTGTCAGGGCTGTGTGCTGGCAGTTCCCATGATGCCACACTCCGAGTGCTCTCTGAGTCAGCATCCACTCCATGGCAGCGAGGCCGGTACCCCCTGGAGGTGGCTCGTGGGCCCTTCTTTCTCACACGTGTGCCTCGGAGTGAGGCCTGATGAGAGGCCCAGGGACCACTCAGGCCGAGGCCAGTGCTGGGACCGACTGTCCCCCACGGAGAGGCCTTCCTGTCGCTGTGACCATTTCCTCATTCACGTTTGAGTCTTCGCTTTTCAAACCTGGCATGGTTTGGCTCTAGAGACTGTGTCTATGAAGGGTCAGGGCCTCTTAGATACAACAGTGAAGTCCATTAGTGAAACCCACTGCCTTTGACTCAATTCTGATTCATAGCGACCTTCTAGAATGGAGGAGAACTGCCCCCTCCCCCCCAAGGCTTCCAGTGCAAAGCTTCATGGGAGCTGATCGCCTTTCTCCCTGGGAGCAATCGAGGGGTTTGAACCACTGCCCTTTCAGTAAGCACCATGGCCCTGTGCCACTTTGTAACAGTCAAGTAAGGCATGAAAGGCTTGGGATGCAGAAGAAGATACAGAACCGTATGTGTGTGGGGGGACACACACACACACGTTCTTCTTACAGACCACATGGGCGGGGTAGACCGCGTAGGTCTGGTGCAGAGGGCACTGACCTCGCAGTTCCTGGTGAGTGCTCTGGACCTGTGAGCAATGCATCTTAGTAGGGCCTCCTTTTCTTCCTGCCCCAGTACAGCTGTGCATCTGAGCTCCCCCAATCAGTCTGCTTCCTGAATGCACCTACTGGGGGAAGAATGGTCAAGTCCCCCCCCCCCTGCCACCCCTCTGACAATGTGGCAGATGCTGAAGCACAACCAGCGAAGCCTCCAACCTGGTGTGGCTGGTCACCACTGCTCTGCCCCCCACCCCCTACCCCCCGTGTGTCCTCTTGGCTGGGGCTGGGGTGGAACGCCAGGCTCTAGGAGAAGTGAGCATGCACGCCCACCTTGGCAATTGTAAGAGTAACTGAATATGAAGAGCGAACGGATTTCTTTTTTAAAAAAGAGCAAGGATATTCCGTTTTCACACAGTGGCATGCCAGAGCCAATGTTTGATTAAACAAGAGGCAGAGCCAAGTCGTGCGTGAGGTTTTCATGTGAATCAAGCTTTTTCTCCTCCCCCGCTTGCCGCCTGGGCTCAGTCAAAGGGAAGTTTAGTCCGAAACAGAATCATTGGGGAAGTTACCTGTCGGTTCAACACAAAAGCAACATCAATGTCAATGTTGTTTTTGTATTGAGTTGACAGGCAGTGTCTAAGACACCCTTGAACTTTGCTTAAGGAAGGGTAAATTTTCCCCAGGAAATGATGCGTTGATTAGAACTTTTCTTTCATGTTCTCATTTGTCATCTTCTGTTTTAAACCCAAACTTATATCAGAGGTGAGAATGGTGGATGGGGGCGGGAATGCGAAGGCCAGCAGGGAGCTTGGGTAAAGGGGTTGGCTCTGAAGGCCAAGCCGAGGGCCACTGAACCCCTGGGTTTTATTCAGACCTCTCTGGGTTTCTCCACGTGTGGTTGGGCCGGGATTCTCTAGACAGGAGCCTCTCTTTTCCCACTGCTTGGATGTCTTTGCTCTGACCTGCATAACGAAGGTGAACTTAGGACCAAAATAGGCCAGAAGAGAGGGAGCAAGACAGGTGCTGGGTGAAAGAAAAGCCGCCCTTGTCCACCCCTGCAGAGGAGAGTCCCGGGGCAGGTCGTCCCCAGTGAAGGAGGAGGCGGGAATGACAGTGAGGAGGACACCTTCCTGACTTCCCAATGTCGGCAGCTGGAGTGTGGCCACCCTCAGACTACTTTCTGGACATCTCGTGTTACTTCTCACGTTCTCTTTCTGGCTCCGTCTTCTGGGTTTTTCCCAGCGGGTATGGTCTAGAATTACCGGATCTCATCCACACTGGAAAATGCAGCAGAGCCAGCTGCCGCCTTTAGCGGTGCTGGGACCTGAAAGGCAACGTGCCCCACCTCAGTGTCCTGCCAACAGTAAAGCCCTTCTCCAGGCTGACCTCGTCTTGTTTTGTTCTCCATTCTTGCCCACGGTGGTCAGCCAGCTTTTATGACAAGAATGGAATCCTATAAAGTCCATACTTGCAGCAAACAAGTACTGTGTCACTTACAAATGGCTGTCGTTCAAAACTAGGCTGGCAGACAGCAAGCTCCCTGCGGTCCTGCTGCCGGGCTCCGTGTAGTTGGTTCTGACGCACACAACAGACCACGGGGCTGCCCGGTCGGGGTCACCCTCACAATATGTGCCCTGTCTGAGCCCCATGTTGCAACCATTGTGTCGATCCGTCTCCTTAAGGTTCTTCCGCCTTTCCTCTGACCCCACCTCCTGATAACATGCCCAAAGGGTGTGAAACGAAGTCTCCCCAGCCCCCCTTCCAAGGAGAATTCTGGGTAAACTTCTTCCAAGACAGGCTTGTTTGGGCATACCGTGCTAATACTTAAAATGATTCTCGGCACCATCATTCGAAGGCATTCATTCTTCTTGAGACTTCTTTATTCAGTTAGGCTTATCTAAATCTCCACGGTTCCCACCATTTTCGCTCCTTCCACAAGCTCTACAGAACTCATCTGCGGTGAGGGGATATCTGCTGAGCTCTGTGTTAGGCCGGGTCGACTAGAGAGCAAGCCCAGTGACACTCATATATGTGTAAGAAAAATCTCTATATCAAAGAGTAATTGGATATCAAGAAAACATCCCCGCCAAGTCCAGATCAAGTCCGTAAGTCTGAGACTAGTCCATAAATCCCTCTTCAGACTCACGCAGCTAAATGCAAGGATGAAGGATGCAGGAAGATCAGAGGCTGGTGGGTGCAGAGTCTTGGGGGTCCACTGACAGTGGTAACATCACAAGGCGCTGGCAGGTCTCAGCCACATGGCTTGTCAACAGGAAGAGTGTGTGGCCCGCCTCCAGGGAGAAGAGAAAGAGAGGAAGTTCCCAGAATCCTCATGTGGCAGTTACATCATCTCCTGTCAACTTGCAAAGGGGTGGAGCCTAGCCTGTCAATCAGGTCATAGTCAATGAAGCCTCTGTGTGGGCATGGCCTTCTCCTGAGGATTCTGGGAACTACTGTCTTCCTCCTTGCAGGCAGGACACACTCTACCTCTGCTTTGTCTTCCTGCTCACAAGACATATGGAGCTGCATTGATGGAGCCAGAGCTCTGGAGCTAGAGCCTTGGAGCTGGAGAGCCCCATGGAGACCCACACCAGCGCTGAGATCCTTCCACCACCACTGGATCCACAAGACTTCCCACCCACTGGCCTGTGATCTTCCTGCATTTGGCATCATTGCATGTGTTCTGTGAGTCTGAAGAGGAATTTATAGATTGGTATCATACATATGGGCTAATACTGGACTTCAGGACTTGATCTGGACTGGGCTGGGATGTTTTCTCAATATAAAATTACTCTTTATATAAAGCTCTTTGCTATACACGAAGGAGCGTCGATGAATTTGCTTCTCTAGTCCACCCAGACTAGCACCCCTCATGAGAAGGCCACGCCCATAGGAGGCATCATCAGGCTGTGGCCTGATTGACAGGCTAGACTCCACCCCCACACTTATTTATCGAGTTGACATAAAATGAAGTAACGACCACAGTGTCTGAGCGCAGGCTGCAGCTAAACAGCATGAGCCTGGGACTGTGTGTGTGGAGGGGAAGGGGTGGGGAGCAGCATAGTAGGAAATGGGGAGTGGGAGGACCATGTGTTGAGTGCCTTTTCACCCCTCTGTCGGGGAGGTGGTTCTAGTGCGTGAATGCGACCTGATGCATAAGATTTCCAAGCTTGTCAGTCTTCATGAGAGCACTCAGCCTCATCTTTCTCCTGGGGAGCAGTTAGTGGCTTTGAACCCTTAGCCCTTGGGGTAGCAGTCCAACACATAACCCACACTGCCGTCTGGGCTCCGTCTGGACCCTTGGGAGTTGTAGCCTGATGCAGGCCACCATGGCCTATGCCAATGCTCTGACCCCTTCAGATTGCTTCAGAATTTCTCTGTCCTCCCCTCCTGCCTCGCCTGAACCTCCATGGGTGCAGTTACTGAGTTATCTGCCCCTGGGCTTCTCCTGAAGAAGAAGCGGTGTAGGGAAACACACACTGTGGCTGTCCACACCACACGCATGGACATCCCCACCGGGAGACACTGCTGCCTTATGGCCGAGCCAACCCAAACTCACTGCCACGGAGTGGTTTCCGATGGATATTTCAAGCACGAAATACCCAAGAGAGAATTTGGGAGCAGCCCACTGAAATGAAGTGAAAGCTGAGTTAGGGAAGAGGACACCCCAGACGGGATGTGGTAGAGAACGACTTTCTGCCGTACGAGAAGCTTCAAGCACAGCTCCGGAGAACAGCAGCGCGAGACGGCTCTGGCTCCCTGGGAGAAAGTGGAGGTGCGTGGTGGGGGCCATGAGGAGATATTTTGAACATGGGTGTTTCTGTCCTGTGAGTGAAGCAGAGAGGAACTGGGCCAATGCATGTGAGGACCTATCACTCGCCATGAGGCTGCGATGCCAGGAGCTAAAGGCTGCCGGCACTTTAAACACCTGCAGGCTCACCAGGTTTCAGCAGAGCTTCCAGAATAAGACAGAGTGGGGGCGGGGGGGAAGTCTGGCACATTCTTCAAAAATGAGCCAATGGAAGCACTATGGGTCCCAAAGGAACGTCGCCACGGGGATCTGCTTTGGACATGTCAGCAGCCGGGGTCAGAGGCTGGTGTAGGACATTGGATTTGGCGAGAGGAGACCAGGAGGGCGAGGCAGATGCTCCGTGAGATGGGTGGTGGGCACTTGAGCTGCAACGATGGGCTGGCACATGTTGGTGATTTTGCCCCAAGCACATCCCACTGTGTGCCCCTCAGAATGCCCCCTACTGCTCCCAGGGTGCCCCTCACCATCTCACAGATGCCCCAGGGTGCCCCCAAGCAGCACTGCCGGCTAGGCCTGTCTGTTGTTGGGTAGAGGATTAAGCCACTCAGATGGCTTAAAAGGTTCCAGGGAGATGCCAGCTGCCAGCCCGGAGGTCCCCACACCCATCAGCTCTCTGTTGGTGTCAGAAAGAATGCGTAGAAGCACGATATTAAAGAACATTCATTAAAGATGCCATGCTCACTCCCACGCTGGCAGTGCCACTGTCGCTGTAAACAGAAGTTCCACTTCCCCGAAGCCCTGGGACCACACCCGCTCTCCCAAACCCATGCTCGACAGGTGACCACCGCGCTTCCTGTCTGGCCAGCACCCAAGAGGCTGATCGCGGACCTGCCATCGCTCCTGTCCTATGGATCTCGTCAGAATCCATGTGTCCACCTGGCTATCCAACAGGAGGCCAGTGGGACACCCTGCAGCTGCCCCCACCAGAGCCAGCCCAGGCCCCTTCAAACAAGCGCTTCCTGTTTCCCGCAGAGAAACAGCTTCCAGAGGGCACTGCCCACTGGCCTTTTGCAAGCCGTCTCAGCGTTAACAGTGCGAGAACAAAGGCCATCCGGCTGGCGAGCTCTGGGCATTTCCTGTACTGGCTGGTGCTTCTCTTTGTTGTTACAGAGAACAATCCACATGTTTACCCAGAACTCCTTTCCCCCAAGGACACGGGTCTCTCGGGTGTCCCTGGAGGGGGAAGAAGCTCACTGAACACGTGTCCCTGCTGACAATGGTCAGGCTCTCTGTACACACGTCAGGTGCAGTTCTGCAGGACAAGCACACAGCGTCTGAGGCTGCTTCCAACAGCCATGCCCGGAGAAGCCAGGGTGCCCTCCCTGTGCCCAGGACATCGCAGGGTGCGCCTCAGCATGGCCCTCACAGTGTCACACAGTGCTCCCAGTGTGGCCCTCAGAAAGGCCCCTCGAGCTCCCCCAGGGTGCCCCACAGTGAAGAGCACCTGCAAGCAGAACTGGGTGGGAGAGAGAGTTCTCGGGGAGCCATGGGGTGCTCTCCATTCCCTGGAGTTCAGCCAAGGCAGACGCCCTCCTGGACCCCTGGACACACAGACAGACAGGCATCCAGTCTGGTTGCAGTTCAGTGGCAGAACCCTAACCCTCCCCGCAGGACCCAGGTTTCTCAGGCAGTGCCCCCATACAGTCATCCCCATCCTGTCCAGACACCCTGGCACTGGCAGGCCAGTCCTGTCCTCTGGGTGGCTTCTCTGTCGGCACAGTGGCAGAGCACACCTCCGGCCCATCAGAGTCCAAGGGGTGGGGGCTTGGGGCTCCGTCTGTGGGACCATAGAGGCTGGCATGTGGCCGGGACTCAGGAACTCTGACTGGGGTATTCATATGCCCGCAAGGTCACCCACAGTGGATGGATTTTGGCAGATCCTGGCTCCCAGACAGACTTGGCCCACCGCGCTCTTTTCAGAAAAACAAAAACCAAAAAATCCGCCTTCCTCAGCAGCCTCTGGCGATGACAGCGTTGGGATAATGAGGGGGTGTTGGCCTTTGCAGCCCCTACCCCCACCCTGGAGTGTTCTAGGGACCCCCTTAGGGGCGTGTCACCAACTTTGGGAAACGCTGCAGCCTAAACTAGGAGAGACTAGGGCACCGGGCTTGGAGGTCCACTCCTGGAACAACCTCTGGCCGGCTGAGTGAGGAAAGGGCGCACCGCAAAGCAACCGCGGGAGGGGCTCCAGCTTAGCTCACTGTTGTTGGAGAAGCAGGCTGGGGACCAGCAGCCTGCCCTGAGCTGAGGGTGCTGGCCCCCCACTCCGAGGTCAGAGCCTGTGTGAGCCTCAGTGCGCAGCGTGGTGCCCAGTCTGGTGCGTCTGTCCGTCCACCAGGTGGAGGCGGGTGAGGAGGGGCGGCATGCACACATGTGCACCTTGTGAAATTGCAGTAGGGGGTGCGGGGTGAGGAGAGGGGAGGGGAGGGCTTCAGTTCAAGCGGACAGACAAAATCATGGGGAAATAAGCTGTTTCCACAGGGTGTGTCTTCCAGCATTTAAAAATGAGGAATATGGGTTCCAAATTTTTTTTAAAAATCCCGTCAGCACCCTTGCGTGCTGTTATACAGCGGGCGGCAGGTGCTGACACCACGGTCACATCGAGCCGCTCGTTCTGCGTTGGCATTTAAGAAGGGCCTTCTGGTATGTCTACAGTGCAACCTTGAACCTCTGCTGTCTCACGATTCTGTGCATGGATCAAGGGCTGAGCTGCCCTGGGCTCCAGGGGCTGTCAACCTGTACAGACACAGACTGCCGTCTTTCTCCCCATGAGGGGCAGGTGGTTTCGAACTGCTGACCTTGCAGCCCAACTAGCAACCAGGACACTGTCGGACTAACATGGGTTTTCCGAGGCTGCGACTCTTCATGAGAGCAGGCGACCTGTCCTTCCCCTCCTCCCCAGCAGAGCCTGGGGCCGTCCCGGAAAGCTGACGGGGCTTGGTCAGCTGCTTTGGTAAATGTGGTGCTAAGGAAGCCTTGTCTTAAGTGCCTTCACAACCCTCTGGCCCCTGGAGATGGTAGCTTCTCTCTCATATGCTGGGAGGGGCCCAAGAGGGCATCTGTGTTGGCAGGTGCTGGGCAGGTGTAGGCAGGTGCAGTTATGGTGTGCAGGCTGCAGTTCTGTCATGAAACAAAATGTGCATGAACCTTTGGATGGGAAACCAAGTGTCTCTAGAAACTTCCACCCAAGTCACAAGAAAATGCAGAAAATGAGTGGACGGACGCAGTCCCCCTACGGAGACAGGACCTGCAGGCCTGGGCCTGGGCTCCTGACTGCCCCTGGGGACCTGCCCCCCTGCTGAGTCCCCACTGACCCTGCTCCCACTCGACGCCCTCCCCCAGGGCTCTGTACAGACAAGAGCCTGCCTAGGCAGGGGAGGATCAATGGGTCCTGTGAGGAATGCATGCTGGGAGTCCTGGCCCTAATGGCCTGAGTGCCAGCCCTCAGTCGTCCTCTGAGGAAGAAATAACCGGTGTCTCCTCCATCATCTTCCTCCTCCATCACACGCACCCTTCCTGTGGTTGTTGGGTACTGCTGAGTAGGTTCCAACCCATGGGGACCCCATGCCCAAAAGAAGGAGACACTGCCCAATCCTGTCCATCCTCTTGATGGTTAAGTGTGAGTCTGTGTTAGTCTGGATGGACTAGAGAAACAAATTCATAGACACTCGTGGGTGTCCAAGAAAGAGCTTTACATCAAAGAGTAACTGTCTATTAAGAAACCATCCCAGCCCAGTCCAGATCAAGTCCAAAAGCCCCATACTAGCCCATATGCCCAACACCAGTCTGTAAATGCCTCTATAAATGACCACCAGTCTATAAATGCCTCTATAAATACCAGTCTATAAATGACTTACGCAACATATGTAATGACACCGAATGCAGGACGATCACAGGTCAGTGGGTAGAAAGTCTCGTGGATCCAGTGGCAGTGGAAGCATCTCAGCACTGGCGTGGGTCTCCACGTGGCTCCTCCAGCTCCAGGGCTCTGGCTCCATCAGCATAGCTCCATGTGGCTTGTCAACAGGAATGTCTCCCAGGGAGACAAGCAGAAAGAGTATTTATCTCTGCAGTGCCTCCAAATGAGGTCATCAAGCTGCGACCTGATTGACAGGCTAGACTCCACCCCTTCACTCTTAATAGCCTCACGTTGACACCAGATGATATAATTGCCACAGAGCCCATGGTCACAGCCAGTGTGTCCATCCTGCTCGTTGAGGTCCTTTCACTTTCCCCTGCTCCTCTACTTTACAGATAGCTTGTCGGCAGGAAGAGGAAGCAGAGAAAGTGTGGGCCCAGCCTCCAGTGAGCTATTTATCTCCTTCATGCCTCCAACTGAGATCATCAAGTTTGACCTGATCGACAGGTTAGCCTCCACCCCTTCCTCAAGTTGACAGATTAGGCAACTGCCACACTAAGAATTGGTTCCCCTCACGACAGCAGTCCTGCTCATGAGCATCGCGTTGGGAAACCTTACTCCGTCTGCCCTGCAGCCCTCACGGGCCGTCACGATTCTTTTTCACTCCCCAACCTCAGAGAACTTTCAAGAGGTACGTGATTTGAGTTCCTTGAGGTTGTCATGTGACTGATCCACGTTGATTGGATTTTTCTGGGAGGGCCCAGATCGAGAGCAACTCACTGCCATCGAGTCCCTGCCGACTCACAGTGACCCCCGGTGGGTTTCTGCGACTGTCCCTGTTGACGGGAGGAGAAAGCCCAGTCTTTCTCCTGCAGGGGTACTGGTGGCTTTGAACCAGGCTTGTAGCCCAACAAGTAACCACGGTGCTGCAGGGCTCCTTCAGGGAGATTGAAACGCCCCCTTCACGGGGGGGGGTCAGCCTAGAAGGCACAGGGCGTGTCCGGAGCAGCAGCTGCACGGTTCTGTATTTGTGATGTCTGACTTAGTCACAGGGTTTGTGTTTGCTTCATGAAATGCGTTTGGTAGTCTATTGTCTGCCTCCGTCTGTGGAATTAAGTTAAGGCTGTCTGTGTTGGATAAATAGTAATACTCCCAGTGGTGTTTGCTACCCTCAAACTCAAGGCTCAAACTCGCTGCCCCCAAGTTGATGTTGGCTCATAGCGACCTTGTAAAGCAGGGTAACAGACAAGCAAAAAAACACAGGGTAGAACAGCTTCTGGGAATCTTTGACTCTTTGTAGGAGTAGAAAGCCCTCTCTTTCCCCCACAGAGCGGCTGCTGGTTTCGAACTGCTGACCTTGCAGGGAGCAGTCCAGCGTGTCACGACTACATCAGCAGGGTTCCTTTGCTAGTATGATGCTAAATGATTCCTCTTGCTAGCATTGTTATTAAATGCATGCTGGGTTGCATCTGCATGTGTGCTGAACATCTTCTAAAGCTAAGTTGTAGATGTTACTGTTTACGAACGTAGGTCATGACCCTGTGCATCATGTCTACGCAGTCAAGAACTAACCATGACCTCATTGCGATGGCCACCTTGCTCCAGCTCCGGTACCTGGGACTAGCTAGCTCTTCCTCTGGTTGCTCCCAGGAGGGGCACCTGAGTGTTTGCTCAGCTGGTGTGTAAATGCTCAGGACAAGCATTGGCAGATGGCTGTTGGGTTCAGCCTGTGACACGGGTCGTTCCTGTCCAGAAACACAGGCACCGCTGCATTGACTTCACCTGCCACAGAACCTAAGTCCATGGCGTCTTCTTGGAGGTCATTTGGTCTGAGTCATCATATTGCAGTGAGGACGCCGAGGCTCCATGGCTCACGGCTGGCTAGTGGCCAGCTCAGGCTTCTGGTTCCCTTGTCAGGATCATTTTACTTGCCTGAGTTTCCCCACCACCCCCACCCCCCGCCCCCAGGACTAGCAGCTCAGAAAGTCCTTGGTGGGCGTTCTCAGCACTGCTCTGCGATGTACGTGTTTGACTGGCAGCCTCCCGCCCCCCCAACGTGGGAGCCCCTTTCCTCATGTGCTGCTGTGCTGTGGGGGCTGGGGTGGGGGTGGGGGTCTCCTTATGCTTTGCTGGAGGCCTGTCACCAAAGATGCAGTTCAGAAAATGGCCTGGCAGGACGCAGACGTCATCATATTCTCTATGGAACGAGCAGATTCCCAGGACTCGTGGGATTCCTATACTTTCAGATCTTGACTTAAAGTGCATCCAGGTAGATGGGGAGTGGGTATGGGGCTGGGGCCTCGTTTCCCCTCCTTCCCCTTCCTCTGATCCCCTCAAGAATAATAAGGATTTAAAATCATCAATAACAACAAAGCAGCCTCTCCACAGTTCAATGCTTCAACAATAGACAGACCTTCACCACTTCCTTGGGCTGGAGCTTGTTGTTGTTGCCAGGTGTCATTGAGTCCCTTTGTCTGTACAATGGAAGGAAACACAGCCTGGTCCTGCTGTCCTCACAATGATGGTCACCTTGGAGACTTGAGTCTAGTCCTTCCCTAAGAACACTAGAGACAACTAGACTGTTGCTTAAAAAAAATCATTCAAAACCCACCTGCTGCCACCAATGCTGCCTCCTATCAGCCCTGAAGCACAAAGCTGTTTTGCTCCTTAAAGTTTCTGAGGCTGAATCGTTACATGAGCAGGCAGCCTCATCTTTCCCTCACAGAGTGACGAGTGGATTTGAACTGCCAACCCGAGTCTCAAACTTCCTGAAAAGTAACCAGAACCCCCACTGGTCATCTAGGGAAGGAAGCACAATGCCCTAATTACCAGGAGCCGTGATCTCAGACGGCGGGCACAGGCACGGTGAATCCGGCCACGTGGAGCCAGGATTTGCAATTGTGCACACATACACCTGGTCCTCCTGAAGGACAGGGTGTCTGCAGAGCAGATGGCAGGTCCTGCGCAAGCCTGCAGACACCGTTCAGGGTTATCCAGTGGTCACTCAGTTATCTGAGAGGACGAGCTACTGGCCACTTAAAAAGGAGGTGAGAGGAGTGGAAAGGAGGGCTTTTCACAGGAGGGTGCTCTTCAGGCCTGTGTTCCCAGTGTGTGGCATGGGGAAGCCATGGCCAACAATTAGCTTCAGCCTTGGTCTTGGACCAAGCACAGGTGTCTGGAGAGTGACCCAGGGGCCCAGGCAGCTGAGGTGTGTCGTAGCTCACAAGGCCACACCGTCCACGCCCTGCTAGATCAAGACTGGAGGGGGTACTATTGTACAGGTACCGAGAGCAGTCCAGATGGCAGGCCCTCAGCAAGACCTGAGACCAGGAGGAGTTCGGAACAGCCCAAGGCCTGAGAGCAGGGCAGGTGGCTAAAGCCCAGGGCTTCTGGGGAAGGGGTGTGGTGGAGGCTGGAGTCTACAGTCTGCAGGTGTCCTGGTGGTCTCTATGGCACTGGGTGAGGGCTGCCAGCCTACTGTGGGCAGGTTGGAAAGGAAAGGTATCCCAAAGCGGTGGTGTGGAAGTAGGGCCACCATTTTTGTAAAATGCACACTGGCTTCTATTTGGGGTGTACTTGTGCGGATTCATTTGTCTTCCACATGAAGGCCACACCTTCTCAAACCCTCAATGAAATAACTAGTTTAAAGCTGCCTGTTAAACCCTGACCACTGGTAAGGAGAACATACACGCACACATACATGCATACATGTATGTATATACACACATGTGCACATACATGCATACACATACACACACATACTTACACACACACACACACACACCTGCATGCTCCTCTTCTTCAGGTTGGTGTTGGTGACTCTTGGGCATCTGTTGTCCCACTTAACAATGCAAAAGCATATCTGGCGGGCTGCACAAGGTAATTCCCGGATTTTCCTGGGAATTGCGTTAAACTTCGGATTGGTTTGGAGGGAATTTCTGTTCCCCTCATCTGAGGACCCTCTCGTCTTTGTTTTTATTGCTGTGCAGGGGTTCTCTCCTTTTATAATATTCTTTTGCCTTGGTATCACCCATAGTCTCATCATTGGCCCCCCTGGATGTTGCCGTGGTCAGCATCCCGACTCTTGGTACCCCCAGTGACCCCATGGGGCGGTCGGTCATCCGCTTCATGGAAGCAGAGAGCCAGGCTCTAACTCCAAGGAGCTGAAGGGTGGGTCTGAACCCCACACCTTCGGTGAGCAGTCAGTGGCCAAGCGTTCACAGTGCATCCTGCCATTGACTCCCCAGCTCCCCAGCTGCCACGACTGCTGCGTGGCTTTGTAAGTGGCACCCTTTCCGGCGGTGTCTTCTCGTTTGGGCTGGCGTGTGGAAACGAGATGAGCTTGGTTATTAATCTGACTCGTGCCAAATGCCTTCTGGGTTCGTGTCTGGGGGCTCTGAGGAAGCGGCACCACCTATGGATGACGGGTTTGCTCCTTTCTATCCAAAGGCGGACAAAGTCCCCTCTTCTCTGCACAGTGGCTGTTTCAAGTTGTGAGTCTGTGGTTGGGTGCGTGCAAGATCATCAGTTCAGTCAAGGAGACTCGCGTGACCGGTTAGGGTACCCTGTAAGCGGGGCGGGGCTTCTAAAGCTGCAGTCTTCCCAGTAAGGGAGCACAGGCATTTCCCTCCTGGGGCGGGGGAAGGGGGGTACTGCAGGGGGTCTGAATGCCCAGCCCTTTGGAGGGCAGCTGAGCACGTAGTGGTTGCAGTGCGAGGGCCCCTTCACTTCAGGGGTGCATCGACATTAAGGTGACCTTGACCATCAACAGGCAGAACCTATCACAGACCTCTGCTTATGGGTAGCTCCGACCTATGCTTACATGTGCAAATTTCCCGCCCTTGAAGCCTTTCTCACAGCACTTTCTCCATCACACCCACCTCCACAGTTGCTTTTAAGTCAGAGCACTCAACACACACACCAAGCTCACTGCCCTCGAATCCATTCCCACCCGCAGTGACCCTGTCGGCAGTGCAGAACCGGCCCCTGCGGGCTTCTGAAGCTGTAAGTCCTGCCGGGAGCAGACAGCCTCATCATTCTCTCACAGACCAGCTGGTGGGTTCAAACCCCCAGATCTTGCCGTTGGTAGCTCCATGCAAAACCCACCGTACCACCAGAACTCCCACCCAAACCCTCCGACAGATTCCCTTCTCAGCACAATGACCTCATGCAGGGTTTCTGAGACGGTAAACCACTATGGGGACAGACAGCCTCATCTTTCTCTCAAGGAGCGGCTGGTGGGTTTGAACAGCCAAACTTGCAGCTAGCAGCCCAATACTTAGCCCAGAGTGCCACCGGGACTCCTTAAAGTCCAGCCAAATCAGAACTGTGTGCACCTATTCCAACTCCTGCACAAACTTGACTCAAGGATGCACTTTGGAACAGATCTCAAAAGGTCAACTGTCCCCGAGTGCTCCCTCTTTGCATCATTGTCCCCGTTACAGACCTGCCATTGGGCTGGCAATTGAGACCCAGGCATGAGGTCAGTGACCCAGACCTGAGAGGTGGTTAAGGGCCCCATCTCGGGGTCCCCTGTCTCGATCTGACCAATCAGCCTTGTCTGTCCTACTGAGATTCGCAATGTACTTTGACCAGGTCCTGGAGGGCCAACAGTTTGGACCTTGAAACACTGAATCATTGGTTGGGGTCTTGGGAGAAGTGGAGCCAGCAATCTGGGAGAAGACCCCAGTGTCCACACCAGAGTACATGTGGCTTCCTCCTCCTTCAGGTAAAGATTGCTACAGACTAGGCTCTCGAGGGGCCCACTTTGGCCAGGCTGTTTGTTGGACTGATAAGCACAAGGTCACCAGCTCTTGCTTGGCAGAAAGATAAGGCTCTCTGCTCCTATGAAGTCCTAAATAGAGTCACTTTGAGTCAGGATTTGCTTAAGGACATTGGGTGGGACTTACTCCCATAGGAGCCCTGGAGGCATAGAGCTAACACATTGGGCTGCTAACAGCAAGGCCAGCCATTCAAACACACAAGCTGCTCATGGGAAAATGATGAGGCTCTCTGCTCCTGTAAAAATGGACACTCTCAGAGACCCAGTGGGGCACTTGTACTTGGCCCTACAGTGCAGGAAGGCACCCCTTGTAAGTGGATGGTCGGTGCTCCCGTCAGACCAGCAATACCTTTTGTTTTGCTTTGTTTTTAGGGAATTGCCCATTGTTTGCTGGCATTTGTACGCATTCCAGAAGGCTCACTCTTGGGGGGACTCGTCCTTCTGCCAAGAATGGTCCCACCCAACCACCAGCCTCTCCTGCAGCCTCGGATCAGTGGGAGCAGAATCACAGGGCACTGCCTGCCCAGGGTTGGCCCTCCTGGATTTGTGTGTCCGGAGTGTGTGTGCTCATCTCCTTCCGGTTCCCAAGAAGGACCCTGGGTCAGAAGTGCCGTCGGTGTCTAAAAATACGTCTCACAGGATAAACTCCCCCCGCTGAAAACGGAAGTGCTGGCCAGGAGGTCACATGCTCCCTGGGCCCAATGCACAGCCTGAGGGACAGTCTGACATGGCAATGATCTGGATCACAGAGCCCCTTCCTGCTATAGTTCAACTGCTTCCTCTTTCCTGCTGATCCCCACCCCCCTTGGGTAAGACTCCTCTCTCATCTGGGTCCAGGCCTGGGTGGCCAGAGAGCCTCCAAGTTTCCTGTTCACAACTCACTACCTTGGGTGTTGTCAGTCCAAAGGTGTCAGTCAGTGGTGAACTTCCTTACACTCCTGTCCTGAGGCGCGTTTTGGGCTGGCAAACCCTAAAACTGCCACCACCGAGTCGGTTCTGAGGCATCAGGGGTCCAGGACAGTACATCTACGGGGTGGATAGCGCCGTCTTTCTCCCACAGAGTAGCGGGTGATCCAGATCATTGTCATGTCAGACTGTCCCTCAGGCTGTGCATTGGGCCCAGGTGGGTTTGAACCACTGAGCCTGAGGTGAGCAGCCCAGCACTTACCCAAAAGGTGTCACCAAGTCTCCTCTGAACTGGAGTAAACCCCACAACTCCCAGTGACCCTGTAGGGCTGAGAAAAACTGCCCTTTTTGGGTTTCTTTTGTGTTTCTGAGGCTGTACATCGTTACAGGGGCAGAGTCTCATCTGTGTGCGCAGGGTGGCTGGTTGGCCCACACTGCCGGCTTTGCACTTAGCAGGCCATCACAGGATCCACTAGAACACCAGGGCTCCTTAACTTGGGGAACGGGATATAACACAGATAACTATTGACCTTCTTACTGACCTCCTGGAACGAGCTGCATTGGAGCCCTCGAGGAGGACAATGTATGCACAAGGGTAGCAAGCCCAAGCCCCAAAGTCCCCCAGCTGCTGGCATCTCCCCGGGAGAGGGCGGGGCCTGGGCTCTTGCTCCTCTACTGATGATTGCAGAAGAGCACACAATTTATGGCAGTAGACACTTCCCAACCTCTTGCCTGTATACATGCGTCTCGGTGCATGTCCATTTCCCTTCAAATGCTTCTTTCACAGACACAAGCTTCACATCAATGCCCATGCCCTGCCACCGTGCCACCAGCCTTTAACAAAGAAACTGTAGCCATTCTGTGTTCTAGAATGTCCTCCAGCAGAAGAACATGTGGGACTCGGTCTCTGCCCCAGGGCCCGTGGACGTTTTGACCTAACAGCATCTCTTGACCCAGTTTTGTTGCATGATCTGAACTCATCCCTGCTTGAGCTGCTCTCCCTCCTCCCCCCTCCCCTTCTTTGGGCTCTAACCAACAAATGGGTTCTCTCACAGTGAGGAGGCCACACGTCTGAATCTATGAAACTCTCTCTGCCAGCTCTGGGGGATGGTCCTGGTCTCCTTTCAGCACCTGTGGGCCTACCGTTCACTTTCTCCTCTTGATACCATCTTAGTAGCCCATAGCACAATCCAACCAAACCCAACCAACCCCAACTAAGCTGAACCCAACCAAACCCAACCAAGCACAACCAAACACAACAAAATCCAACCAAGCACAATCAAACCTATCTCTTCAGCATCCGGGGTAGAGTCAGGGTGCCTGTGTTGTTTATCTCAAGGGGTCTTACAGGGGTGGAGTGACACTGAGAGAAAGAGGCACCCTCAGAGTGCTCTGGGGACAGCATTCCAGCAAGGTTCCTAAGGATCAGTATGGAACAGGATGGGACAGACAGGCAGTGGATGGGATGAGGATGGCTGACCCAGCCACAATTTATTCAGAGGAGGCTGACCAGAAGCACCCCTCCATGAGTATGGGTGCAGTGGCCGGGTCCTGGCCCCAGTGAATGGGTGAGGGGCTTTAGACTCACCCATTCTGGGGTGCACAGGGTCACCTTGTGTGTCAGAACTGGCTCCAATGCAGTTATCAACAGCCCGGAGGAACTGACCCATAATAGCTTCCAGGGCATCAGTGGATAGTGGGGTTTCAGATGGATGGAAGAGGAAGGCATTTATGCCTTGCTACTATATCCCAGGAAGAGCAAGTGAGGGGGTGACTGTATTGCCGACCAAAGGCTTGGAGAGGAAAGCAGGGGGTTGAGGGGGCTTGGCAGGTCTTAGTGACAAGTGTCGGAGGCTCCTGAGCTGCAAGGAATAAGGAAGTGACAAGTTATCGCTCAACCTGGCCTTCCAGGCTCGGGCAGTGGGGTCGGTGGTAGCTGCTGTTGGGAGCCTGTAGGTCTAAGCCAACCATGGAGACCCTCCGGACAGAACAGAACTGCCCCGTCAGGTTCCCAGGCTGAAATGTTTGCAGATAGCCTGGTCTGTCTTCCTCCTGCAGAGCTGCAGCCACTGGGCGGATTCAAACTGCCAACCTTGGGGTCCGTCACTGAGCACTGGGCTCCTCGGGTGAGTAGCAGTCCAGTTTGATAAAGAGAGCTTTCAGGGAGAAATGATTTCCAATGGCAGCCTTCATTTTCAGTGTGAACTGAAAAACTCGCACTCACTCCCCTGGGATCGATGCCGGCACAGTGACTCGTCCTTGCCACTGTTGTTAGGTGCCATCAAGTCAGTTCCAAGTCACAGCGGCTCTCTGCACATAGGAAGAAGACACTGCCCACCTACACCACCTTCACACCTGTTCCTAGGCCTGAGCCCGCTGACACACCCACGCTAGTATCAGTCCATCTCCTGAGGGCCTCCCTCCTTCCCTCTGCTTTCCCAAACATGACGTCCTTCTCTAGGGACTGGCCCCTCCTGACAACGTGTCCAAAGTATGCAAGATGAGGTATCCCCATCCTCCAAGGAGCACTCTGGCCGTACTTCTCTCAACACAGATCGGTTTGTCCTTTTAGCCATCCATGGGACTTTGAATATTCTTCTCCGGCACCACAGTTCAAAGGCATTGGTCTTCTGTGGCCTTCTTTCTTCAGTGTCCATCTTTCACATGAATTATGAGGCAATGAAAAGTGTCATGGCTCCGGTCACCCACGACTCTCTAAGACAGGGCAGACCTGCCCTGTGGGTTTCCGAGACTGTAACTCTTCATGTCTGGTCTCTCCAGAGGAGCAGCTGGTGTCTACTGGCTGCTAACCTCGTGGTGAGCAGCCCATGCTGATCACTATGCCACCAAGGCTCCTGGGAACCCACTGTGACCCTGGACAGACGCTCCTGTCAACCGAGGGAGCTTACAGATGCAGCACCTGGCAATTCACAAAGCCCTTCCACCTTCCATTTAACCAAGCAGAAGGGCCTCATGTGGGGAATGGACTCGTGGCAACCCCCCTCCCTCTTTCTCAATGGAGTGGCAGGGCTGCTTCCACTCAGGGCCCTGGGCCTGCTAGCAGCCACCCTCAGTCCTGACAAAGCTGTCTCCAGACACAGCCACATGTCCCTCTGGGGGCACCATCTCTCCCCGTGGAGAAGTCAAGAGCTCAGAGAAATTCATCAGCATGGGCACACAATCATACCGTGGGTAGAAGTGTCACTCCAGACACGTTACTTCCAAATGTACCTGCTCTCTTGCTACCGAATGTTTTTAGATCCATTGGTCATTGAGCTCTAGCTGTGTCTAGTTTGTCATTTAACAGTCCATCTGGGTTGAGCTTTGTGTCTTAATTGGAAGGTTTTAAATATATATATATATATATATATGACTACATCTCTCCACTCTACAAGTATTCTAGTCATTTCATATCTGCTTGGTCACTTATGTCTCTCGACGGAGCCCTGGTGGCTTGTGGGGTACAGTGTCGGGTTGCTAACTGCAACATCAGCAGTTCAAACCCACCCTTGTCCCCAAGAAAAGGATGAGGTTGTCTGCTCCTGTGAGAATGTACAGCCTCAGAGCCTCTGGGTCACTGAGTCTGAATGGGCCCCACAGCAGCGAGTTGGGCTCCCTTGTACTGGTTTTATTCTATGATCATAGTTTGCATCCTTGCTTCTGTTTACTTGAAGATATTTAAATTCAATGACTGATATTCCAAGGAGTCCTGGTGGTGTTGTATTTAAGTGTCGGGCTGCTAGCCAAGTTTGTTGGTTCAATCCTACTAGCCCCTCCATGGGAGAAAGATGAGGCTGTCTGCCCCCACTCCCACCCCGCAAAGCCTTGGAGACCCACAGGGGCATGTCTCCTCTGTCCTGAAGGGTCACTGGGAATTGACTTGAGGGTGCGGGGACAAGTGCAGTGGCTAGAACCCAGACGTGCCCACCCTGGGCTCCTGTGAATGTGCCCAGGTGTCTTGGGGCTGAGTCTCAGGGACTCCCGACACCTGGGCTGAGACCTGTCTGTGTTCACTTCTAGGCACCTGGTGTGAGGCGAGCTCGAGGCCCCTTCAATTAGGACCTCTGCTCGCCAGCCAGGCATCGGTGGTACAGCTGTGTATGGACTGGGCCGAGAGGTCAGAGCCCTGCAGTCCAAGCAGGAGATAGCTGGCTCGTGTATGGACAGAGACAGCCACGTGGACAGACTCGGACACCCACAATGGCCTTATCCCTTTCCTACCCACTGCCACTCGGTGTCAAAACATGGGCATCAAGTAAAGTCTCGGCTCAGGGCTTTTACTAGAGAGCCTACAGCCTCGCCTGTGCCCTACCCCACTCCAAGCCCCCCCAAATACACACACCACCACCCCGGCCAAACCAAACACCTTGGTTGTGTTTTGACCGGCCTTCTGCGTGGCCTGCCCCTACCCGGAGTGTCAGCTCCTCTCCTGTTGCCCTGCCAGCTCTCACTCACCCTCAGGTCTGAGATGGCACCTCCTCACCTAGGATTGGTCATGGTGGCTGCCACGTGGGGCTGAGAGTGGCCAGGACCGGGCAATGTTTTGTTGCATTTTAAATGGGGCTGCTCTGACTCAGTGGTTCCTCAGGCCACGTCACCCCAGGCTACCTGTGTCAGCTCTCTGGGCTACCGGCACACCTGCTGGCTTGTTCTGAACACGTGAGTGAGGCCCCATCAGAGCAGGAAATCAAGCTATCAGCTTCTCCATGGCTCACCAGATGCAGAGCACTTCAATAAACAGGCCTCCCAGAGACGTCCCAAGACCCAGAGGCCAGGGAGGGGGTGCATGAAGAAGAGGAAACTAATTTCTAAAGAGCTCAGCATTCAGCATTCCCAGGAAGTCCACGGAGGTCGCCGGTCACCTCCCACCTTCGGGCTTGTCAGGGTCGCCCTCTCGTTATGTCATCTGACTTTTCCATCACTAGGACTTTAGAAAGGCATGGTGTAAAAGATGCCAAGCTATCCAAACATCCCACCGAAATAAAGTGGTTGTGCCCAAGCCGGTGAGCCTGAGCCCCCCCCCCCCAAGGACTCACGGTATAAGGAAAGTGGGGTCCCACCCTGTCCCCTACCCACGCCCCAACAAGGAACTCCTGCGGTGTCCGGAGGACCTAGGTCTCTCTCCAGCAAAGCCCGGCAGAGGTTAACCCCTGCTCTGCCCAGACGCCTGGTGGACTTACTGCCTGCCTCTTTCCACCTGCGAGTCAGCCAGGCTAGCGGTCGGTCGACCCATCGCAGAAAGCTCGCTCAGCACACATGGGAGTTTTGCAAACTGCCAGGCCAGGGCTGCCGCAGCCGCTCCACCTCACAGACCGGGGCACCGGGTCGTGCGCTCGCCCACCAGCTCTGCGTACACCCCCGCTAGGCACGTGGCCGCCGCGCAGGCCCGGGAGACCAGGGACCTGAGCGGCGCGCCCCCGCCACTACGCCCACCCAGGCCTTTCTCGAAAAGCGTGGGTGTGTGTTCCTTTTAGGATAACTGGCGGTAACTCCCCCTCCTCCCCCGACGGGCGCCTGTTGGGGCCGCGGGGCCGGCCTGGTCTGTGGTCTGGGCGGACCCTATGCGTCCGCGGCCCGAGGCCTTTGTCCTCCAGCCCCCGGGAAGCGGGCGCCCGTCACGTGGGGAGCAGTGAAGGGGCTGGGCCGTCGGTGTCGGGCTGGAGAAGCCAGGGGAGGAGCACCGCTTACGGTCTCTGCTTCCTAGGCCCCCCGGCTGGTGACCGCAGGGAGCTTGTGGGCGCACAACAGCCGGCGGCCGGCACGCGCGCGGGGCGCGGCTGTGGGGATGCCTGGGGCAGGGAGCTGCGCCATCCGCCCGGTTGCGCTGCGTGCGGCCAGAGGCGGCTGTGGAGAACAGCGACTGCAGCTTTCCACGGATCTTCTTTCCAGGCCTCGCCCGGTGGCGGAGGCGGGGACCCGGGCGGGGCGCGGGCGGCCCGCTGGGCGAGGGGCGCGGGGATTGGGCGGGCAGACCAGGGGAGCGCGGCCCACGCGGGCCAGGGGGAGGTACCAGGCCCGGGGGCGGAGCCGGAGCGGGGCGGATCCCTGCGGTCGAACGGGGCGGAGCCTGCGAGGCCGGAGCGAGAAGGGAAGGAGCAGGCGATACTGGGGCGGAGCCATGTGCGTGGTGGGCGGATCCAGTGAACCCTGGGCGGAGAGGGGGCGGGGCTAGAGGACCCGCGGGCGGAGCCTGGCGTAGCAGGTGGACCCGTGGGCGGAGCCGCGCGGAGCAGGTGGACCGTGGATGAGGCGGATGAAGCCGGGCGGGGCCGAGGGCGGGACCTATGGGTCAGGGGCGGGGCCGGGGCGGGGCCGGGGGCGGGCTGGGAGCCGGGTGGAGCGGCCCCGCGGGGAGGCTGAGCGGGCACCGGCGCGCCCGCCCTTTGTCCCCGGACCGCGCCGCCGCAGGGACACAGCCGGCGCCCCTGGAGGTGAGGGCCGGCGCTGGGATGCCCGAGCCTCCCGCGCGGCCCGCGGCTCCCGGTGGCCGGCGCGGGGCCCCGGCGCGGGCCATGGACGTGAGCATGAAGAAGTTCACGGTACGCAGGTTCCTGTCCGTCTACCTCCGCAAGAAGTCGCGCTCCAAGAGCGCCAGCCTTGGCCGCCTGGAGGTACGTCCCGCGCGCGGCCCGGCGCCCGGCAGCCACTTCCCAAAGTTGCGCTAAGGCCCGGCCACTCCGAGCCTCGGGGTCGTGACCTGGGATTGGTCTTCCGGCCGGCCCTTCTGGCCCAGCGGGGTCTGGACCCTTCCGAACAATAGCCTTCCGGGCCACTGTGGCCCGGGGCCGGGCGGGGGCCGCCCAGCGCGCTGCCGGGAGCATCCCCGTGGCCCGGCCGGCCGCCGCGCCCTGTCCACCGCCCCCCAGGTGCCTCACGGTGGCTGCGGACCCCTCGTCTGGATGGAGCAGCGCGGGCAGCGGGCAGCAGCAGTCCGCCTCGGCCAGTGTCTTCGGCTCGGCGCAAGTGCCTGATGCAATCTCGTTGGTGCAGCCGGGGGCCGGGGCAGACTTGTCCGGAGCGCTCGGACAAGGGGTGGGGGTGGGGGCGTCCTCTCGCGTGCCCTCGGCTTGTCATCCTCCGGTCCCCAAAGCCCCGGTGGACAGTTGGTTGTGGTGGTTCCGCCGTGTTTTGCAGGAACAATCACGTTGCCCCTCCATCCCTGCGTTCCTGTGACATTGTTGGATCGGAGCAAGGAATGGAGGCTTTGTGATGCCGGGAGGGGGGAGACAGCCCTCCACTGCCCTCACTCTCACCTTCCCCACCAGGGGGTAACTAGCATGGGGCCAGGGAAGGCTGGGGCTTGCTTCTAGTGAAGGCAGATCAGAGAACAATGTCACATTTTTCATCTCTGGAGTCTCTGTCCCCACTGCCATGGCAGGAGACACTGGCTTGGCTTCTGAAACAATTGCTGATCTTTTGAGCAGAGCGCAGGGTAGACAGGAAGGCAGTCAGGGAGCATCTTGTCGGAAAGTTTCTGTTCTGGGGGTGACAGGGTGTAGATCTGAAGTTCCTGGGTTCTGTTTTTGAGTTTGAGGGAAAGGCACCGGGTCCGTCCACTCCTCTGTCAGCCTCTGAGGGCTTGCTTTCAGCCTAACCTTGACCGAAGCAGTCATAAGTCATTGGTGGCCACCACTTTTCCTGGACTCCGGCAGGACCCCAGGATGGGGTTGGCTCCTTTATCAAAGGAGCTTTGGCTGCCCGTTTCACACCAAGGCCAAGCCCCGTGGCCAGCCCCTTCGTGCCTGTGTACTGTCCTGTCCACAGGCAGGCAGACCACAGCAGCACAAGAATGCACTGGCCGCCTGCTCCTGAAACCCCTTAGCCAGCACGCGCCTCTCTGATTTTGTGGTTTGCTCACCCGGGAGACTGGAGTGCAAGTGTTCAGGAAAATGGCAGCATGGGGAGAGCAGACCCCAGGGGCCGAGGCCACCAGGATGCCAGTTTCTACCTAGCCTGAACAAAGGGGCTCTCCCATATAAAGGGAAAGCTGACTGGAGAGAAATGGCCCGGGATTCGTGAGCCAGGCTGGGAGAGGCTTGTGAAAACGTAGGTGGGCACAGCTTACCATCCTCGCCACCGTGTCGGGGAGAGAAACCCTCGAAGCTGAAGGCCCCACAATCCTCACTGCGTCTGAGCCCCTGGTCGCAGCCACAGTGTCCGTCCAGCTCCTTCCTCTTTTTTTTTTTTTTGCTGCCCCTTTACTAAGCACAATATCCTTTACTAGGGACTGGTCTCTCCTGACAAGTCTCCATGGAGAGGTGTCTGGTCGTACTTCTTCCAAGACGGGGTTGTCTATTTTTCTGGCAGGCTCTGGGATAATTGAGCCCGTTGTTGCAGCCACCGTGTCAGCCTAACTCATGGAGGATCCTGCTCTTTTTCAGTGACCCACCGGAAAGATGCGTCCCTCCAGGAGACGTGTGCTAAGTAAGCAGGATCACGTCCCCCAAGGAGCATCTATCTAGTTGTGTTTTCTCTGAGGAGGATTTGTTCCATGAAACAGTCACTGTGTGCCCACAGTGTTGTGACTGTGATGGTTCCTCTGTGATCTTTGTTTGCCACCATGCAGCTCCTGCACGTCTCTGGGGGACTGGAACACCATGGTTTGAGCCAGGTGCGCCTCAGCCCTCACAGGGACAACACTGGTTTCGACGGGTGCGAAGAGGTGCTTTGGCACAGCCTTGCGTGGTGCAGACAGGTTGCTAGAGTTCTCAACAGCTGCTTCCGTGCACGTTGTCTGCTGATCCAAGAACAAAGACATCCTTGACAACTTCGAGGCCTCTGAGTTTTTCACAATGTTGATTATCGGTACAGTTGGAAAGATTTTTGTTGGGCCCTGGAGACCCCCAAAATACAAAACATGACACTTGAATTTAGTGAAAGAAATCTAGTAAGTGGCAGTCCCTGTACTGTCTTCCATCCAATATGTCCCATGTTCCTTCTCATGTGTATTACTGTTCGTTCCTTCCCAGAGAAGCTGACCTCTTCATTAGCATCTTCATGATCAGTTATAGGCCAGGATGCTCTAGCTGAAATAACGCAGTTCAGTTGGTGGGGGAAGGGTACCGGTATTACATACGTATAAAGTGCTTGCTCCGGATGCATATTCACTCTGTGTGGGCTAATGAGCAAGCCAACTCCTTCACGGCTCTTTGCAGTCGTTTCTGTGAAATCTGCATCTTGGAATTGGCACAGAGGCTTATAAAGCTTTGACTTTTGAAATCTGAAGCCTGGAGGCATGACCTGGAGAATCCCAGTAATGTTTAACACAATGCTGCCTTTATTAAAAGGACTTTTGGGAGGGGGCTGGCAATGGTGATCCTGCTCCTGGTGTTAAAGTGAGAGCTACAAAGAACATGTGACAACGGATGTGTAAGTGGATAGTTTGTATCAGCATCATGGATATTTTGTATCAGCACCGTGGATATTTTGTGTCAGCACCAGACTCACTGAGATGTCAGCTACTTGGCTCTGGCAGGTAGAGTACAGGAATGGGGGTCTTACACAGACCCCAGGAACACAGCCTGGAATGCTCAGAGGTTCTGCGGGAGACCCGCTCTGATATGGCTCTGCTCCAGTTCCAGGGTGTCGGCATCCTGGCCTGGGGGGTGAGGTGGCTCCCAGGAAGTGCTCTGCAGGCAGTTATTGCAAGGACTGCACTGTCTCTTACTGAGACTGGGAGTCCTTTGGGGCTGCATGGCTGCTGGGGTTGGCCGTGCCCTTGCTGGATGAGGTATGGAGAGGGCTCCTTGTTGGCATTTCTTTAAAGGAGTGTGTGGAGGGCGTACAACCTAAAGTTAGCCTAGAGTTGTCTGGAATGAATCTGGACTTGAAGCAGATGCATCTACATGGAATTCTCAGTCCTGCCTTCCACCAGCTGGCAGGCAGTTCCTCGACTCCTCCATGCCTCGTTCTCCTCCACAGCCCCTGCTTGCAAGGCTGGCAGTGGGGGGATCCATGAGCTACTCTATGTCATAGGCTCCCAAACCGATTGGCCCTTTCACTCTTTTTCTGAAAAAGAAATTGCTCAGCGCCCTCCTGGCAATTAAAAACACTTGTGCTATTGTTCATAATCCAGGACAAAGAGTAGGTGTCTGCTTTTGCAGCCCCCCAAAGGGCAGTGTTGCCCAACTGGGAAACACTGCTTCATTCCATCAGAGGAGCCCTGGTGGTGCCATGAGGGGGTTATGTGTCAGACTGCGTAAGATCAGCGGTTCAAATCCACCAACTGCTTTGCAGGAGAAAGAGGAGGCTGCCTGCTCCTGTAAAGACTGACAGTTTTGGTCTGTCCCACTGGGTTGCAATGAGTCAGAATCAACTTGATGGCAGTGGGTTATGTTTGGGTATGTCATCGGGGGGACCAGTCCCTGGAGAAGGACGTCATGCTTGGTAAAGTGGAGGGTCATTGAAAATGAGGAAGGCCCTCAATGAGATGGACTGGCATAGTGGCTACAGCACTGGGTGGCACGGGTCAGGCTTGGGGTCCCTCTGAGTCTGAGCAATGTGAAGGCACCTAACAACAACTTGTATAATCTGCACGTGGAAACATTGGCTCAGTCTTTCCTTGTGAGTTATTAATATTAATGAGGCTGCTTCCCGGGCTTACTGACAGGTTCACCCCACTCTGTCTATCTGTCTTCTGCTCCCGCCTGGACCGACAGTCACCCCCATGACCACCCTGGGAACCGGTGGCTTATGTCAGCTCTGTGACCAGCTCCCTGCCTGTTACCAGTGGTCCCTGGACCTTGCCTGAGAGGCCAGGGAATGGGTGCCAGCTATCGGCTATCCCAACCTGTGTTCCAGATTGTTCCAGATGATAAGCCTGGTCCCATTTCGTTTGCTGAGGTGGAGTGGCCTATCAATGTCCCTCTTCCTGCACCTGAGTCACAGACAATATCTGTCTGCTCCTTCCCCCAGCAGATGAGTCACCAAACCTGCTGCCTGGCTGGCCCTCTGGGAGTGTGGGCTTGGAGGGAGGAGATGCTGAGGTCACTGTCACAGCCATGGTCATGGCGCCCGGGTGAGCCTCGGTTGAGTTCGTACCACCAGCCTCTCGATGATGTGCCAAGGATGCTTTCCTCACAATCACTCCGTCCTTGAAAGACCATTAAAATCCCCAAGGCCAAACCCACTGCCACCATAAGGATTCTATCGGAAGGATTTGGACGCATTGCCACCCTGTAGGGCAGCAGGGCAGAGCTGCCCCCTGTGGACCGGACAGCCTCATCTTTCTCACTCCATCGGAGGGGCTGGTGGGTTTGACCACTGGCCTTTCAGTTCACAGCCCCGTGTTTAACCCAATGGGCCAGCAGGGTGCTGGGTAAAGTCTCCAAACCAAGCTCACCTTACTGCCATCGAGTCGATTCTGACTGGTGGGGACCCTCTAGAACAGGGGTCCTCAAGCTTTTTAAACAGGGGGCCAGTTCACTGTCCTTCAGACCCATTGGAGGGCCAGACTATAGTTTTTAAAAAAGCTATGAACAAATTCCTATGCACACTGCACATATCTTATTTTGAAGTAAAAAAACTAACAGGGCAAAAACACCCAGCAGGCCCGATAAATGTCCTCGGCGGGTCGCATGGGCCGTAGTTTGAGAACACTTGCTCTAGAACCAGGTAGACCATGTGCCTGTAACAGAAGTAGAATGGAACCAACGTCAGACACCAAAGGCTAATGTGGAATCCCAACAGAGCAAACGGGAGCAGGTGCTTAGCAAACATCACAAGATGGTTAGGCAGCAGCCATGGGGGAAGGGGCTTCCTGGAAAGGTAAACATGACACGCGATGGGTGAGCTCTTCCAGCACTCGGGAGCCACCTGGAAAACTGTTTCCAATGAAACCCGCCCCTAGGGGGTTCTGAGGCTGACTCCTTACAGAGGCGGGCAGCCTCATCTTTTTCCATGGAGCAGCGGATGGAATAGAACCGGCGACCTTTGAGCCAGAAGCCAAGCATGGAACCGCTGCACCAGCAGGGGCCCTTCTCATTCTGCTACACAAGGATTCTTTCCAACAACGGCGTGCTGTGGTTTGTCCGCCCCGCCCCGCACCCAGCATGACACGCTTGCTGATATAGCTGTGCTGGTCAGAAGCTCCCAAATTAAGCCCAAGTGAGCAGAAAACGGCCCACGGGCGGCCTGTGGCGCTGCAGTGCAACAGAGAGCTGCAGACAAGAAGCCTGCTGTCCGATCCGCTCTGTGGCCATGTGGGAGCTGCACACACCCTGGAGTCGCTGGGGAGGTGGAACTGGTGCGCCTATAATTAAACCCAAGGCACCCACACACCTGGGCCGTAGGACAGGAGCGCCCTAGCCCCCAACCGCTGATCCTGCCGCTCTGCAAAGGCCGGGCTGTCTGTCACCAGCCCAGTGTGGTGTTCATCCTGAGGTTCGCATGGATTCCTGGAGAGATAGTAGGAAGTGCGCCACTGGGTCAGGGAGCCCGTGTGAATGCAGCCAGCAGATCCTCCAGCCCCTCAGTCTCTCTCCTGGAGCTTGACGGGTCACAGGCTGTCTTCACCCTGAAACTGCCCCTGGCCAGGCCACACCTCTGCCCTTGCAGCTGGCAAGGACCCTGCCTGCATGTGGGGAGCCCCCATTCCCCCCCCCCCACACACACTGGACATGCCCAGGCCCTGCTGGCTGACCACGATCTTCCTGCATCTGCCTTGACCATCCACAGAACCCCTTGAATGCCACCCCCTAGGCGCACCCTCTGTGCGGATTGGTCAGGGCCCTCTTGTGGTGACCTTGGGTAGAACAGAAAAGTGGTGGCCAGGCCCCAGGCTGGCTTCAGGGTCCTTATGTGAGCTGACTGGTGTCCCTTTGAAGTCAGCCCTTCCTGGGGAGGGCCCCTTCATTGTCCCTGACCCCGGTGTTACCCAGCATGGTGTCCTCTTCTAGTGATTGGTCAGGAGTGTTCTGGCTGCACATCCTCCCTGGTGGACTCACCTGTTCTCCCGTGGCCCATGGCCTGTGGCTGCTGTAATGTTCTCCTCCAGCAACCGCGCTGCTTGTGGCGGTTTCAGGAGCGCAGCAGAGTTGATTCTGGCTGACGTTGTGGGGTTAAAATCACCTGGCCTCCTTCTGGGCCCCCTTTAAAGCTGTCTCCGGGTTTTGTACTTCCTGCTTTCCCTTCAACTGAGGTTTTTCCTCTGTTTTGTTGGGTCATCGCTGGGCTTCTGTTTGTCTGTTGTTTTGTTCTGTGTGGTCTCCGGTATCTGAAACCCAGGCTGGGTAAGTCTTAGAGGCAGTTACCAGATTAATAATTGCCTAGGGGCATCGCAGGGGGTGGGAGGCGGGGGCGGGGGGTAAGGAGCTGACGACAGTGAGTATGAATGAGAAGAAGGTTCCAAAATGGATCGTGTGCTGAAAGCACAGCTCCTCTTGATAGGATTGAACTATCCAGTTGTTTGATATGTGGAGCATATGCCAATAGAACTTAAAAAAAAAGGAGCTTTTACCAGGTGCAGTGCATCATTGGCTCTCTGGACTGCTGCATCCGTGAGCATTGATGGGGGATCCAAGGAGCAAGCGTTTGTGGACTTCTGTTCCTCGTCATTTGCCACCGATCACTTGTAGGGCCACTTCCTTAGATTGCCCTTCTGTCCCTGCCCCCTGACCCACAGTCAAGCACAGCCCCTGCCGCACTCGGGAAGTGCCGGGCACTGGCTGTGGAAACGGCTGCCCTCGCCTTGTGACACATTGGACAGTGTTGGAGCTGGGCTTTGCCTGGCCGTGTGACTGACTTGTGTTTTCAGCAGCTCCCTCTTCCAAAGTGGGGTGCTGAGTCTGTCCTGGAAGCTCTGCTGAAGCCTGTTCACTTTGGGTGACCCTGCTGGCATATGTGAAGAAGAATGTGGCATCCGGCTCAGAGGGAGGCACATTCACAACTCACGATAGGCAGACGGCACAAGCTCGCTGCTGACAGTGAGGAGAGGACTTGGAGCAGGTGCAGCTAGAGATCCGGGACCACAGCCTGCAGTCTGGATGAAGACTCAGAGTGAAGAAGACCCAGATCCTCGCACCTGGACCAGTAAGAACCATCACGATCGAAGAAGGAAAGACTGACATTGTCGAGGGTTTCGTTTGACTTGGATCCACAATGGATGCTCCTTGGAGCGGCGTCAAGAAATCAAAGGGCACATTGCATGGAATCAATCTGCTGCACAAGACCTCTTTGGAGAGTTGAGAAGCGGGGAGGTTACTTTGAGGACTAAGGTGCGTCTGACCCAAACCATGGTATTTTCCATTGCTTTGTGTGCGTGGGAAAGTCGGGCATCGACTAAGGAAGACCAAAGAAGAATCAATGCATCTGAACTCTGGTGCTGGAGAAGAAGGTCGACAGTGCCACGGACGGCTCGAAGGACAGGCCAATCTGTCTTGGAAGAAGTAAGACCAGGGAGCTCCTTTGAGGCAAGGATGGTGAGACTTCTCTTGCATACTTTGGACATATCGAGAGAGACCAGTTCCTGGAGAAGGGTGTCGTGTTGGTAAAGTCGGGGCAAGGCAGAGGAGGAAGGCCCTCAAGGAGCCGGGTGGACACAGTGGCTGCAACAGTGGGCTCACAATCAGGACCATTGTGAGGGTGGCACCGGGCGGGCTGTGTTTCCTTGTATTGGGTGCAGGGTCACTGTGAGTCCCAACTGACTCGAAGGCACCTAGCAATGACCACTCCTGCTCCTGTATCACACAGAGCCAGCTCTGCGTGGTCCCTCCTGGTGAAGACCTTGGCATTGCATTATGGTAAACAGCCTTGCCAGACCCCTCTCCTTGACCCCTTCCAGATCAGAGTTTATGCTAGCTTCCCAGAGGCTCTGGCTCGGTGGAGAAGGGGCCTGGCATGATGGCTGAACCTACGTTGCTCCCGGGACATTCCTGGTGGCAGGGGCTGCGGGGTTATCCGGGCTGCAGTGTGGGCAGAGTTATGCTTGGTATAGAAAGTGACCCCACCCCTCCTCCTGCCCCCAGTTGGCCATTCTGTCTCCTACAAGGAATGAGTTAGAAGGGAAGACAAGGGTGTGGCTTTCTTCCCTTCACCAAAGAAGGGCCCCGGTGAGACGGGCAGCCTCAGAAACAAGTTTCTCTACCCTGGAATGCGGAGGTTCTGTTGAGGGTGACCTGGTGGTTTAGCACCTGAAGGTTGGTCATTCAAACCCACCAGCTGCTCTGAGAGTCCTGGGCTCCGGTGAGCCTTGCAGGGGGGTTCTCTTGTGTGTCATGGGCTGGCTGTGAGTCAGAATAAACTCTAAGGCAGTGGGCTTGGTGTTGGATTCTGAGGTTTCCCTTTGGGGTGATGAAATGAGCCAAGGGTGTCTGTCTTTCTTATCGGTACCGTGACAGACATGACAGGGGGTGGGGTGGTGGTGGTAGTTTTACAGGACAGACTTTTATTTTCTCACAGTCGGGAGGTGAGAAGCCTGGGCTGAGGGCACGGACTCTGGGGGAGGAGCCAGGTCTCTATAGAAAATGCAGGTCCTGCCACCCTGGCGCTCACGGGGCCCTCCCCATGATTGGGAACGCACCATTGTTTCTCATTGTACTTCCCGGGACATTTAGAGCCCCTCTGGGGATCTGTGCCCCTACTTCCAGCTCAGGTGGTGATGCTGGTGCGTGCCCTGCACTGGCCCAGCCACGCTGCAGAGAGCCCTCTTCCCATATGGGATTGCACTAGGGGTCCCAACACTTTCATGGGAGTGGTGAGGGGGGACTCACAAAAGACCCTAACTCAGGGCTATCGAGTCCGTGCCGACTCAGCAGACCTACAGAACAGGCTTGGGCCGCCCCTTTGGCTTCTGGGACTGTCGTTCTTTACAGGAGTAAAAAGCCTTTTCTTTCTCCGTGTAGCAGCTGGTGGTTTCAAACTGTTGACCGTGTGCTTAGCAGGCCAACATATAACCACTGTGCCGCCAGGGCCTGCTGCCATCAACTCGATTCTGACTTATGGTGATCCTACAGGCCAGGGTGGAAGTGCACTGTGGCTTTCCGAGACTGTCACTCTTGATGGGAATGGTGTGATGGCACTATGATGCTGGAAGATACTCACAGTGGCAAGGTTTTGGTGACATACATTTTATCGCAACAAGCAGTTTCTTTACAGCTCCTCAGCGAGCCCAGGAGAGCTCGGGGAAGCTGGGCTTTCCCCTCGCCTCAGCCAGCAGCTGCCTCCCTGCCCCCAGGGTCCCTGCCCAGGTCTGCCCACCAAAGGGTGCGCCCTCAGGAGGCCCCCAGGACATCCCCACAGCCCTGGCCCAAGGGTCCCAGGAGACAGGAAAGCCACCCGGTGAGGTTGACTTTGAGGAGGAAGGAAGGGGAAACGGTCAGGAAGGAGCCAGTGCACCTATTTTTAGAACACCCTCGGTCTCTTGAATTCTGCTTGGCTGGCAGTCACGTTGTGGGGGTGACAGGAAGCCGATGGCGGTCACAGCTTGCTGCCCTGGTCCCCGATGGCCCCAAAATGCAGCATGCAGCCCTACACCACCCCAACGTCTCTAGCACTGAGGGGTGGGGGAAGATCCTGTATCCGAGGGCGATGTGAAATCCTGTTCTTTGTCACTGTTGTTAGCTGCCCTTGAATTTGGGCCAAGACGTGGCTACCCCAGGCACAGTGGGATGTGTGAAGTTGACTGCCTCACGAGTCTCAGTGTTTAGGCAGTTCAGACCTGGTAACTCCCCTAATGTTGTGTAATACAATGTAATCAACACCCAGGACAGTCCAGCAGTCGGGAGGTGAAGGTGAAGGGCCAGCCCCTCACTCAGGTCGCAGCCCTGGTGCAATTGAAAGGAGGTTTCTTGCTGGGTCCGGATCCTGCACTTGGCTCCTCTGCCTCTGGTTCTTTGCACTTGACCCAACAGCCTGCCCACTTGTCTGCAAGACTCTGGGAGCCAGCAGCCTTGCCATCTCGCCTGCCAACCTTGGACTTGTTGCCCTGTGCAACCACCAGCCCGACGTGCCAACTTTAGGTTTATTATCCGCCTGCCTCTGCAGCTACCAGCCTGCTGTCTTCCCGCGCTCCCCCCCCCCCCAATCCCATCGCATCTTGACATTTGAAACCATGGGCCTGAACTGGACTGGGAGTAGCTGCTTCTCTGGGTCATTATCTTGATATCAGTTTCTCTCTATGTACAAGTGTGCTGGTTTGGCTGCTCTAGAGACCCCCCACCCAGCACAGGATTGGGCCTGGCGAGCCATCGCATTTTCATAGGGTGGCTCACCAGGCCTCGCCTCCTGCTCTGTCTCCCTGGGAGCTGTCTGTTCAGCATTGTAGTGATGTGCAGAACCCCAGTGACAGGAGGTGCATTGACTGGGGACTCAACCCCAGCCTTCACCGAACCACCCCATGCGCGCCAGGCCTCGTTCTATCCCGCCCCTTCCTGCTCACGTCCCTCTTAAGCACGAGGGCAAGCCAAAAGCAGTGCTGCTAGATTCTGAGCACACACGTATGCACGTCTCTGCGCTCAGTGGGTAGCTGCAGGCAGGTCCTCTCAGTCACACACGGCCTTCGTCCCCATCAAACCAAAGGGCGAGGAAAGAAAACCACCGCCGTCGGGTGGTGCCGACCAATTGTGACCCTGAAGAGGGTCTCTGAGGCTTTGTGAATCCTGCTGGGAGCCGTTAGGGGCGTCCAAAGAGACCGGTTGAAGCCCAGGTTTCCCAGGGAGCAGCATTCCCGGCACAGAGCTGAGGGCGCCTGCTGTGGGGGGCTCAATGGGGTCACCCCGATGGGCTTTCTCAGACACAGGACGGTCGTGTGTGGACTGGCCCAGTTAGAGTGACCCCATGGGCCCTAAAGGCAATCCTGAGCTTCCCTGTGCCAGGGAGCAGAGGAGCCATGGAGACAGGGAACAAGAGGGCATGAGGATGAGCAGAGGGCCTGTGATCCAAGGAAAGCAGGTGGCCTGGCACTGCCTTCGCCAAGGTGTCCAGCGACAAGCCATCAGGGTGTGTGTGTGTTGTTGTTGTCATTTTGGTAGGTGCTATCAAGTCATGTCTGACTCCTCGTGACCCTGGTTACAGCAGAATGGGATGTTGCGCGGCCCTGCATCATCCTCACGAAGTCTCCATCCTCAGCTCTAAGGAGCACTCTGGTTGTTCTGCTCCAAATACACGTTTATTCTTCCTGAGGGCCGTGGATTATTACACATGTATTAGTGTGTCTCACAGACTTTAGACATGCCGTCAGGAGAGACCCGTCCCTGGAGAAGGGCTTCATGTTTGGTAAAGTGGGGGGGGGGGGCAGTGGCGAAAAAGAGGAAGACCCTGGAGGGGATGGACCGACACAGGGGCTCCAACAACGGACTCACAGGGGACAATGATTGTGAGGGGCGCAGGGCCTGCCAGTGTCCTTTTCTGCTGTATGTAACAGGGCCCCGGGGATTTGGAGCCAACTTCAAAGCAGCAGTAGTGACAGTGGTGGCGGCAGCAGGCATAGGTCTGGAGGTGGACGCGGGCTTTGTCCTGTGGGAAAGAGCCTGAGCCAGTCCTGAACCATTTAATTCCAGCCCTAAAAGGTCCCCGGTGAGGGAGCCCCGTGACCGTCCATCCCTCCCTGTAAAGTGATCGCTTGGATGTGGAGGGGTTAGACCACAGAAGAGAGGCAGGGAGAGGGGCTGGAAGGTTCTGGAGAGGCAGGGAGAGGGGCCAGAAGGTTCTGGAAGGTGGCTGCCATATGGACAGTTTCTCCATTGACTCAAGCCAGTTGTCGACGGGGAGTGAAGAGTCAAGAGTGACTCCTAGACTTTGGACCTGAGCAATGGGGTGAAAGGTGGCCTGCTGGTCTGGGGTAAGAGACCCTAGTCCTTCTGCCATCCGTCCATCTCCAGCACTGAGGTCGTAACAACTTCCAGCCAGCTCACCCAGCTTCTGGACCATTTGCTGTACAGCTCCCCACAAGTGGGCGACTTTATGAACTGCTAGTAGGTTACTCAACAAGTAATCCCAGTACCTTGGTCACTTTATAAGGTTCACTGGCAGAGGCCACTGCGAGTTAGGGCTGGACTTTGTCCTGATGACTCAATCACTGGGCTCCCCCCCTCCGCTCCCCCCTGAGATTCTGCTTCCCACGGAGGAGCAAGGAGAGACCAGGAGCCTCGTCCAGGCAACGGCTCTGCCTTCTCCCTGCTGGGCCAAGGTGGACATCACCTCTCTGTATGTCTTTGTCTACTTTTAACGTTTTATTGGCCTGTAATTCACATGTCCTATAATCCAATATTCAGTCACCACAATTGATTTTAGAACATTGTCTTCTCTCTTCCACTCATTGTGATTAGTTCCCCGGTTCCCCCCAACCTCTCCTGACATACAGCCAAGGAGCCATTAACCCAGTTACCGTCTCTATAGATCTACCTATCCTGAATTTCACATATAGCAAAACATTTTGGAAAAAAAATATTAACAATAATAGCCAAGTAAAACAGAGAAAAACCTCAATAGAAAAGAAAGCAGGAAATATCGAAAATGAGAACAAATTTAAAGTAGGCCAAAGGGAGATAAAATGATAAGGTGATAGACTTTAATCAAACTGCTTCTGCAATAATTCACTTTTCAATATACTGTACACGATAGCAAGGCTATTCAAACCCCTGGTCCACGGTCAGATGGGACTCACCAGAGACTTAATCCACCTGCACTTCCCCTTCACTTAAAAAGAAAGAGAATTTTAAAACGGGTCAAAGGGGAGATCAGATGATAAGGTGTTACATTGTACCCTAACCCTGTCTGCCTTCGGTGACTTTACAATGCCCTGTCAGCTCACAAGGCCGTTCACATCCCTTGGCTACAGCCAGAAGGGATTCAGCAGAGGCTTCATCCGTGTGGGGACCTTGCAAATGGACTTTGGGCTTCCACTGTCATCCTTGGCCTCCTGCAAACCAGGTGTTCACAATTTAAACTCTGGTACCATTCGCTCCTTCAGATTTGGATTTTACTATTTATAATCCCTGAATCACACTGACTGGTTGACTTAGTTAACACCTCGCTTAGATGACTCCTTGTGTGAAGACAAGCCTTTAAGACCCCAGGCACTATGCTTTCTGATGGCTGGGCACCATCTAGTGTCTTCACCACACTTTGCTAAAGCGCTTAGACTCGTCTCGTCAGTGATCTCTTTATAGAGTCGAATGGTGGAGGAGGGAAGAGGGGAAGGGGCACAGTTCACAAAGGAAGGAGAGGTGGGTGGACAGAGATGCAGAAAGAAGGCTGGCATGTGGGGAAGACTCGGGAGTGGCCACTGGGGAAATGTAAAGGTGTGGGAGGAGGGCCAGGCCCCCAGGGACAGATCAGAAATGGAGTCTGACCTATGGGCTGGGATCAAAGTCTGCTAGTGAAGCTGTTCTAAGCGCACATGTCACATGTGTACCTGGGATCATACCAACCCTCAGTGTCCGTGTCCCTCTGTATATGGGAGGGGGGACAGTCCAGGGCCCCCACAGGTGCTCAGTCCCTGATAACACATGGTGCACACCCTCCCCTGGGCTTCTGGCAAGCTGTCGATTAGTGATAATCCTAAGACAGTGAACATGCTATGCAAATAGCAACCCCCCCCATCACCTTCCAGGGGCTGCCTTGACCATCTACTTGCTCTCCCTCTGCATACCCCCAACCTGGGGGTGGCTGGACCTGAGGGCTGCTGTACAGACACAACAGGGTGTTGAAAAGGAACTGGGTGCCCAGAGGCCTGGTCCTGGTCTTAGGAGCTCGGGGCCCCCAAGGACGGAGGCCAACCAGCAGTTCCTGCCTGGCTGGAGTCCTAGTGGAAGTGCAGTTGGAGGCAAGGCTAGGTCAGGCCAGGTGGGTGGAACCTAGAATTGAAGCATGCAAGGGTGTTCTGAGCAGAGACTGGGCTCGCCGGCTGGCCAGAAAGACATGCTGAGTACTAAGGAGGTGGTTCCAGGTTTTGGGGGGCCTGTTGGTCCTTCCACACCCGTGAGCCAGCGCTCAGAGCTCTGATGGTTAAAGGACTTGGCTGTGTACCGAGAGGGCTGTGGATGGAGTCCACCAGCCACTCTGGGAGGACGAGGAGGCTGCCTGGTCCCAGGAAGGTGTGCATTCCCGAGGCCCCTGTGTGCAGCTCCGCACTGAGTCAGACTCCAAGGTCTCCCTGCCCCTCCCCCAAGCAGCCAACACCCAGAGGGTCATTAATTCTACCTGTGACTCAGTGGGGCTTCCCCATCACATCAGCGAGAGATCAGCAGCCAGCCATTATTGTGAAAGCGCCCACTCTGCTGCCCCACCAGCTTCTCCATAACCCTGACTGTCTGGGCCAGAACCCTTCCCCCAGGCATTCCTGGCCCACAAGCTGGGCCAGCTAAGGCCTTCTCTGAGCCCCAGTGTGACATCTCCCACCCCAGCATGGATGGTACCATCCTCTCCCCCTACTCTGCCTGCGTGTACATGCACACACACAGGCAGGGTGAGCCCCCCTGATGGAACTGTACTGAGAAGCCCCATGGGCCACCCCAGAGCAGGTGCAGCCTACCTCAGTGCAGAATCTCTGGTCCCTCCAAAAGCAGAGGGTGGGTCACACAGCTCTTGGGAATGAGCATGCAGGTGGGGGAGGAGTCTGGAAGGGTCTATCTCAGTGGTTCTCAACCTTCCTAATGCCGCGACCCTTTCATACAGTTCCTCATGTTTTTTTTTTATTTTTTTTATTAGGGCTCATACAACTCTCATCACAGTCCATACATACATCAATTGTGTAAAGCACATTTCTACATTCATTGATGGCCCTCATCATTCTCAAAACATTTGCTCTCCACTTAAGCCCCTGGTAGCTAGCTGGTCCTCAGTTTTCCCCTCCCTCCCCCTCCCTCATGAACCCTTGATAATTTATGAATTATTATTTTGTCATTATCTTGCCCTGTCTGATGTCTCCCTTCACCCACTTTTCTGTTGTCTGTCCCCCAGGGAGGAGGTCACATGCAGATCCTAGTAATCGGCTCCCCCTTTCCTACCCACCCTCCCAGTATCGCCACTCACCACTGGTCCTGAAGGATCATCAGCCCTGGATTTCCTGTGTTTCCAATTCCTATCTGCACCAGTGTACATCATCTGGTCTAGCCAGACTTGCAGGGTAGAATTCGGATAATGATAGTGGGAGGGGCGGGGGGGGGGTGAAGCATTTAGGAACTGGAGGAAAGTTGTGTTTTCATCATTGCTACACTGCACCCTGACTGGCTCATCTCCTCCCCGAGATCCTTCTGTAAGGGGGTGTCCAGTAGCCTACAAAAGGGCTTTGGGTCTCCACTCTGCACTCTCCCCCCCCCCCATTCACTATGGTAAGATTTTTGTTCTGATGATGCCTCATACCTGATCCCTTTGACACCTCGTGATCGCACAGGCTGGTGTGCTTCTTCCATGTGAGCTTTGTTGCTTCTGAGCTTGTTTACCTTCAAGCATTTAAGACCCTAGATCCTATATCTTTTGATAGCCGGGCACCATCAGCTTTCTTCGCCACATTTGCTTATGCACCTATTTGTCTTCAGCGATTGTATCATGGAGGTGAGCACACAATTATATGATTTTTTTGTTCTTTGATGCCTGATAACAGTTCCTCGTGTTGTGGTGACCCCCAACCATGAAATTCTTTTTGTTGCTACTTCATTACTGTAATTTTGCTACTGTTATGAATTGTCATGTAAATATCTGATGCAGGATGTATTTTCATTGCTACAAATTGAACATAACCACAACTGAATATAAAAAAGACCTATCAGCATCCAGTTTAAGTTCCCATGGTACATATATTTTTTGCAGTAGTTGATGATTTTGCAGTACATGATTTTACATTTACCCAGTAATTATAACTCATGAAGTGCCGTTTTACCTCCAGTACTGCTGCTCTCTGCACAGTAGCTGCTCTCTACACGTGTGACTGGTCCGCATAAGTGACTATGGCGCCAACCCTGTCAAACACCTGTATTTGTATGGGCTGTATGCAATGGGGTTGGCACGATGTTATCATCATCTCCCCCTCCCATACTCGTATGTGGGTGTATCTGCATGTGGGTGGACCCTCCTGGAGATGGATATAGGAGCGGTGCTTTGGTTCCTAAGACCATTAGAAATATATGTTTTCCAATGGTCTTAGACGAACCCTGTGAAAGGGTCATTCGACCCCCAAATGGGTTGCGACCCACAGGTTGAGGACCGCTGGTGTAGACCCTTGGGTTGTTGATGCTGTCGGCTGAGAAGCGCACACACCAGCAGCCCTGCAGTCCTGTCTGAGGGAATGTTCCCTCTTTGAGCAGGCTCCTTCTGAAAGGGGAGGTGGCGGAAGTCCCAGGTGGCCCTGCACTCCACAATCCCATCTCCCTCCCCTGCGCCCCCCGCCCCTATGGACCTGGGGAAGGAACAACCATGTTGGAGACCCCCGTGCTGAGGGACAACCAGGACAAAGGTTTCATACAAGCAAGCAAACCTGGGAGCTTACCGAGGGGGGAGGGCAAGGGAGGGAAGATGGAGCAAGAGGTGTTTGCTGCGGGGAGGGGAGATAGTCTGTCACAAGAGGGAGCAGAGGAGTGGACAGGGGAGCTACTCGGTGGAGGGGGGTGGGGGGATGGACAAGTAGCTTAAGTTGTGCAACACAAACCGCATGGTCCAAAACGTCAACCCCCACCTGAAACCACAGTTCACAAGAGAGGATCCAAAAGTCTGTTCTGCAGAGAGAATCCCTCACCTTTAAGAAACAGAGATCTGGATTTGAGTCCTTTAAATGTTTTTCTGGAATAGGTAAGACATAAGAAAACAATAGGCCATACACCTACCTGTGGGCTCATAAGTCATGCTCAGAGCCCACTTATAACTCAGCTCTCATTTCTGCCTTGCCCACACGGGAGCTGCCGTCGCCCCACAGTCTTGAACTCGCATCTGTCCCCCGGTCTGGTTCATCCAGTTCTCTTTAACGCCCGTAGCAGCTAAGCCGTGCGTGTTCTACCGGTGTTGGGTCTTGGCTGTGAGGTGACTGGGGCCGCAGGGGGTGTCTTCCAAGGCTACGGGGTCAGCATCCCCTGTTTGAGGTGCAGCCGTGTTGATCAGCGTAGCTCAGGACAACCTTACTAAGTCCCGCAGAACAAAACATGCCCCGGCCCGGTCCCAGTCCCACGCCACGCTCCGTGGGAGCCGTGGTTGCCGCCACGGTGTCGGTCCATCTCGGTGGGGGTCTTCTGTCCCTGTTCATCCGAGGTCCCTTTGTGTTGTTGACAGGCCCTGTTTCTGAAGGGGCCTGTGGGTGATGCTGGGTGGGCACAAGGCGTGCTTTCTCTACACCAGGACAGGGGAGAAAGCTTCCTGGGTTCTAGTGCTTGGGGTCTTTGGCTGTGCTAGATGTGACCCCCGTGTGCTCTCGCCTCTGGTGGTGCAGTAGGCCCTCCCCCAGCAGTGGGTGCAAGTCCCGGTCCTCCCCACCCTCGCCTGCCCGCTGTCGGGTGGCCCTGGCTCTTAGCAACCCTGTGGGCAGCAGCAGGGCTTCCTTCTGTGTGTGAGCCCCGCTCAAGCTCATGCAGGACTGCTAGCGTTGGCGCAGGCCCTGTGCTTCACCCACCACGATGCCCTTTTCCAGCGGGAGGAAGTGTTTGTGAGGCCCGGGCATGTGGCATGGTGTCTTCTTGATGCCCACCCCGGACGACCCCTGCCCTGGACGTCCTTCCCTGGGGTGTTAGCGAGGTCCCCTCTGCCCTCCTGGCCTCCGCTCCCTCTCGCCGGTTGGTAGGAGTTCCGTAAATTTGCCCCGTCAGCGGCGGCAGCCCCCAGAAAACCAGCTTGTTGGCACTGAGTCCATTATGGGCCCAGCAGCTCTGCAGGGCAGAGAGACACGGCCCCTGTGGTGTGCGAGGCTGTGGATCTTGACGGGAGCAGACAGCCACAGCATTCTCGTGCAGTGAGAGCACTCCACCACTGAGCCACCAGGGCGCCTTCAGTCACAGGTACGTGGCTCAGCGGCTTCGTGTCGGGCTGCTAACCACGAGGTCAGCGCTGCAATACCGCCAGCTGCTCCGTGGGAGCAAAGTTACAGTCCTGGAATCCCTGTCCCATCGGTCACTACTCAATGGCAGCGAGATGAATTATAAACATCATCTGGTTGGGACCTTTCTTTTAACCTGTGACATCACTGGATGTCTTTCTCCTCTCGCTCTCTCTCACTCTCTCTCTCGTTAGGGTCCTGTCTGTGTCCTAGGTAGGAAATCCACCCTAATTCTGTGTGTTATGCCCCATTGACTAGAGAAACCAATGCAGGACACTCATATGTGTAAGAGAGCTTTCTATCCAGAAGTCACTGTATATCAAGAAAACATCCCAGCCCAGTCCAGATTGAGTCCATAAGTCCGAGACAAGTCCATAAGTCCCACTTCTGACTCACAAAGCCACATGCAATGATGCAGAATTCAGGAAGATCACATGCCGGTGGGTGTAGTTTTGTTTATTCAGTGTTGCTGGATGCATCTCCAGGGCTCTGGCAGGTCTCAGAGTGGCTTTCCCACAGGAAGTTGAAGGCAGAGAGAGAGTGAAGGAGGGAGGGAAGGGGGTTCCCAGGACCCTCCTTAGGAGAAGGCCACGCCCACAAGGAGGCTCCATCAGGCTGTGACCTGACTGACAGGTTGAACACCACCCTGCACTTTATCTGTCTCCAAGTTGGCTTGAAAATTTGTAACTTCCACGCTCTGAACTCATTTAAAGATATAATCTCTTTGCATCTGGAAGCTGTCCTGTTTAGCCCTGTGGTTGTTAACTGCCTGGGATGAATTCCCTGCATGGTCGAAGGCCCACCCACCTTCTCTGTTTGATACGAGCTTGTCCACTTCCCACTGGGTTTGGGCGGTTCCTGTCACACTGTCGGCAAAGCCACTCTGCACGCGCCCCAGTAAGACTGCACCCCATTCCACTTCGAAGCCAAACCCCGTCTCGTTGAAGGTAACCCACTGTGGCTTGCCAATCTGCCCCTCTCTGCCATATGGGGGAGCGTTTTCTGCTTCTTCACGGAGCTCGGAGAGACAGCTCATCACAGACACGTTCTCGGGCCCACACTCCCTGAGGGGTCTTCCGTGGACGTGCTCTGTAAGCTGCAGTCATCCTTGTCAGGTGCCTGGAGCGGGTTCGAACTCATGAGACAGAGCAAAGTACTGCGGGCCGGCGCCATCCTCACAATTGCCACTGTCTGAGCCCGTGGTTGCAGTCACTGCATGAGTCTGTCACCACTAGGGCCTGGCCCTCCACTTCATGGAGCATGGTGCCCCTCCCAGGGCCTGGCATCTCCCGATAGCATGTCCAAAAGGCACCGGACAAAGTCTCAGCCGATCCTGCTTCCAGGAGCATCCTGGTCTCTCCCAAGGCAGTTTTGTTAGTCCCTCTGGCTTTTGGTCAGGTTTGTTAGTCTCTCAGCTTTCGGTCCGTGTTCTCCGTCCGCATCCGTCATTTCCAGGCATCAGTTCTTCCAAACTCAGGGGTGCATATCCTGGAGGGGCTGAGAGCCCATCTCTGGGTCCCAGGTTTGCTCAGATCTGCTTGTAGAGAAACCGGTGGGGGTGGTTGTGGGGAGAGAGAGGCCTGGCTGGGTTCCTCTCCCCCTGTGGATGTCCAGTCAGTATCCTCTGAGCTGATCCTCAGCCGGGCTCCCAGACACATAGGTCTTTTCTCTCTTCATCCACGAGCACTTTTTAAAGGCGGGGGCAGAGGGTTTTCCTGTGAGAAATGCTGGCCACGCCGCAGGGGGCCTGCCGTGGGAAGGATGCCATCCAAGTGGCTGACAGTGAGCATGTCATTTCCTTCTGGTGTTGGTAAGGCCGTTCCCAACATGTGCAGCATGTTCACGGCGAGGAGCAGGTGCGCTTTTGGCACCGATTCCTGCACACTTCAACTTTTGTCTCTTTTAAAACATCACACACACACACACACACACACACACACACACGACACAGGCAGCTTCGTGGCTCCGTCTGCCAGATGCGGCATGGACAGCAGCGTGCGTGCTAAAGGAGCTGTGTTTGCACGCACTCCTTCATTCGACCAGTCGTTGGCCGTGGTGCTCCTGGAGGTGCTGCGTATTTCGAGATCAAGTGGGCACCCTCCTCCCTAGCGTCACAGTGGGAAAAGCACCGGGCCGCTATTCACAGGCTGGCAGTTCAAACCCACCAGCCGCCCCGTGGGAGAAGGACGTGGCTGTGCGTCTCCATAAAGAGCCACACGTGCAGGCTCCCCATAAGGCAGTTGTAGTCTGTCGCCTCGAGCCATCCTCCACTGGGTGCCCAGGGGGTGGGCTTCCTGTGTTGGGTCTCCAGATGCCCCCACTGGAGGTTCTAGGCCACTCCGAGGCCCCCACAGAAGAAAACCTTGATGCTCTCGAGCCGAGGGCAACCTCACGGCCAAGGTGTCCTGGTGCCCTGCTCCCAGATCTGCCCCACGCCCCCGGCAGCCTCGCTGACGTCAGCGGATCTCAGGATAGCTCCTCTGACCACGTGAGCACAGCTTCTTCGGCCAAGTCCATCCAAACCTTCACACGGCCCCTGGGGTCTGCGGTTGGCAGATACCACCTTGATTTGTGGTTTCAGGTCAGAACTCACCTAGAGCAGGCCTTGACCCATCGCCCGGAGCCTTCCAGACTCCTTGAGGGGTGTGCCTCTCCAGGGCTGTGGGAGAGTGGACTGGGGGCTGATGGACAAGGAGAGCGCCCTGGGTGTGCAGGGACCGAGCCTTCCCCTGCCCCTCCCCTGCCTCAGAGGATGGACTGCTGGGAGCCGACTGCCCCGGTGTGGGTGAGGGATGTCTGAGGGGAATGAGCCCCACCAGCTTCGGGGAAAGGCTCAGATGGTGGGGCCCAGCGAATAGAGAGCTTTCAGCACTTACCCAGCCGGCTCTCCCCGCCTCCCCTCTCAACCCCCTTCCGTGGCGCAGCGGAAAGAATGTTGTATACGCAGAGAAACTCCGAGCCCAAATATTTAGTTTGACGCACACAGCATACCACGGTTTACGTGGCGGGAAGCGGGCCCCAGAGCTAAGAGTGCAGGTTCTTTAAACAGATGTCAAGAAGGTCAAGGAGGTCATCCGGCTCCACGACCTCCCACTGAGTCTGGCATTGAAGTTTCCTCCGCACTGATGGAACCCTGGTGGCACAGCGCCTAAAGGCCCGGCTGCTAATGGACAGGTCCGTGGTTCACACAAACCCACTGGTGGATCCGCAGGAGAAAGACGTGGCGGTCGGCCACTCTGACTTCACGGCTTTTTCCCTGTGTCTTCAGACTTATTCTGTCTCTCAAGAAGCATGGATAGCTGTCTCCCTTAGGTCCTGGACCTTTCTGATTAAAATTGGATACTGTTTGTAAGTAGATCACTTCACGTTTCATTTCTACTAGTGGTGGAGCAAGTCTATTTGTATATATTTTTCTTGGTTCCAATCTCTGTTGGAAAAATACCCCAGAGAGTCTAGACATTGTTTACAGAGGTGCATGGGTTTGTCCTAGATGTGTGATCGGGGTCTTAGCCAAGAAAACATGCCCTTGATTCCTGAACTAAACCTGAGCACTCCCTCCTTCCCCCTGCCCCCCACCCTTTCCTCCTTGTGACCTGGGAGGCTGGAGCAGACCGTCATTGCTGCAGTCAACAAGCCACACGCCATTTGCTTCATGGGGTTCCTTGCAAGCCCCTCGCTGTGACCCCACTAGCCCCACCTCCTGCCCATGTTTCCCGCCTCCACGCCTCCCCTCCCAGCCCTCCTGAGCATCATCCTGGCCCACAGAGTCCTGCTGACCTCAGAGGGTTGGGTGTGCTAAGGTGTGCACACCTGTCTGGTTAGAGCAGAATGTTCGGTTCACTTAACCTGTGAGTGCTGACCAGCTCACTGGGAACACGTTAGCCTTCTATTTGGAAAAATCATGTTTGCTGTTCTAATGCTGACTATCTCTGACCGGCCCTCTGCCGGGGAGCCCCGGTGGTAGAGTAGTTACATATGGGGTTGCAAACCCAAAGTTCCCACGTTCAAACCACCAGCCGCTCCTCCGGAGAGCCCTTACCGAGTGACAGTCCGGGCAGCTCTCAGGGCAGTTCCACCCTGTCCTGTAGGGTCCCAGTGAGTCAGCATCGAGCCAATGGCAGGGAGGTGAGAGTCCAGCTGAGCTTTCTGCTATTCTCAAACCATTTCTTTCTAAAAATGTGGATGTTTACAAAGAACACTAACCAACAGCTTTCAGGGGAAACAGGTAGTCAGGCAGGAATGGAGGAACAAGGGCTCTGAGGAGAAGGGGATCAGACACTCCCTGCTCCCCGGGGGCGTGGGGGGGTCCATGGGAGCAGTGAGGTGCTGCCTTGCACCCCTCGGTCAGTGCCCATCACTCCCAGAGCATCTGCCTGTGAGAAATGGGGGTGCACCTCACACAGAGCTGGTGGGATGGTGAACTGAGATTGTTTTGGGGGGCCCACTCACTGCCATCTATTCTGACTCATAATGACCCTATAGGATGGGGAGCAGTGTTCCCGAGACTTTCTCCCTGGGCCTATCGCTGCCAACTCGCTCAGCCCTCAAAGCCTCAACCAGGCCTTGACTTGACCAAGCCTTGGGGAGGGACCACACGGGAGTCCAGCACCATGCTAGGCTCAGCTGACGACAGCCAGACCCCACCGAGAGGAGGTGGGAGGGCTCAGCCAGCAAGGGTAGTGGGTGTGGGCACTCTGTGACCTAGACTCTTCCCAGCACATGCCCATCCAAAACCAACACCGACCTCACTGCCCTGGGGCCCCTGCTAACTCACAGTGCCCCTAGGGGACAGGGCAGAGCTGCCCCTTGTGTGTTTCCGTGCCTGGAAGGGGCTCTTGACTGGAGTAGACAGCCCCGTCTTCCTGTCCCCCGGGACCTCGGAGTGGCTGGTGTGAGAAATCACTAGACCACCCAGGCCCCTACATCATGTTGAGTTGTGAGGCCAAGACCCAGGATGTGACTGTGTGATGTTCTAGGACAGCGTGGAAAAGACGCCGAGCCCCGTCACCTTTGCTGCAGTGTGTGTGGGGGGGGGGGGGGCGGGGGCAGCCAGGAAACCAGACAGCAGAGACTGAGCTGATCGCAGTGGGACAACTTTGCAATGATCACGTTGGTGTCAAAAAGGAGACAGTGTGTGTGTGTGTGTGTGTGTGTGTGTGTGTGTGTGTGTACTCAGACACTGGTATTTCCTTCACTACTATATATGTGTGTCTCTACATGTGTATGTACACGTCTACTCAGAGACTGGCCTTTCCTTCACTACTGTGTGTGTCTGTGTGTGTGAGTCTATGTGTATTGTGTGTACGTGAAGTATTAGTTTTGGGTTTTGGTTTTTTTTGTAGTCTAAATTTTAAATCTAATATCAGAGTCTTATTTTGTGATACAATTCCATCTTTTCTCCTGAAAGCTGACACTTGGAGCTTTAAGTCAGTAAACAGCATTTCCAGCACTGTGTGTCCGTGAGTCCAACTGGGTAGCCGGCTCTGGTCCCAGGGGCCCAAGGGAGAGCTCCTCAGGGGCCTGGCCAACTCTCCACTCCGGAGCCTCCTCCTAGGCTCTCCCCTGACACCCCAAGGAGTCTGTCAGGGCACCAGCCTGGCAGCCCCTGCGTGTCAGAGTAGAACTCGTTTGTCATGGTTGTAAAATAGAGCTGAGGCCACATTGGCCAGCGGGCGGTTTCCACAGGCTGTTAACGACCCCCACGACATCTCTCACCAACATCCACCACCAGACTTCCCGTCCCAGTAAACAGATGCTCACCACTTCCCTAAACAGCTCCCCCCGGCCCCCTACCTACCTCCTGTCCCGGTAAAACCCCAAACAAACACAGCCCTCTGTGGATAAGTCGATTCTGAAGGGTGTACAGCCTTGCAGGACAGAACAGAACTGCCCCCTGGGGCCTCGAGACTGCCGTCATTACAGGGCAGATGCCACGTCTTCCTCCCTCAGAGTGGCCACCGGCTTCAAACCTACTCGATTCCTGGTCAGTGTGTCTGGTGCACACTGTGTGCGCCCCCCATCCCCTAACCCCAATCTGCCTGCCGTGCTGGGCAGCTGTCAGCCGCGCGTCCAGTCCAGGCCAGGCCAGGAAACAAGGCACAGAACCCCTTCTGCAACGCATCCGTGCAAGCTTCTTAGTGGCAGACTTCGGACCCACAGCTGGCCTGGGGGGCAGGGGTGGGGGCAGGATCACGGTGTCTCATGCCACTGTGCATGGGGGTGGGGGGTGGAGCCAGGGCCATCACCTGCAACCCATGGGCATGGAGGCCCCTCGTTTCACTGAGCAGAACTGCCCACAGGATTCTCCTGGCTGGAACCTTGATGGAGGTCACGGGCAGGCCTGTCCCCCCAACTCCCCTGTGGCTCTGCTGCTGGGTGGGTTCACAGCTGCTTGGAAAACCCATACACCCTGTTAGCATCGTGGCCGTGCCGAGTGTCCTAATGGCCCTTGCCGGTGTCACCCCTCCCATCGATGCTTCTTTGATTTCCCTTATTCATGAAGCGGCTTTCACGTGGGCGGACACCAGGCGAGTGAGAGTCCCAGGCTTGGTCAGGTTCATGTCAGTCCCCACAGGAGCGTCTTTGTGTCAACCCCTTACAGAGCTCTCATGCAGCAGATGTGCCCCATGCACTACGGCTGCAGTGTTCATGCGTAAGAAGCCTTGGTGGCATAGTGGTTATGTATTGGGCTGCTAGCTGCAAGGTCAGCGGTTCGAAACCACCAGCTGCTCTGCAGGAGAAAGAGGAGTCTGTTCCAGTAAAGAGTGACAGTCTTGGGAACCACGGGACAGGGGAGGGTGGAGCAGTTTTCCCCTGTGAGTCAGGAGCCGCTCGGTGGTCATGGGTTTCAGTGTTTGAGTTACTCCTCCCCTGACTCCCACCAGCTGCTGCTGGCATGTGCACCCGTGTTTCCCCGAGCAGCTCTGCCCACATTGGGGCTCCCCTGCTCCTTGGGACCCACCTTCCCCCAGCCAGTGCCTCTCCTCCCACTGAGCCCTCCTGTCTGAACCAGCCTGGGCACCTGTGTGTGTGGCCTCATCTCACCAGTGGGACAGGAAGCCTGTCCATTCAGGTTGTGCCACAGGTCCCCTTTAGGTGGACATAAAGCGAGATTCAGAGCCTTTGACTCTGGCCAGCAGATGCCCAAACTGGTGACGTAGTGGTTAAGTGCTCAGCTGTGAACCCAGAGGTTGGCGGTTCAAGCCCATGCCCCCAGCACTGCCCAGGGAGGAAGACCTCATTATGTGCTCCTGTGAAGAGCTCATACGGCCTTGGACACACCCAGGGGACACACCCAGGGGACACACCCCACGAGTTAGAACCAACAGGCGGGCAGCAGCAATGTCCAGGTAGAACCTCTCACGAAATGAGATTGGAACGGAGGGGGGCAGGGGGAGCTGTGAAAAGTGAGGTCATCCTCCAGGATTTGAGCAGAAGGCAACGGGGCAAGGTGCAACTTACCGAGACACGATGCTGATTTCAGCAGCCTCAGCCTCTCCTGCTGCTGGCCTCGAGGGGACCCAGGGGACAGCCAGGCCATGGCTGGATCGATTTGCTGGTGAAGCCACCAGCCCTGAGCTCCCGGCCGGTGTGCATCTGGTGACACAAGGCACAATGGGAAGGTGGGTCCGTGCATCATCCTCCATGCTGGGATGGATTCCAGGAGTCAGAAGAGACTTAGAAGCTTGGTCTCGAACTAAGAATGGTTAAAACCTAAGGAAGAAAGGATGAGGTCAAAGACGGAACAGAAGATTTCAGAGGGCAGCTCTGGAAGGCAGTATTCCAGTAAAATATGCCAGGGGCTGGAGTTAGAGGGCCACCAGGGAAGAATTTGCTTAGCATGGCTCAGCCTGGAAGCACGGAGGAGGAAATGCAGGCCTTGGGCTGCAGTACTGACAGATTCTGTGGGCAAAGGGCAGCAGAAGGATGAAGGAACTAGCAGGACCAGGGGAGCAAGACGCAGTTGAGCCTAGTCAGGAGCGAGCGTAAGATCAAGGAAGGAGTCCAGCCTGCCCTGAAGGCACCCTTGAAAAGCCAGGTAACAGGACGTGGTGGATATTAACTGAGATGTTTTAACAAGCGGATGCAAGTCATCTATGTGGAGACTCTCGGGAGACCACGACCTGGAAGGGACCTGTATTTGTGCCCATTCCTGGGGACGGAGGCTGTCAAAATCTCAAAGGGGTACTTCCCCTCCAGTGCAGGGTCTCGTGTGCCCCTGCAGGAATCGGACGTGGAGGAGAGTGGGCCCCAGCGCCTGCGGGCTGCACACCACCCTGGGGATGGAGAGCAGCCCCAGCGAGCTCTGTGAGCTCTGTGGGTGCAGAGGGTGGTGTCCTGCGTGATTCTGATGACCGCCGGGAAACATGCGGTGCTCTGTGTGACAGTGCTATCTGAGGCTGGGACACATCTTCCAATGACGCCACAGCCCAGTGCTGCTTCTCAACGCAGTCCCCTGGTAACCATCCCCCTGGCAGAGGCAGGCTTTTGCGGTAGCCCACTTGTCCTCCAGAAGGGGTGCGCACAATGGGGTCTTTTGTATGGAAGAGAGAAGTGGGGGACATTAAATAATGAAATGTAGTCACATTAAATGCCACAGAACTGGCCTCTTTGTGCCCAGTGAATCCAGGCTGCAGCCCGCCCCCGTGCGCGTGACAGGACGCTGCCCTTTGGTGGCCTGGTGGGAAGCTTGCCAGGGCACGGTCACTCGGGGCTTTCGTCTGTAAGTGCGCAGACCCGGGTCACTATCCCAGGACCCCAGTGCAGATGCCGTTTCGACAGCGCAGTGGAAAGGCTCTGGGGCCAGCACCACCGGGCCCTACCCTTTGCTCCTCCGTGGGGGCCAGTAGGCTGCAGCAGGAGCACTCCCTGGACAGCTCCCACCCAACGCCCATATACACCCCACTGTTCTGCTTCTCGGCTTCCTGGGGCCCTGCCTCTGACACAGCCACGCCCTGGCAGGAGCCCGCCCGAGTGGACTCGCTGGGCGAATAGCTCCTGAACTGCACCAGTGCCATCTCAAAGGCCGTGGAAACTGCCACAACCCCTCATTCCACGTTCCCACCTAGCGTATGAAGCCCCTCATAAGTGGTGCTCAGTAAGCTGAGCCCCATGGGCCACAGTTCACTGGGGCAGCACTGCTTCTGACTCAGGGTCCCTGCCTGCTGTGGGGTGGGCTGGGATGGATTCCCGGCCTGAGTGTCTCCCACACAGCCAACCCTGCCAGCGAGGAGGCCACATGGCACAGAAGTGGTCCCTCTGTTCCACTCTAGTGTCCTAATTGTATTCCTAGTCACCCTTGTTTCCCAGCATTTTTGTTTCCCGCCTTGTGGGACTTGTGGACCCCAGGGTCATACCATGTCTGGGAGCCTACACCAGTCTGAGCACGGAGACGTGGTTTCAGCTGCCACTCTCGCCCGCAGCTGGTGACTGGGGACAGAGAACAGAGCCATTGCCGGGGTGGGACCCAAGGTCGGTGGGAGCACGCTCTCTGGTCAGGAGGTCCACAGGGGGCCACCACTGGAGGCAGACACAGAGTCCCAGTGACGGGGAGATGAAGGGCCGGAGAGAGAGGTTCTTTGTGTCTCTCTCCTGTAGAAAAGGCCACACTCGCCAGGAAGCATCACCAGGCTGCCGTGTGATGGACTGGGGGGAGGGGGAGAGGAAGGACACCACCCCTCCCTCCACTCAGGCTTCCTTAGGTTGGCATGGAATCTGACCACCACATGCTGGTGTCATTCTGGTTGGATTTCATCCTGGTCTCAAGGTTGGCACCCACCGCACACAACCATAGCTCTCGGTAGAAGTGCCCTGGACTGAGGGATGGGGTCTCTGGGCAGGGCAGTGCTGCCTTGGTTCTCCAGACCATGGGCTGGGTCATGCCCTGGTCTTTCCGTGAGGGTGTCCACACTGGGGGGCAGGGGGCTTCAAGGAGTGCGTTTGCCCCCAGATGCATTGATTTCTCCTGAAGGGGAAGGACATGGATTTATCTGAGTCATCTGTTGGTGGAGGCTTGCCTGGTGTTGCCATGCTGATCGGGTTTCAGCAGAGCCTCCAGACATGGAGAGATGAGGAACAAAGGCCTGGCGGCCACCCAGCAGCAATAGGTTCTGCATCTGACCGTAGAGAGGGCACAGGATTGGACAGCGCTGTGTCCTCGGACGAGTGTGGTCTCCTGGAGGACCATGGGAGGCGGGTGGTGTGGAGGAGGGTGGACAGACCCACACCTATGCCCTCCCCAGCCCCCCGCCCCACCAGGAGCAGTCCCAGCATTTTCAGCTTTGCTGAGAGCTGAGTGCTAACTGCTAACCCAGATTCTCCGCCTGGGCTAATTTTAGCCCAGGCATAAATTTGGCTTCCCTTAGGCCTGTCTCGGTTGTTTAAATAATTCCCGCCCTCAAGGTGCCTGAGGGACCTCCTGCAGAACATGCCTTCCCCTTTCCATTCCCCCCAACCCCCCGGGGGGGGGGATGCTGCCTGAGTCTCTGAGAGGACACTGAACTGGTGCCTCCACCCCCACCCTGGTGCTTCCTTGTGCCTCCGGAGCCTGACCCCAGACCCTGTGCTCTGGATGGGCCAGGATGAGGCTGGCCTCCATCAGAGGACTCAGTGGGCAAAGGGAAGTTTCTGTGAAGGACCCTTTCTCCTTTTGGCAGAGGAGCTTGTACTTGTCTGCCTACTTCCTGGACCCTGACGGTCTTGGTAAGCAGTTCAAACCTACCTGCCACTCTGGAGGAGAAAGACGAGGCTGTCTGCTGGTAGGGAGATTTACAGTCTCCGGAATCTCGGATGGAGTCTCAGAGCCACAACCAACTGAAGGCCATGGGATTGGTTTGATTGGCAGCATGTTAATGGGGAACTAGATCTCTGAATCATACCCCAAACCAGTCACTTCTGACTTAGGATAGCCGGCCCTCCAGGACAGACTAGAGCTGCCTTCAGAAAGGCAGGCCACCTTGTCATCTCTCACCTGGGAACGCTGGTGGGTTTAAACATGAGCCTTTTGGTTAACATCAGTCTTAACCATGGTACTGCTGGGGGGCCTTGGATTTCCTAACAGCTCATGGAAGAAGCGCCTACGGCTCCCTCTTCACAGCCCACATACAGTCAGCTCAGTTCTGAGGCTCCTCTGCCTCCCTAAGACATGCAGGGACCAGCCCTCTGGTGGAAGATCTCTCTTTAGTCTGCTGGTCTCCCCTCAGTGGACAGTCTCCCCTCAGTGGGACGGTCTCTCCTCAGTGGGATGATCTCCCTGCAGCGAGAAACTCTCCCAGACAGACACTCCTGCATTGGGGAGGCCTCCATTTGTCCAGACAGGGGTCTCTAAGTATCACAACAGAGGCCATTGAACATTCCAGGTGAGAAAAGAAGAGCCGGTCAGGTCAGAGGGCACCCCACAGATGGCTCTTAGGACACCTTCTTCTGCAGAGTTCTCCTCAGGGGTCGGGGAGGAGGCCGGCCTGAGACTCAGGCAGCGCAGAGCTGAGAAGGTGGTGGGGAGACGCGTGGGCGTGGTGGGGAGGCACATGGTGGAGAAGCGTGGTATGAGCAGCACGTGGTGAGCCACCCACAGCTGTGCTATGTGCAGAGAAGCTATTGCAGGCTCCGGTGCACGTGGCTCACACACTAACCAGAAGGCCAGGGGTTCAGGTCCCCCTGGTCGCGTCTCAGTAGGAAAGCCTGGAAGCCTACTTCCCAAAGCCTGTGGGGTCCAGTCCTCTGATACATGCCAGGTCAACTTGAGGGGCCTGGTTTCCAGGATGGTGAGAGCCTCTCCAAACCATTTCCATCCAATCAACATTGACTCACAGAGACCCTATAAGACCAAGTAGGACCAACCGCCTCTGTGAGTCCCCGAGACTGCAATTCTTTACGGGAGTAGAAAGTCCCATCCAGGCTGGTGGTCTAGAACTGCCGACCTTGCAGGGAATGCCCAGCGAGACACTGTGCCACGAGGTGCTGGGCTTGGATCTATGGGGCCCAGGCTGGGAGTACCAGCTCAGCCAGGCACGATCTTAACCCATCAGTGACTGAACTACCTGGGGTGGGAGACCCGGTGGGAGAGATGGGCAGCGAAGATGCCCATGACTTCCTAAAGCCGAGTCCATGCTTTTCCTGGGCTCAGTGTCCCCGGGACATGGCTCGTGGCTCACAGCAGGTGGCAGACAGTTCTGCAAGTGGGACTCTTCAGTGAATAATGCCCCAGAGCTCACTATGGGACACCTGAAGCCGGCCTCTGCCAATGCCACGTGCTGTGGAGTCGGCCCAAACTCACAGCCCGATCCTGCACCCGCCTCACCATCCCTGCTGTGTCTGCCGCCTGTCCCCATGGTCACAGCCACCGTGCCAGCCCATCTACTGAGGGCCTTCCTCTCTTCCACTGCCCCTCCACTTTAAAGAGCACAATGCCCTTCTCCGGGGACTGGCCTCTCCTGACAACGTGTCTAAAGTACATTAGGCCAAGTGGCTCCATCCTCGCCCCTGAGGAGTGCTCTGGCTGAATGTGCTCTGAGAAAGACTGGGTGTGGTTCTTTTTGTTGTCGGTGGAAACCAGACCATCCTTGTCTCTGCCCCCACCACTACCCCACTTCCCACATGCTGCCTGGCAGTTTGTCACTTACAAATGAATGAAGACATTGATTCCTCTTCACCTTGTCCAGGGGTTGGGCTCTCCTGCCCAGCACATGCATTAACCATGCTGTGAGGTGAGAGGACCATGTGGCTCTCACGGGACTCGTCGCAGGGACACGAGATCGTATCGGGCAGAACTGCCGACTCGTGTCATCACAGAGACTCTGGGCACCGAGGTCCCACCTAAAGCCCCCCACTTATAACAGTGAGAAGCCCCGGGAGATCCAGCCAGTTCTGTCTGTGCCATGGCCCAGGCCACCGCCCTGGGAGAATCCACTGTGGCCACATGTTGTTAATGGAACAGTGTTCCCCGCCGAACCTGAGCCTCCTTCTAGCCTCCAGCTGTCACCTTGGGCCCCATGTGGCAGAGCAGAGCCCTGCTCCATCTGGTTTCCAAGGGCTGGCCTTTTTTCTGAGGCCCTTTGGGTGGCCCCGTGTACACTTCCCGCAGCTCTGGGACCCATATTCCAGCAACATAGGGCCACCCCTCTCCAAGCAGCAGACCCTGAACTCACGTCCAGGCCGATTTCGGTAGACGGCCACTTAGTCTCCGTAAGATGTGTGTGGCTTTGTCTGACAGGACCTGGGCATGTGTGCCCTTTGTGGGCTCGCAGCACTGACAGGAGTGTTTGCTGGTGGGTCCCAGTCCCCTAACCCGGTGTGTCCTCAGAGGAGCAACTCTGTCGATTGTTCAGCTGGAAGCTGAGCTTCTTGCGCACACAGAGCTCGCCCCGGGGACTCACTGGGATTGTGGTGTTGGGGTGGTCCAGGCTGGCCAGCCAGCCCAGCTCATGGGTGTGAGTCTGGTTGCAGGGCCAGAGGCTGGCTGCTCTCTGAGGAGCTGCTGTGGGCAGCGCGGGCGCCAGCAGGACGAGCAGAGAGGAGGACAGGCCTTCCTCCAGCTGCAGCGCAATCCCCTCTGGATGTGTTTAATACAGGCTGGGGGGCGGGGGGGTTGTCGACAGCCAGCAGGCATCTTCTGAACAGCATATCAGCCCTCAGACAGTAAGGAGGAAGGACCTGCAAGTCGGTGGGTGACACTGCAGGATGGGTTCCCTGGCAGGCCCTGGAGGGGACCTGGCTATGGTGATGGGGAGGGACCGCAGGGCAACCTTAGAGGACAGGGCACCCAGCAAGGCAAGCTGGCTCTGCACGTGTCCTTGCCCAGAAGCACTTCCCGTTGTTGGGGCTGGGGGAAATCTCAGCTAAGTCTAGGGTCTCCCCGCAGCCTGCTCAGTGCGTGCGTCTCCACGGATTACCATCATGGAGACACTTAGGCCCTTGTCCCCTCGTGTGAGGAGTGGCTCTGCAGAGCCAACCTCGGCGATGAGCTGGCCGGACCCGGTGGTTCCCCCCGAATGCCCACATCCGTAACACCGCACCCCGGGACCAGCCCTTTGTCCTTCCACGGTGGCTTGATGGCCACCATGTCTGTCGCACCACTCACCACAGGAACAGACTCCCTGCAGTCGGTCTCAGGGGTCATCAAGACTATCCCCGGCCATCGCAGCCCCAAAGGTCGGAGCCGACGTGCCCCAGAGGGTGTCCCACCCGTCATCTTTGCGGGACCACTGTGCCGGTGCTCATCTTCTGCAGTTGCTCTGGGTTCAGACCACTGGCCTTTCTGTTAGCAGCCGCGCCCAGGGCCCCTCTGCAGGTGGGAAGAGCTCATGCCTTCGAGTCAAGGTGCCAGCAAAGAATATCTGGCTGCGATCCAAAAGGTCGGCACTTCAAAACCATCGGGGCTTCCTACTCCCAGAAAGAGTCACAGTCTGGGAGACCCACGGGAACATTTCTGCCCTGTTGCAGAGGGCCACTCTGAGTCGGCGTGGCCTTGATGGCAGGGAGAGAGGAGCCACCTGTGTTGGAAGAAGCGTGGCCGGAAGGCTCCTTGGAAGATAAGCTGTCGAGACATCACTTCACCTACCGTGGCCCTGTGACCAGGAGGGACCGGCCCTGGCGAGGGGCCGCCTGTTGGCTAAAGTGGAGGGTGCGGCCGGGACTAGATGGATGGACACAGAGGCTGCCACAGGGGGCTTGGACATCACCCTGATGGTGAGGGCTGTATCAGTTGTGTTCTGGGTGGGGCCAGGGGAGCCGCCTGGTGGGCAGGCCCCTTCCAACAACACCGCATTCTCTGTGAGCCTCTAGGCTCCGTGTGGTGAGGTGCCAGGCCCTCCTCCTGGGTGCAGGTGTGTGTCTGCAGGCATGTCTCTCACCCTGACAGTCCCAGCTGCGAGTCCCTCTGTGCGGACCACTGTTTATGAAATCCTCAGCCACCCAGGGGTGCTCAGGAGGGCGGGAAGGGAGCACTTTGAGGGGAGCAGCAGGGGCTGGGGGAATCAAAGCAGAAACCGCGTGTGGGGTGCAGAGCTTTAGGTGAAAACTAGCGGGGTGAAGGGAAAACTTCTCTTGCCTCCATAGAGCAAGTCGGGGGGCAGCGGGAAAGGCAGGGCCGGGTGGCTTGGGGGACAGGGGGGAACTGGAGCAAACATGTGTATGGGAGCATTTGGGCCAGAGCCCCCTCCACAGCGACACCACTTTCCCCGGAGCTGCCGTACTTACTGCTCGGCCCCGCCCTTAGAGCAGTGCCCACCTGTCCCGGTGGTTTCCAGGGCACTTCTGGTCAGCAGCCAAGCACGTCGACCAGGGTGCCCCCAGGGACACTTTGTAACAGTTTGAAAGCAGAGCCCACGGTGGTGTCGTCGTGAGTGACACACTGGGCTGCTCACTGCAAGGTCAGCAGTTTGAACCCACAGGCCACTCCTCTGGAGAAAGATGAGGCTCTCTGTTCCTGTAAAGAGTTACTGTCGTGGAGACCCACGGGGGGGGGGGCATCTACCCCGTCCTGTAGGGTCACTGAGTCGCTGTCGAGCCGACAGCATTGGTGAGCTTGGAGAGCAGAGGCTGCTGGGTCCGTTGCCCATGACGATGGCTGCTCCAAGAGGAGGCAGTGCTGGCAGGCAGCTGGTCCTGCCCCTGACTCTGGTTCTCAGCCTGGGGTGCAAAGGCCTGACGTTTTGTGGTCATGTCACTGGGGAGCTGAAGTCATGCTTGTCTTGCAGATGCTGCAGGCAGTGCAGGTGGCACGGAGCAGACCTGCAGGCAGCTGCATCGTGGCATGCGGAAGCGGAATCAGCTGGGGCGGCAGAGGGTGGGGGGGGTGGCGCTCGAAGAACTCTGGTGGCATAAGGGTTAAAGCGCTTGGCAGGTATCCGGCCAGCTGGCGGCTCAAATGCACCAGCAACTCTGGAGGGGCAGGACAGGGTAGTCGGCACATGTAAGCATTTATAGCCTCCGGACCCCTCTGGGGCATCCTGTTCTGTGCCGCAGGGCCAGCCGGAACTGTGGGTCACACCCCGCTGGACACCGTGGGTGTGCTGTGGGTTTCGGGTGCTGGTGAGAACAGGGGACAAGTCTGGCCTGGCCCCACAGGCAGGATGGTGGCTTGAAGCTCTGAGGCGTCGCCCTGGGGGCTGTGAGCAGGGCCCCCAAATGTTGTGTGACCGCATGCTTCCTATCTTGTAGGAGGAAGGCCTGGTGAAGGAAGTGGACATCTGCCACCATGTGAAGGAGGGCTTTGAGAAGGCGGACCCCTCGCAGTTCGAGCTGCTCAGAGTGCTGGGCCAGGGCTCCTACGGGAAGGTGAGTGTGCGCCTGAGCCTGGGCCAGGGCTCCTATGGGAAGGTGAGTGTGCGCCTGAGCCTCGCAGCCGGAGCGGCACACCTGGCACGTAGGACTTGGCCGGTACCTGGGTGCAGGTCCAGTCCCATCACAAGGGGGACACCTCACGCATACACACATGCACACACATGCACACATTCGTACAAAACACGTGCACACTGTGTACACATATTTACATGCACGCACACGTGTATACCCACATACATGCATGCAAACACATTTTCACAAACACACAAAACATGTGCACACATTTAAATTAATGCATGTATACATATGCACGCACACATATATAGAGTTACATATGTTTGTACACTCATACAAATACATGTTTGCACACTAACACATGCACACATTTCCACACTCATCCATAGATATACACACATGTATATACATGTACACAGACATACTACATATGAATACGGATACATATAACATATACAAGCACACAGGTGTATATACATGCATGCTTGCATACACATGCATATGCCATGGTTATACATACACATATACACTAATGTATATACACATGCAAGTCATACCTGCGTACACACTAACACGTATTTGTGTGCATGTATACACACATGTATATTCAGACATTGCACATACACGCATATTTACATATACATATACTCACACACATGAGCATGCATGTTATCTACAAGCACTTTTATGCACTTATGTGTATGCACGTATGTCTACACACATCCACACATGTACACGCACACATACATGCCACTCTCACACCCACTGCTCCCCTCTCCATCAGTATCCCTCCACTTCCTGTGGTCACTGAGATGAGCTGGCCCCTGTGCAGGCGCCCGTGGACCTGAACACTCCACCTCAGCTGCCATTTCTCAGGAAGAACGCAAAGGGGGAAAAGCACCCTCTGGCTGTGGACAGTGGGCCCCGCCTCCCCTCGGCACTTCCACGCACTGCCCACCTCTCTGAGTCCCAGTGCCCCCGCCAGCTATAAAATGAAGACACGGTCTCGTCTGGCCATTTCCTGTTCCCCTGTGGATTTCAGCCCAGAATGCCACTCCTCACAGGACTCCCCCATTAGGGCACCACGGCCACTCAGAGGCTCAGGGGCTGCCGTGGAGGGAAAGCAGGACACAGAAACGTGCAGAGCCCGACTGGGTGGCCTCAGGAAAGAGACCACGTCCGATTCTTCTTGGGGCGTCCTAATCGAGTGTGCAGCCCTCGCAGGCCTCGGAGGTGATGGAGAATGCGATGGCGAATGCGATGGCCGGGCCAGGCGCACCTTAGTCTTCGAAGGGACCCTTGCTTGTCATCGCACTGAAGAGGCCTGGAGCAGCAGATTTGCCTAAAGAAGTGCATCTCCTGACTGCCGCTTCCATGAGCTGCGGCTGTGGATCCAGGCCAGGCAAAATCCTTGACAGCTCTGATCTTCTCACCTTTATCATGACCTCACCTCTTTGTCCGGCTGTGAGGCCTTGGGGAACCCGCACTGAAGGCCACAGTCCTGGATCGTTGTCAGCAAGTGCTTCAAGCCCTCTTGCTTTCAGCACGCAAAGCCAGGTCAATCAACCTTCCTCCAATCCTGACGTCACATTCTTATAACCCAGCTTCTCTGGTTACAGCACACAGATGGAACATGTATGTTGAGAGGATACAGCCCTGACCTTTCCTGACCTTGCACGATACAGTTTCCCTTGTTCTGTACCCGCTGAATGCCTGCATACCTGCAGCACCTGGCGTTCAGGAGGAGCTTGGCAAACTGATAAACCTACACAGCTGAGGACCAGTCCGTCTCACTGCTACTCAGTCTGCCCTCACTTAGGGCCACCCCCGGGCAGTGCTGCCCAGGCCCACACTGCCCCACAATTGCCAGTCTCCGCCCAGCAGCTCTTCCCCCGGCTCAGTGTCAGCGTTCATTCCGATCCACAAGGTGCTCATTGGCGGAGTTTCAGGATCTGGTCACCAGGCCTCTCTTCCTAGTCCGTCTTCGTGTGGACGCTGCACTGAAACCTGCCTGGGCGGTCCTGCTGGTGCCGGCAGCACCAGTGGGAACGAAAACGGCAACATTGCCACTGACCATCACACGCGAGAGCCGGAAACACAGCCGAGGGCGGCGCTTCTGTGGCAACGCCGGGTCCATTTTGACATCACTCGGACAAGGGTGGGGCTGGCCACTACCCTGTGTGTAGCTGGCCCTCAGCCCAGTCTGCAGCAGGTCGGGGATGGGGGTGTCTGACTGTTCACACCTGCTGGTGGCCGCTCTCCAGCCCTGATGTGGACTCCTGAGTGGACGCTGATGCGGGGGGGGGGGGGTGCTGGTAAAGGGAGCCAGTGGCCTCCTGGGGAGTCTGAGGACCAACTCTCCTACACAGTGGGTCTCCTGATGGACCCAGGGGCCCCTCCCAGGGTGAACTGAGAGTGGGCTGGTCCTCAGTGCCCAAGGCAGTCCTACAGCCCCCCGTGTGGGGACCCCACCTTCCTGTGGTGTCTGTGCCAGTGGTGTCTCCCACACTTCCCCGGGGTCCCCTGTTGGCTCAGGCAGGAAGCGAGTATGGGGTGCCCACCCAGCACTGACACCCATTTGCCCCGGCAGGTGTTCCTGGTGAGGAAGGTGAAGGGACCCGACTCGGGGCAGCTCTACGCCATGAAGGTGCTGAAGAAAGCCACCTTAAAAGGTAGGGATCCGTCTCCAACAGCCTCCTTGGGGCGTCCACGTGGCCCTCATGTCCCTGTGTCTTGGATAGCGCGGGGAGCCCCAGCACTGTCTTGTGTGGTTCTGCTGTGGTCTCAGCATGGATCCAGGGCAGCCAGCTCCTGGAACTGCCCCACCCCAGCTCAAAGGCCGACATGCCAAGTGGGGGTGGGCCAGGACACAGCCTGAGCACCCACCACAGCACCAAGCCACACTTCTCTGGTCCACGGAGTGAACCCCCGTCCACACTGGGTGTCACACACACACACACCCTGCCCTCCCCCCCAGGAAGGTCCGAGTGCTACAGATGTCTGACGGCTTCAGCCCCGGTGGCCAGACTTCCTGCATCACACCTCAGGGTGAGCTTGAACCTCCTGCCTCTGGGTCTCCACATCATAGAGGGTCACTGGAAGCCACCTTCTTCCAGGCCACATCTTCCACCCAGCCAAATGTGCTGGTCCCACACTGACTGCCTGGCTGGGGAATCAGGTGTGCTCTTTGAGCCCCGTAGGAGAGGCCTTTAAAGAGTCTGACGAATCCTATCATCTTTCGTTCCACGTCCCCTCAGCCTCTCTAAGTCCCCTCCTGTACAAGTGTGGAGCCCAAACAGTTAACTCAAAGCTCACTGCCACGGAGTCAATTCCGATTTACAGTGGCCCTATAGGACAGGGTAGAAGCCCAGTGAATTTCTGACACTGTAAATCTCTGTGGGATCAGAAGGTCTCGTCTTCCTCCCGAGGAGCAGCCAGTGGGTTTGAACTTTTGACTTTGCAGTAAACGGCCAACTAGCAACCCACTGCACCACCAGGGCTCCTGAGCCCAGACAGAGACAGACACCCGATGCCCCGGAGGCACTGCGCTGGAAGGTCGGAGGGTGGAGCTCACATAGCATCCCTCAGAAGAATCAACTTCTGAGAAACCAGCCCCTGCACATCCCACTTGGCACACGTGGGTCTGCGTCTGCACAGTTGGCTAGGTTCAGTGTCAGACACAGACAGGAGCCTTTCCCAGCAGGCTGGAGAGAAGACCCAGGAGACCCAGGGCAGGGCAACAGAAGGCGGGTGACATCCCCAGCGAGACCACTGTTACACAAACATGAAACCAGGCCGCTTGTCCAGGCTGCGTGGGGTCTCCTGGTGGGAGGGTGGAGGGCGGTTCTTAAAAATGCAGACCCACCCTCCAATTCTCTTTCCCATCGGATCAAAACACTGGTCTGGTGGTCATAAAAGGAGGAAAAGAAATATTGAAGCTGCCCCTCAGTGCTCTTGGAACCCGGCCTAGTTTCACACAGGGGAAAAGGGGAAAAAAAATGCAGACCTCTGGCCCGATCCCTGCTGACTTCGTCATCCTTTAGGCCTCTTGGCGTTGTGGGGTGCCGTTGAGTCCATCCCGACCCACAGCGACCCCATACAGAATAGAACAAAGTATTGCCTGGTCCTGCATCGTCCTCACAATGGTTCCCATGCCTGAGCCCATTGTTGCAGCCACGGCGTCCATCCTGCTCCCCGAGGGCCTTCCTCTCCTTCGCCGCCCCTCCACGTCACCAAACACAATGTCCTTCTCCGAGGACTGGTCTCTCCCGACCACACGTCTAACGTACCTGCAACAAAGTCTCGCCATCCTTGCCTCCAGGGAGCACGCTGGCCTTGCTTCTCCTGAGACAGGTTTGCTGGGTGTCTGCCAGTCCGTGATATATTCAGTCTTGTTTGCCAGCAACATGAAAAAGGAAGCTTCAACTTTGAGTGTACACTTGTCTGAATGCATGAAAAACGACTGGCCACCCTCTCTAAAAAGCAGTCACAGGTTAGACATCAAGTTCCCATAAACTCAAGACTCAAGTTCACTGCCGTCGAGGTAGAAGCGGATAGAACTGCCCTGTGGGTTTCTGAGACTCTGACTCTTTACGGGAGTAGGAAGCCCCATCTTTACCCCTCAGGTTACCAGATGACCCAGCAATCTGGGATATAACCTATGGGGGGATCGTTATGCATTCAAAGAAGCCCTGGCAGAGGGGTGGGTTAAGTGCTGCACTGTTAACAAGGCCAGTGGTTTGGACCCACTAGCCGCTCCTCAGGAGAAAGAAGAGGCCACCTGCTTCCATCACGTTGTCCCACCAGAGAAACCCTCTGTGGCTTCTGCTTGGTCCTATGAGCTTGCAACAAGTGGGACTCTGCTGTAGTGGGGGGTGGGGGCTCTTGTACAGGAAAGCCCAGGATTGCCGCAGAGCCTGTGTAAGGAGACCGCCAATCTTGCATCCTAACTTGAGCTCAGAACAGGGGCCGGGCCCCACTCTGTCTGAGGTGGGGAGGATGCCCCGTGCCTGCTCTCACCACGGGCCCAGTGAAGTGCCCCCTCCTCTTCTGGAAATGTCGGTCAGCCCTCGTGGGGGGCCGGTTCCATCTCACTCGATCATGCTCCCCGCTCCCCTCACGCCCTTCTCCTCTCCGCAGTCAGGGACCGAGTGAGGTCGAAGATGGAAAGGGACATTCTGGCTGAAGTGAATCACCCATTCATCGTCAGACTGCACTACGGTAAGGAAGCAGGCTGGGAGGGTCCACACAGGAGGACACAGAGGGCCACCGTCCAGCAGGAAGAGGGCCCATCCCGCCTGCTGGGCACTCATCCTGCGTCACAGGCCTTCATCCCCGACCCCACGTTACCGTCCCAGAATGAGCAGCGTGCCCTGCACAACTGCCTTTAGACGGGCCATCACTGTTACCAAGGAGGCCCGGTGGGTGCTCTGGGTCACTCCCTGCTATGGGTGGGGGTCTCTGGTTCCAGCCCGCCAGCGGTGCTGAGGGAGAAAGATGCAGCCATCTGCTTCAAACCCGAGGGATTGGGGACCTTTGTCCTCCAGCCGCTGCGCGTGGAACAGAGACCAGAACCACCGTGGACTTTGCGACTCCATGGTGATCAGTGAACCAGCCGCACTGATGGGTGCCCCCGCCCAGTCCTGGGGTGCGGTGAGCACTGGGGTTCTGCCATCTTGGAGAAGACTCTCAGGGCTCCCCAAACTTGCACTGGAGGCTGGGGGTGGTTTCCGGGGGGAACTGAGGCCCGGGTCAGCGGTTTGAATCCTGGTCTCATGCCTGAGTGGCTGCACCACATTCCCTCCTTTGTCTGCCCCTGCCCATCACCTCAGAGGAGCATTCAGTGAATCCTGATGGAAGTGTTCGAATCCACCCCTGGACAAGCCTGGGGTATGCTGACCCCCCTTACTGCCTGTGGCGGGCCCCTCAAGTCATGGAGATGGTGAATGTGCACGGTGTGCAGAGAAGGGCCAAGAAGGGGCACACACACACACACACACACACACACACACACGACGTTCACTCCTTATCGCACCCCAGAACAACTCAGACTGGCTTGGAAATCACGTAGCAGATAGGTCCAGGTCCTGGTTCACCGTGTGCGGGGCCCCTGGGGAGCGAGCGGCTGTTCCTCTGGCAGGCTGGGGACCGAGTTCCTGCCGAGGTGCATCAGGAGAGAGGACTGACAGTCTGCTTGTGAAGGTCAGCCCATGGCCACCGCTGATGCTACGCCAGGCTATGCTCTTCTCCGGCATCCCTCTGCCCCTGATCAGCTGTCCATCTGGGTCTCTTGTCATCATGGGCAGCTGCCACCCTCCAACCAGCAAGAAGGCCCTCCAGCAGTGGTGGCTGTGGCTGTATGGTCAACCGCACGGACCCTGGAAGAGCTGGGAGGGAGGGAGGCTCCTCCTGCCCTGTTCCTGTCACAAACCCACTGACAGCGAGCGGCCAGAGAGCATGTTACTGAGGCTGTGAATTGTCCTGGAAGCAAACAGGCAGCGTCTCCTCTGTAATTAAGAAAGAAGGGGGTGGGGAGGGGGGAAGCAGGCCCTCTCTGGACCTGCAGGAGAGTCAGAGACTGTCAGTGTTGAAGCCTGAAAACCCACCCACAGCCCCCAAGTCCACCCCAGCTCAGTGACTGTGCTGGACGGCCCTGTCGGCTTTGCAGACGCAGACTGACCGTTGTACTCCTGAGGGGAAGCTTGTGGCTCCAACCCTGCTCTAACCATTGGGCCCCTGGGCTCTGGGTATAACATGGGCTGTGCTCTCTGATCTCTGGCCCTGGCCAGAGTGTGTCTGGTCAGCTCTGCAGACCAAAGAGTGCTCATGGCCCAGGGAGGAGCAAGGCCACTCCTGAGGCCACTTCAGCTGGCCGTCCACTCATCCCTCTGCCCTTGGGACCATACCTGTTCCTTTGGTCACATGTCCTGTCTAGCCTTCAGCCCAAGTGTCCACCTCTGTCCTTCCGCCCACATATCCAACATTGTCCACCTGCTGACCTGTCCACCTGTGTCCCTCTGCCCCTCTTTCCATGTCTGGTCTATGCCCTGCTGACCTGTGTTGGCCATCTCTCTCCCACAGCCTTTCAGACTGAGGGGAAGCTCTACCTGATCCTGGACTTCCTGCGTGGTGGGGACCTATTCACCCGGCTCTCCAAAGAGGTGGGTGTCCCCAAAGCGTTCTCTGGGACCCACGGGGACTGAGGGGTGGAGACCCTGAGTGTGCACGTGTGAGTGCGTGAGGGTTTGTCTTGAGAGGGTGTGCGTGTACAAACGTGAGTGCATTTTGAGAGTGTGTGTCGAGTGTGTATTGAGAGCGTGTGACTGCGGGTGCTTCTACTTGAGTGTGTGCATGCTTAGTGTGGATGTAACCAGGAGTGTGTGTGTGTGTGTGTGTGTGTGCGTGCGTGCGTGTGTGTGATTGCACATTGCGTGGCTGACTTTAAAGTGGCTACCGACGAATCACACTAAAAGGTTGTGAAGAATGGAGTCCCACATGCCTCAGGTTGCCGTGAAGGTGAGCACGGGTTGTGCTACAGCCTAGGCTCACGGGGACAGTATGAGAGGACAGGGCCCATCCCTTTCCCCCACCATCCAGCCAGCTTCCACGAGCCAGAGGTTTTCCTGACCACTAGCCATCCACCGTTCAGTCTCATCGCTGACCTCCCGGCTCCTTCCACAGGAAGTGTGCAGAGTCGTCCCAGTGCCCCCCGAGAGCTTCCTGCCCACTCAACACTTGAGAAGCAAGCCGGCTCCTTGGCCCCCTTCCTCCATCACTGCTCTGAGTGCTGAGCTACCAAGGGCGGGGGCAGCTTGTCTGCGGGGACAGTCCAGGCAGCAGGGCTCGCGTGCTTCTGAGGGGCCTCACCTAGTGTGGAGGAGGGGTTGCTTTCTGTCAGTGGGGTGACCCGAGACCCCACCCCTGCCTTGTGCCACCCCTGTGAGATGTTGAAAACGAGGTCCTCGTGGCCTGCAGTGTTGTCATGGCCAACGGTCTGCAGCCCAGCACCAGGCCTCTTTCGTCACAGCCTGGAAGCTCCACTGACACAGGGCTCCATCACAGCAACTCGCAGGCCTGCAGGTGCAGGGCCTCTCAAGCACGTTGTTGTTGGTTGTCTCAAAGCACTTCCCCCCGCCCCCCATGAGTCAAAGATCCAAACATTGCCTGGTCCTGCCTGCTCAGCCTCCCAAGTGTTCTTAGGTGTGTGCCCATCCATACGGCCACCGTGTCCATCCATCTCACTGAGGGCCTTCCTCTGTTCTGCCGCCCTCCACTACTTTAGCAAGCATGACGTTCTTCTCCAGGGCCTGGTCCCTTCTGACAACACGTCCAAAGTGTGTGTGACAAGGTCTCGCCACCCCTGCCTCCAGGGGGCACTCTGGCCGGACTTCTTCCAGGACAGACTTGCTCATCCCACCAGGGCACAGTATGTCCAGAACCCTGTGCTGCCAAGGTCAAAGCCTCTGTTCTTCTTCGGTCTCCCTGGCCTGTTGTCCAGGGGATGGCTTCTGGGCAGTGGCTTCCTTGGACGTTGGTTTGGGACGCAAGTCAAGTCGCACCCTTGGCAGCATCAGTCTCCTGTAGGTGACGTTGGCCCGCTTGTTTCTCTGAAGGCATGTGTTCAGCTGGGTGCTCCAGGGAAGCACTTGTGAGCACAAAGGGAAGAAATCAGCATCAGGAGGCTCGTGCATCCCAGAGCAGGAAGCCCCGTCCCTCTGGTCTGAGGCTAAGCTGGACAGTCTCTCTGCCTCGCGCACAGCGGTCTGGGGCGCCGGTCCACAGGGCAGCTCTGTGCAGCACTGGCATCTCTGAGCCCCTGGGGGTGGGGGCTTGTGTGTCCATAGGGCAGGGATGGCCTTCTGCTTCACCAGGCCAGGAGTGAGAACCTCCGGGGGTGGGGTCCTGGTCCATCTGGGGAGTTCTCTGGACACCCAGTCAGGGGGCAGGGCCCATGCCCTTTCTCTCTCTGCTCCACTGATCAGGTGATGTTCACAGAAGAGGATGTGAAGTTCTACCTGGCAGAACTGGCCTTGGCTCTGGACCACCTGCATGGGCTGGGGATCATCTACCGTGACCTGAAGCCAGAGAAGTGAGTGAGCTCGAGGCAGGGAGGGAGTGGGCTGGAGCTCTCAGAGGGCCACTTACTCCTGGCCCAAGGCCATTGCAGTAGGCAGCCTCCTGACCTAGTTACCAGATATGAAACTGGGCCAGGAGGGCGGTCTCATGCCCACCCCCCCACCCCCAACACACACACACACCCTATCCAGGGCCTCCGAGGAGAGGTAGCAAACCCCACCTCCCCACCCTGAAAGGTGCTCAGGACTGGTGGGCTGTGCTGGCTGGCCCATACAGGGATGCCTCCGCACCTGCCTCACCTGGTAGGGGCCCAATGATGCCGCGGGTTAAGCCCTGGGCTGCTCACCACAGGTTAGGAGAGGGAGGGGGCAGACTGCTCCCAAGAGAGTCATAGCCTGCAGAACCCACGGCATCAGTTCTGCCCGGCCCTGTTGGGTCGAGATTGACCGGCCCCCACCTGACGGCTATGGGTTTGTTTGGGGTTGTCTGTTCAGGCAGAGTTTAGGGTCTGTCCACACTATCCAGATGAGGCTGAATATGGGCAGGAAGCCGTCCTGCGCCCTGCACCCCCATGGCCAAGAGCTGGGGTTCCAGGTCACCTACGTGGACCTAAGACACCCCAGGGCTTCTGGATGGACCATCTGCACCAGACTGAAGCCAGGCTGCCCCAGGGCACCGGTGAGAGGAAGTGACCATGCCGGGGGCAGGGGACAACCTTGGTTTATGGGGTGGGGGGTTGCTGCAGACAGAAAGTGCTGTTCCGTGGGACACTGGATGCCCTGCCCGCCGAAGCCCAGGGGGAGCTGAGTCCCTCAGGTTTCTGCGTGGACAACCTACAGTGGTTCAGCCCTGACTCCAGCCTAGTGGGAGCCAAGAGGAGGCACCTGGGCTGCCCCATCACCTGCCCTGTAGCAGGGAGCCTCATTCTAATGGCGTCTGCCACACCCTGCCTGGTGGTCAGTGGGAGCTTGCCCATCTAGACAGAGCAGGCATCCTGGCCCACAGAGGGCTTCCAGCCCGCCGCATGGAAGCACACCCATTTGCTCTCTGCTGAAAGCCATGAGGGGCTTTGTCCTGCGCGCTGCCTGTTTCTAGGGATGGGCTGAACGCGCAGCCAGGCTGGTGTGAGAGGAGAGCACGCTGACCGCTGCCTGGCTGCCTCTCTCCCGTGCCTAGATACTAGGGCGGCCTGCCCTGCCCTGCCCACTGTGGCTCAGGGGCAGAACGGCCAAAAGGTGAGCTCCCAGCAGCCGTGCCCATTCTCGGGCCCCGGCGGGTCAGTGCATCCGTTGTCCCTCAGGAATGGGTAGCCAGGGCTTTTCCCACCCTGTCTCTGGGCTTCCCAGCCGGGCTCTGTCTGCTGGGAGTCCCGACATGGGAGTCCCAGGAGACCCTTCAGAAGGATCGAGCATGAACCTCTGAAAGCGCGCAGATGTTTTTCCTTACCCTCTGGGTCTTGGGGGGCCGGGCTATGTGTCATGGGGAGCAGCCTGGAACAGGATTCCACAGCAGACAGACAGGCACTGCCGTGGAGATGTCTTCGAGACCCTCCCTGAGGTCCCAAGGGAGGGTATGTGCTCAGGCAGAATTTGTGAGTTTCCCCCCTGCCCCCTGAACCGGAGCACACTGTGTCTGGAAGTCAGGGACAATGTCACAGCTCAGTCCTGGGGGTCCAGCTAAAGTGGCTGGGGCCCCAGGGACAAAACAGGGGCTGGTGGTCGGGAGAGGGGACATCAGGTGATCTCCACCACACGTAAAGTCCACCCTAGGGTTCCGGATGCTGAGATTCACGCCAAGCTCAGCCCCGCCACAGCCAGGCTGCCCAAGAGTAGGTGTGGGCCCAGCCTGGGGGGATGCATGGCCCTGGACCACCAGGTACCTGGTGCAGAAAACCACTTCCAGAGCCTCTGGGCTCCACAGACCCGCTGACCCAGCCTCCTCTTAGTGTTGCGCTCCACACAGGATGATCCCAATGCTTCAGACCCCTAGCTCCTGCTGGAGCAGGTCCAAGGCCCTGGATTCCCATAGAAGCCAATATGATGTCAGAAGTCCCCTGAAGCCCAAATTAGAAAGTGACCCAGATCCCCAAGGCCTCTGGGGCCCTCCGGTGACTCCACAGACCTGGCCCGCTGGCCTCCTCTAATGCGTCTTCCCTCTCACTTCCTGCAGCATCCTGCTGGATGAAGAGGGCCACATCAAGATCACAGGTGGGTGCCGCTTGACCGAGTCCCTCTGATGCCCCCCGCGCTGAGCCCACACCCCAGAGCCACCAAGACACCTAGGCGCCCTGCTGCCCGCTGCGTTACCTGTGGACATGGGCAAGCTGTGTGTCTACCATGAGTGTTTGGAGATTGTAATGTCCACAAGTAATGCCCCCAACCCCCTCCCCACACATCTCATTTCTCCCTTGGACACCTGGGCCCCTGGGGCCCCCTCCAGGCTCCCATGGCCCTCAGCCACGTGATATTTCTCCTGGGTCACAGGAAGGAAAAACAAACGGGGGGCACACAGTGACCCGGGTCAGCCTGTGAACGTCTGCTGAGCTGCCAGCATCGCCCCAGACAGGTCCACAGCACCCCTAGGAGGGTTAGGGGGATGCAAGGCACAGCCCTCTTCTACCACCAGGGACCTTTGGACCAGTACAGGTCCCTCCTTGCCAGTAGACCCCCCACTCACAGCCTGCCATCCTCATGACCCCTGCTGGCTGGCAGACCCCTTACTCACTGCTGCCAAGGGTCCATCAGAGGAGAGTCCCATGGTCTGGAACAGCCCCATTTACAGTCCCACCCCCATGAAGGTGTCGGCAGATAGGTTCCTTCTGGAAGCTGCTGGAAGAACCCGGCCCGGCTGCCCACATTCCTGGACCAGGCCCCTCCTTGTCACTTGCCCTGGTCTCATGCAAGGGAGGGACCTAGGGGTCACTCCCCATGCTGCAGGGAAATCTCTCCTTCTCATAGCCTTTAACCCATGGGGTGCTACGGAGTAAAATGGGTGTCCATGGACCCTGGCCTGGCCACCATCCTAGCCCCCTAGTACCCAGACTGCCTGGGGCTGTGGGCCGGCTACCCCTGAACCAGGCTCCGTGCCCAGAAAGCTGCCTGTTCCCCCTCCACTGGAACCTGACCCCCACTGGGAGGCCAGCCCTGGAGTCTCCGGCCCAGCATCTGGCGATGGTCCACATTGCTCCCTCGGCGGCCTGCCACCAGCCATGAGGGCAGCCTCATCCTGTGTGTCAGCGCACGGCACGCTGGGTGCTCACCGATCACTGCCCGAGCCTGTGAGCCTGTGCCGGGTTTGTGAATGCAGGCTGGCTTCCCCAGCACTCTCAGTCAGGGCACCCAGGCACACTCACTCGCTCGCCCAGGCCTGGCCTGTGGGCAAGTGTCCCCTGCCCTGACCTCCATGGCAGGGTATGGAGCCGGTACTTCCTGTTCTCCTGTCCAGATTTCGGCCTGAGCAAGGAAGCGGTGGACCATGACAGGCGGGCCTATTCCTTCTGCGGGACCATCGAGTACATGGCGCCTGAGGTGGTGAACCGGCGTGGCCACACGCAGAGCGCCGACTGGTGGTCCTTTGGTGTGCTCATGGTGAGTGGGGAGGCACCCCATCCTGGGGTACCCTCTCATTGTGGTACGGGCTCTGCCTCCCTGTGCCACTGATCGTCTCGGTTAATAGAGGAACAAATCCAGAGACTCCCATGTGTGTCAAAGAGCTTTATATCAAAGAGCAATTGTAAATTGAGAAAACATCAAATCCCAGTGCAGATCCAGTCCATAAGACGCATATGAGTCCATATGTCCAATACTAGTCCATAAATCTCCCTTTAGACTTGCGCAGCACACGCAATGATGCTGAATGCAGGAAGATCACAGGCCTGTGGGTGGAAAGTCCTGTGGATCCAGTGGTGGTGGAAGCATCTCTAGGGCTCTGGCTGCCATCAGCATGGCTTCATGTGGCTCATCCACAGGAAGACCAAGCAGAGAGAGTGTCCTGCCTCCAGGCAGGAAGAAGTTCCAGGATCCTCATGAGAAGGCCACGTCACAAGGAGGGATCAATCAAACTGTGACCTGATGGACAGGCTAGACTCCACCCCTTCATTCTTTTATCAAGTTAACATGAAATCGAGTGTAATTTCTACAGCCACAGACCAGTCACGGCAGCAAACCCCAGTCGCTGCCATCCCTGTGCATCCAGTGCTTCTGGCCCACAGGACCCCCGAGTCCCAGAAGAATCCATCTACATTTCCAGGGGAGCAGACAGCCTGGGCTTTTTGCCCACAGAGCGGCTGGTGGATTTGGACCGCCAGCCTGTTGGTGAGCAGGGAGTGCTTACACCGGGGGCCAGCGGGGTGTCTTCGTCCAGCTCGCCGAGGGAGGACCGTTTCTGTCTCTCGGATACTCGTGGAAGTCAGACTCTGACCAAGGAAGACCTAAGAAGAGTTACTGATGCATTTGGACCGTGGGGCTGGGGAAGATCACAGAGTCCCAGAAGAATGGGAGGGCCAAAAGACCAAACGCATCTGTCCTGAAGAAGTGCAAGCAGAGTGCCTCCTGGAGGCCAGGATGGGGAAGACTCAGTCTTACGTGATGCGGACATGTTGTCCGGAGAGGCCGGTCCCTGGAGAAGGTCCTCACGCTTGGTCAAGTGCAGGGGCTCCAGAAAAGAGGAAGACCCTCAGCGAGATGGATGGACTCAGCGGCTGCAGCCATGGGCTCAGGCTCAGGAATGATGGCGAGACCAGCCCAGGGCCAGGCTATGTTCTGTTCTGTCCACCTGATCTATCGGAGTCGGAACCAACTCGGTGACACCCAACACCAGCGTTTGTGAGAACATGGGACCAAAAGATTCTGGAATTTTCCATGGGCCTTTGGAAGCCTCTTCCTATACCCATTTCCTTGGCCCTGCCATTTCTGTCCTGGTTACCTGCTCTGTGGATGACGCCCCTTCTTGGGAGAACCTCTTGCCCACATGCATGTATGTCCAGTAGCACCCCTTAGGCCTCCAGCCATAGACCTGGCCCTGCACTCAGGGACGCCCCGCAGCAGAGAGGGTTTCCGACATGTAGGGAGAAGTCAGCGTGTCAAACCGAGTGTTACAGAAAAGCACAGGAAGGAGAGGGTGCTGGGCGCTGTGGCTGAGGCCGTGGGTGGTGACAGGGTGCTCCCTGTGTGCCTGTGGGCAGGCCACCTCTCAGCAGGTCACAGAGCATCAGCACATAGGCTCCAGCTGGGACTTCAGCCGGCGTGGGAGATGCCGGTGCATGCCAGTTAGATCTGGGTCCCCTGAGGCCTGATATCCCTGCCTCCAGTTCCCACAGAAGCCAAGCGCTTGTGTCTGCCGGTGCCGTGGGCTCCAGAGTGCAGAGCAGGCCCCCTGCTCCCTCTCCTCTGTGCCCTGGGGTCCTGACCAGTGCCCAGCAGTGGTGGTAATGGTGGCCCCCGGGTTTTTGAGGTTGGTGGCGTCACTCTCAGATAAGTGGGGTCCTGCCCCCAGTGAGGGTGTGGGTGCAGAACCTCCTAGCACGTGGACTGATATCACTGGACCTCCCGGCAGCTACTGAGCCAGGAAGGACGTGCCCTGGTGCATGGAGGTACGCCCCTGGCTCTGTCCCCCGCACCCTGGCACCTATCAGAGGACTAGTATCCCTCTGTGCTTGGCTCCTTAGGAGCTCTCATTGTCTGCCTCAGCTCCCAGCCGGGCGGGGGGCCCTGCCAGTGCCTGCCTTAGTGGGTCAGTTGAGTGTGGGGTCACATGAGCCCTGGAGACTCATGTCCCCGTGTCCTTTTGCTCGGCAGTTCGAGATGCTGACCGGCGCCCTGCCGTTCCAGGGGAAGGACCGGAAGGAGACCATGGCCCTCATCCTCAAGTGAGTCACTGCGCCCAGGGGTGGCCCCACCCTTCCTAGGGCCCCAAGTCCATCGACAAAGAGGGAACATGGCTTCCAGAGCCCCAGCAGATAACCCCGGGTGGTGCACCATCACGACTGGCTATAATTGTTCTGTGCATGCTCGGTCCTGTGAGCGTTGAGGGAGAATAACATCATTCTGGAAAAATGGGTCGGGTTCTATCCTGAGAGACGGGGCCAGGGCTTCTCACAGTGTGGCCGCAAGGCGGCAGCAGGGCCCCAAGACCCTCCCGGAGCTGCAGTGCCCTCCGTGTCCCAAATCTGTGACACCTCCGTGGCCGGAGGTCCACCAGAATGGCACGAGGGACAAGGGCACTGCCTGGCATGGAGTGGGAGGAGACTGTCGGGGGGGCCAGGAGCTGCAGGTTTCTGTGGGATGCTCTCCTGGTTAGAAAAGAGCCTTCCATCCAGAAAGCTGTGTGGGCAGCGGTGTTGGGATTCCAGTGGTGGGTTTCCAAAGAACACACAAACAACTCTCAGCTTAAATGTCTCAACGCACTCAATGCCAACCGCTGGAACCTGCATCAGGGAAAGCGTGTTGGTGTCCTGGGTCACTGAGAGTCAATGGGGCTCTGCTGGGGAGGGGGCGTGGGGCGGGCCACCGAGGATTGCTCTGTGGACAGACCCACCTGCCTTATGCTGACTCTGCTTCTGCATTCCAGAGCCAAGCTGGGCATGCCGCAGTTCCTCAGTGCAGAGGCTCAGAACCTGCTGAGAGCCCTCTTCAAACGGAACCCCGCCAACCGACTAGGTGAGCCCAAGCCCACGCCCACTTGCCAGCTAGGTGAGCCTTAGTCCGTGCCCACCCGCTGGCCAGGTGAACCCTGAGTCCACAGACACTTACCAGCCAGGTGAGCCCGAGCCTATGGCCACTTGGGTGCCACCAACCCTGCTGCTGGGGGCCGCGTCCAGTCAGCCCCCTCTAGCAGAAGCAGACGTGCCCCTCCTGCACCCTTGCCCTGGAATTTCAGCTGTGGCTCTAGGTTGGTGCATCTCAGGGAGGGCGGCCCTGGCCTTGCTGACCAGACACAGCGGCCTTTTCTGGGACTGGGCTTCCCGGAAGTGCCTGGGCCTGGTTGTTGCCCCTGTGGCCTCTTGGGAACAGCCGCGGAGTCTCCTCTAGGAATGAGGTGTCAGGCTTCTCGCTCAGCTCTCCCCCACTCACCAGCTCCATTTGGGCTTTCTTACCACTCACCATGCATCAGTGGAGCCTGGGGTCTGTCACATGAAGGAGACCCTGTAGCACGCTGTTGGACACCCAGGACACAGGTCTGTGTGGGCTGGTGTCAGGCTGCCTGCCACAAAGCCTGTGGTTCAAACCCACCAGCCGCACCGCAGGAACAAAAAGAGGCTGTCTGCGTCCGTGAAAACTCACAGCCACGGGAGTGGTCCTGCTTGACCTGTAGGGTCTCCCGAGTCAGAACCAACTTGGGGGCCGTGGTGTGGGTTTGGGTGTCCATGTAGAGGAAGTCTGATGAGTCACATCGCGGGTGGCGGAAGGATGACTTTGTCCCGTCTGTCCTCAAGTCGTTAGAAAATTCCCGTCACCATGTCCAGAGCACACATCCCTGACCCAGGGCACCCCACCCCAGGGGGCTCCTGGCTGTCCATCTGCCTGGGTGCAGGTCCGCTGGAACTACTGGGGTGGAAATGGGATCGGAATCGGGGATCGCCTGCACAGCCGGGCTGAGCTTTGCCTGGGGTAGTGGTGAACGCTCCCAGCTCTCCCTGTGGGGCCTCTGTGCCCTTCCCTCTGGACCAGGACACCATGCCGACGAGGGGCCTTTCGATTCCCTCCACTTCTCCATGAGACCCCCGGTGCAGGAGGAAGGCGCCCCGGTGGGTGGCATAGAGGCTACACGTTGGGATGCTAACTGCGTGGCCAGTAGTTTGAAACCACCAGCTGCCCCTTGGGAGGCAGATGGGGCTTTCTGCTCCCGTAGAGAGTGGCCGTCCCAGTAGCCCTGCCCTGTCAGGCGGCTGTCCGTCAGAACAGCCTTGGTAGCAGTGAGTTTGGGGCTTGGGTTTGGTGGAGCCTTAGGACCCTCCGTCCACTCCTCTGACCTCACCCTGATTGATTGCATCCACAACACCCGCACCCGGAATTGTGTGTCAGCATGTCTTCTGGGGGGCACATTCCATCCTTGGTTGGGCCACCCAGACAGGTGACCAAGGAGGACAGAGAGCAAACCTGCCCGAGAGAAATCGAAGGAAGAGCTGGAGCCTGCAGGCTGCAGGCTCAGAGCGAGGCCCCCCGGAGCTCTTCTGGGGAGAGATAAGGAGCAGCGACGTGTGGGCAGCCGCCTCCTGTGGCGGGTGTTGGGAGACAGGTCAGACTGGGGGCGGGCAGTCCACTTCTCCAGGTGTGGAGAGGAGAGGCTTCGCCCCGTCAGAGGTGCCGTCTTGGCCGCCAGCTCAGCTCCTTTGTAACGTGACCAGGCCCCGAGGGATGGCAGCTGGAGGCGTCTGGGCTGGGGGCTGCATGCAGTCGCTGTGCAGCGCGTGGAGTGCCTCGTGGAAGAGTGAGCGCACGGGCACAGAGGGTGCGCTCAAAGCCGGTCCGTGTGGGCATCACCGGGAAGACTTCTGCTCGGCCCGGGAGCACAGTACTCTGTGCCGGGGAGGGCCAGGTGGGGTGGAGGGGCTCTGAGGCACAAGAACCACCCCGGATGAAGTCACAGCACTGAGGAGCATGGCAGGGTCCAGGGAAGGCTACGGGCACCCCTTGTGGCCATCACCACGGGCATGGGGGACGCTGGAGGTGCAGCAGGAGAGATGACAGTCCTGCAAGGTGTCTACATGGTCATGAACTAGAGCTGGCCCGTCTGGGCCCACCAGTGCGCAAACAGGTGGAGGGAATGTGTGTGTGTTGGATTGGGGTCTCAGAGGGACACCTGCCCATGCCAGGCGGCAGCTGCCTCTTTGGCATGATGACAGAACCCCTGAGACAAATGCTCCTCCACTCCTGATATTTCCGCTAACAGCCTCCCCATAGGACGCACACTCAACTGGGAGAGGTGACCAGCAGGTGCACTAGCAAAAGTCAGACGGGAGCACCAGTCCGGGAGAAAAGAAACCCCCTCACCCACCCCAGGTCCCTGAAGAATGTGGAGACATGGTGGAGACAGGAGCTGCCAAGCCCTTGTTCTGCATGGACCAGCAACCAATGCCCGTGGAAGCCACAGTCAGGAACCTAGACCATGTACGGACTGGCCACACGTGCTGCACAGACGCCTCTGAAATCCTGAAAAGCCAAGACGGTGTTGAATAAGATAGACCTGAGAAGAATCGCTGTCGCTGAATCCTCAGCGCTGTTGAAGATTATTGACTGAACCATGGACAAACTCATCGTCCCTGGACAAAGCACAACCAGGACTCTCCTTAGAATGGGATGCCTGACCTCACGTGCTTTGGACCTGTCTCAGGGGAGACCAGTCCTTGGAGAAAGCCTGACCTCCCTGTGGATTCTTTCATGTAGGACAGCAAAGTCCAGGGTGGGGGGGAGGGGTTGAGAGAGAGGAACGCCCTCTAGGAGATGGACAGACAGAGTGACCGCATCCGTGGGCTCGGCCACAGGACCGACGGGCAGTGTTTTGTTGTGTTGCATGGAGGGTGACTGAGAGTCAGATGGACAATGGGACAGTATCTGCCGGCGCCCTGGTGGACAGCAGGTAACATTGGGCTGCTAGCTAAGAGCAATGTCGGCAGTTCAAATCCAGCAGCCGCTCCGCAGGAGGAAAATGAGGCTGTGTGCTCCAGTCAAGGCTTACGGACATGAGAACCATAGGGGCCCGCTCTTCTCTGTCCCGTAGGGTCGCCCGATCAGGACTGCCTGAATGGTAGTCGTTTATTCAGTGCACGGTGGAGCTCTGGTGGTGATGGGGCCTCAGCGCAGGGCAACTCACACCTGCCAGCCGCTCCGTGGGAGAAAGAAGAGGCTTTGGGCGCCAGCCCAGGTTCACAGACCCAGAGCCCCTGAGGGCAGCTCCCACCATGCTGTGGGGCCGCCCAGGGGGCAGTGGGTGTGGTTTCAGGTTTCCCAGTCTCTGGCTGGCTGTGCTGGCTTAGGAAAGGCAGGGGGGTTTCCAGGCAAACCCAGTTCCTCCATCTCTAGAGCACCTGCGGGCCCCCTTCCCCGTCTTAAGTTCTGCTCTGCCTGTTCTCCAGGAGTCCGGCATCACCAGCACCTCTGGAACCAGGTGCTCACAGAGACGCCGAGGGTCTGTGAGCAAGGGGTGGGCGTGCCGGTGGACACTAAGACCCTACTATACCATCCACCACCAAGGAACCCCATCCGCTCCATAGCTGTAGGGCCGTGGCTTTGAGGGAGACCATCTCTGGCCGACCGAGGGGCCGCCAGCCTCAGTGCACCCAGGGAGGAGAGCGAGGATCTGGGAGGAGGTGGCAGGTCCCTCGGGCAGAGCATCTCTACCTCCGGAGGCTGGTCCAGAGCACAGACTGAGCAGCATGGGCTTGGGCTGGGCTGCCTGTGGAGCAGGCTCACCTGTCCTCCCAGGTGCGTCTGAGAGATGGTTGTAAAACTCACCTGGACCATGCTGTGTTGCATGATCAAAGGTGGCTGTAGAACTGTAGAGCAGAACAAGGCAGGGGAAGGCAGAGGGCAGCCCCACCCTTGGTGAGAGTACTAGGTCGTGGCAGCCCGTTCACACCAGGCTCCTAATGAGCCGCAATAATGACCTGAGTGGCGTGGACATGCAGACACAGGTCTTTCCAGGAGTCCTCAAACTTTTAAAATAGGGGGCCAGTTCTCTGCCTCTCAGACCCATTGGAGGGCCAGACTATAGTTAAAAAAAAAAAACTATAAGCAAATGCCTATGCACACTACACATATCTTATTTTGAAGTAAAAAAACAAACGGGGCAAAAACACCCAGCGGGCTGGATAAATGTCCTCGGCGGGCCGCTTGTGACCCACAGGCTGTAGTTTGAGGGCCTCTGCCTTAGACCCTCTGCCCCCAGCAGGCAGCACAGCTGGACAAGCAGTCAGGCAGACAGGGACCCTGTAACCTGTGTCCACCTGACAGCTGTCCCTGCAGCCAGGCCTCCCTGTGGATTCTTTCATGTAGGACAGCAAAGTCCAGGGTAAGGGGGTGGGGCTCAGCATATTCCTGACATTCACACTTCACACACATAAGGGGGTCCTTTCTGTCTGAGCTGTGTGAACCCCTCACCTCACACACAGGAAGTCAGGACAGCTGACACTCCAGCCTGCCCAGCCCATAATCTCGCCCCATCCCTCGGCAGGTAGCCTGCTGGGTCGTGGGCCCCGGGAACCTCAGGATCCTGACCCTCTGGCCTCCCTGTGGCCGGCTGCCTTCTCCTCCTCCTTCTCAGGCCTGGGCGGGGATGGGGCACATCAGGGCCTGGTTCTGACCATCCTCTTCTGCTTGTCACAGGGGCTGGCCTGGACGGGGTCGAGGAGATAAAGCGTCATCCCTTCTTCGTGACCACAGACTGGAATGTAAGCCCCCAGGGGGGAAGCAGGGTGAGGGGCGGGACCCTGCAGGGTCTGTGTCCAGGGGAGGCCCTTGTGGCCTGCGGGCCAGGACTAGCTACCACATATCTGGTCCCTGAGAGGGACGGACTGCCTGCAGAAGCCCACCACTGACCTGCCCACCCTGCCTTTCGGGTTAGCCTTCAAATCCCCAACTTTCCTTTGATGCTACTGACCCTTCAAGCCTGACCTCATCCCCAGGGCAGTCAGGACCCCACCCCCAGGGCATCCACCAAGTGTGCCCTCGTGCTGTGTCCTGTGCCCATGTGCTGTGGGCATGCCCCTTTGCTCGACCATTCCCCACAGCCTGCCCTGTGCAGGCATGTCCTTGGAGCCCGGGCAGCACCAGGACAGAGCACAGATCCCCTGCTGCTCCCCCGCAGAGCCTGAGGTGTGGAGGGGACGGAGTATAGGGGCAGATGTGGGAGGGAGGCGGTGCACAAACCAGTGCCCCGCCTTATCACCGTTGTCATGCCATCCTGGGCACGTTCTGCAGGATGGTAAGGACGAGGGGTGGCTGCCCTGTGAGGGTTTCCTGGAAGACATCCTGTCGACAAATATCATCTGCACACCATCCCCCACTCCATTCCCACTGGCCTGTCCCCACCGCGCCAGTGCCAGGTGCCTGGGCATGGGAGCTGAGCCCGGCTCAGGAGGTGGCCCGGCCGCCACAGCCTCAGCCTCTGCCCTCCCCCTAGAAGCTGTACAGGAAGGAGATCAAGCCTCCCTTCAAGCCAGCAGTGGGCAGACCCGAGGACACCTTCCACTTCGACCCCGAGTTCACATCCAGGACCCCAACAGGTCTGTGCCAGCGAATGTATCCCTTCTGGGAGCCCCAGGGTGACACATGGGCTAAGTGTGGGCCTTGAATGAAGAGGCCGGCGGTTTGGCCCCTCCTGCCCGCCCCCCCTCCCCCAACAGAAAGAAGCGGCAAGCAGCTGCTCTGCCCTAACCTGGAGATTCATTCCAGTTTCGTGTGGTGTGCACAGGCACCCTGGTGGTGTGGGGGGTGAGCAGGAAAGTCCGTGGTTCAAACCTGCCCGGCACCAGAAAGCCTTCATGATCTGCTCCCAAGGGGCAGCTCCGCGGGGTCCTGGACGGTCACTGCGAGTCGGCATCGACTCGATGGCAAAGTGGGCTTTGGAAGGAGCCCAGGGGCCTAGTGGGTTATGCACCGAGCTGCAAATCCCAAGGTCAGCAGTTTGAACCCACCAGCTGCTCTCCAGGGGAAAGACGAGGCTGCCTGCTCCCATTACAATGACTAGTCTGAGAAACCGCAGTGCTTGCAGGGTCACTGAGCCGGCATCGACCGATGGCAGTGTAGTTCTGAGTCTCCGAGGCAGTGAGCGAGGCTCACGGGCAAGAACCCTTGCCTCCCACACAGGAAACCCAGGCTCAGTCCCTGGCCACTCCCCTCGTCTTCAGCCACGCCCACCTTCGCTGCAAATGTGTGGGCTGACCTGGTGGTGCGTGGCTCCCTGCAGATCTTCCAGAGATAGACCAGAAAGAAAGGTCTGGCCACCACCTTCCAACAGCCAGTCACTGCCCACCCGTGGGCCACTGCAGTCCAGGGATGGCGCAGACTGGGAAGTGTCAGGTGTCCTCGTGCAGGGGTCCCCATGAGTGAGGAGTTGACTCTGCCCAACTCCTGCCCCTCAGGGTCCTTCTCTGAATTGAGAAAGACAGTGCCCCTGGGGGAGAAGACACGGGGTGCAGGCCTGCCTGTTGAGGACAGGAAGTGGCGCTAGGGCTTCTGGGTGTTTACTGGACCCAGACGCATTTCCTCCTTTGGGGGCCTGTGGGTCTGTCTGTGGTACGGGGGTCGGTCTGTGCTCTGTGGTCTGTCTTTGGGGTATGGGTTTGTCTGTGCTGTGTAGATCAGTCCATAGTACATGGTCTGTCTGTGGTATACGAGTCTATCTGTGGTGTGTGGGTCAGTCTGGTATGTGGGTTTATCTGTGGTACTTAAGTCTGTCTGTGCTGTGTGGGTGAGTCTGTGGCATATAGGTCTGTTTTGCTCTGTTGGTCTGTCTGTGGTACATGGATCAATCTGTGGTACGTGAGTCTGTCTCTGGTACGTGGGTCTGTCTGTGGTATGTGGGTCAGTCTGTGGTACATAGGTCTGTTTTGTTATGTGGGGCTGTCTGTGGTACATGGATCAGTCTGTGGTATGTGAGTCTGTCTCTGGTACGTGAGTCTGTCTGTGGTATGTGGGTCAGTCTATGGTCTGTGGGTCTGTGATGTGTGTGTGTGTGTGTGTGGTGTGTGTCTGTGGTGTGTGTGTCTCTGGGGTGTGGGTCAGTCAGTCACTGGGGCGCAGCAGAGTCAACAGCACCTGGCAGCAGTGACAGCCGTTGGGGAGCCCTGGCCCTGGGCCTCTGACCCACCCGGTCACCATGGGCAGCACGTGGTCTCTAGGACACGGTGTCTCACTCATCAGACAGGCAGGTCCTCTGCACCCGTGCTCGACCCTGGGTGTCTCTTGCCGAGAATGACTTCTGCAGGACTCTTTCCATCTTGGGGGTGGGTGATGCCCATGTGGGGGCTTTTATCACTGTGTCCAGGGGTCTTCTGCACCGCAGGGAGTAGCCGCGCGTCTGCTCAAATGTTGCCCATGCTCTTGGCCAGTGTCCTTCTGTGTCCCTCAGTGAGAAGCTGGCAGTCAGGTGGCACCGGCCTCGCCAAGCTGGGTGGCCATGAGGGGCTGTGGCTCTTCTGACCCTGCTGTTCTGTGCCAGGGCGGGCATCCCTGCCCAACTGTCCTGGAAGAGCAAAGCGCAGGGTCTCCCCTGGAGACTGGGCAGGGTGGAAGCAGGCAGAAAAGGTTGTCTGCACCCCACAGTGTGTGCCTGCGCACACACACTCACACACTCACACCCTACACTCAAGCATGCACTCATACATGCACACAGATGTGCTCACACTATACATACATGCATCCCCTATACCCTGGCACACGCACATATGTGCACAGGGGGTTTCCTTGCTTCCTCTACAACCCAGCCCCCAGAAGCTCTAATGCCCCCGTCTGTGGTAGTCTCTCTAGGCACACACACACACTCATCCCCCCCGCCCCCATGAGCGCAGACTCCCTGGGTGGACACACACACACATGCATACTCACTGCCCCGTATCTGTGCAGACTCCCCGGGCGCACCCCCCAGTGCCAGTGCACACCACCTGTTCCGAGGATTCAGTTTTGTGGCATCAAGCCTGGTCCAGGAGCCCTCGCAGCAGGATGTCCACAAGGCCACCGTCCACCCCATTGTCCAGGTAATGCCGGAGCCCAGGGCCAACCTAGTGACAGGCCATGCTGACGCCTTACACTGCATCCTGAACTAGGGACCCAAGTCAGCACCCAGATACCCCATACCCGCTTGTCACTCTAGCCCCCCACGTGCAGTCCCCTGAAAGAAAGGGAGAGCAGGTCCTTAGCAAGGACTAGGGATGGGAGCAATGACTGAGCCCCAGGTCAAATGTGGGTGCCCCATGTGGGTGCCAGCCGCTGTGAGCCATGAACACTCTGGGGTGGGGGTGGGGGTGGAGACACGCTTCTCCAGGCCTCTTCCCCGGGACAGGTCTGCCCTGTCCTGTCAGGCAGCGGTGAGTCAGAATGGGCCCCACAGCAGTGAGCTTGGTTCTATGTGGGGTCCACCTCATAGCCCTGGGGCTGCGTCCATTAGAGAGCCCAGCTGCTGACCACAAGGTAGGTGTTCAAACCCCCAGCCGCTCTGAGGCAGAGGAGTCCTGGCCATCTGCTTCCGGAGGGCTGTCAGCCTGAGCAGGCGCCCGGGCAGTGGGTGGGGCTTGGTTTTCCATCTTGTCCATCTGTGTAGCCGAAATTCAGAGACGTCTTTAAAGGCGGAGAATTCCCATCCCCATTGTGCAGGGACCGAGTCAGCCACACTGGTGGCCAGGGACTCCCCAGGTAGTTCTAGCCCCCCTGTCCTTGGAGAGAGAGGCAGGTATCCCAGTGAGGGAAGGCCCACTCCCCGTCCCTGCCGGTTCTCGGCAGCCTGGCTGCTAACGGACACTTCTCTCGGCCAACTCTCAGCAGCTGCATGGGAACAACATCCACTTCACCGATGGCTACGAGATCAAGGAGGACATCGGGGTGGGCTCCTACTCCGTGTGCAAGCGCTGTGTGCACAAGGCCACGGGCGCAGAGTATGCCGTGAAGGTGAGGGGGTGCTGGGCCGGGGTGGCTGGGGTCCCACGCGCCCTTACAGCCACTGTGATGACTCCCCTGCAGTGTCGGCCTCTCCCACTGGGCGTCCCCACACCCTGGTCACTGCCCATCAGCTGGGTTTGCTATCAGGTCCCCTGGAGAAATGCGTTTGTGAATCATCAGTGGGGTCACGCATGAACCCTGTGCCCGCCCTAACTAGCACCGAGAATGAGGGAAACAGGGCCAGTCAGGCCTGGCATGGGGGTGAGGAGGAGGGAAGGAGGAAACGGGTGGGGTGGGGAGAAGGGAAGGGCTGCCTGAGGAAGAAAGGGAGGGGCATTTCCTTTCTCCTCCTCGCCCCAGGGGCAGAACCGCCACCCCCTCCAGGTACTGAGGAAGCTGGTGGGGCCTTGCCGAGTTCTGCTCTGGCTCCCATGGCAGCTGTGGCACGCATGTGCCGTGTGTGTGTGTGTGTGTGTGTGTGCGCGCGCGCGCGCTGCTTGTCCCTGCGGGGCTGGCTTTCCCTGTCCCTTCAGCCCATCTGGTGGCCAGGGCCCCACAGTGGTCACACACTGGGCTGCTAACCACTAGGGTGGCAGTTTGAAACAACCAGCCGCCCCAAGGGAGAAGGGTGAGGCTTTCTGCCCCGTAAAAAGTCACTGTCCAGGCAACCTGTAGTGGCCATTCTACGCTGTCCCACAGGGTCACTACGAGTCAGGACTGGCTCAGGGAGCTGTTTGTTTTTGTGATCTGGTGGCCAGCTGCCGTCCTGGGGACAGGCTCTGCGGGCCAGCAGGGGCCAGGGGATGAGGCAGCTGGGGAACTGAGGTCTACAATCAGGCAGCCTTTCCAGAGAACAGCTGTGGGTCTGACCAGTCACCGCCTGGTGCCTTGGAGACGATCCCCCACTGACAAAGGCCAGCAGCGTCTGCCTGCCCGAATGTCCCCACACCCAACTCCGGCAGAAGGACACTGTCTGCATTCAGCATTCCCACGTGACTTAGAGTGCAGGCCCAGAGCCTCGGAGAGTCCGTGTCATGAGGGGCCTTTTGAAGGAGGCAGCTCCCATCGATCAGGGAGAAGAAGTGGGCTGGGGGAGGGGGTGCAAGCTCAGCAGGGGGACACTGCAGGACGCTCCCTCCCCCTGCAGTGAGGACGGCGGGGCGGGTCACTGTGTATGACCTGCAAGATGCTTGAGGTAGCCAGCACAGGCAGGGCCCAGGGTTCCTGCCCCATGAGGGTCTTGGCCCAGCACGCTCTCCATGCCCCCGTCACAAAGCCGTTCTGGGGGCGTGTTTCAGCTGAGCCTCGGAACAGTGACCACAAAGGCAGCTCCCGTGTCTGGGTTACTCTCAGAGAGGAAAGAGAGAATTTTCTGGCCAAGGGGCCACTGTTTGGGACCATTCCACTCAGTCCCCGCCCACTCCAGCTCACGGGCATCTCTGGAGCCTGCCCTGGGTCCAGCATTCCCAGAAGGACACTTACAGGGAAACCTGCCTGGGGATTTTCCCGGGGCACCTTGTGGGTGTGCTGGTGCCCCTCTGCTGAAGGAGGGGCTGTTTTGTTTGGTGTGTAGCTGGACCCCACTTCCACAGATGTCCTGCTGGGGGTCCGTCCTATACCTCAGTCACCCCATGGACAGTCTGAAACCCAGTCACCCAAGATCTTTCTGAAGTGCACCATCGGGATCAGGGGAAGGCTTCTCAACAGCCTGGGAAGGGCAGACGACACCACCTTGCTTGCAGAAAGTGAGGGGGCCTTGAAGCGCTTGCTGGTGAGGACCAAGGGTTGCAGCCTTCAGTGTGACCCAAACCCACATCCTCGCAATGGACCAAAAGGTGACATCAGGATAGATGGGGGAAAGGTTGAAGTTGTCCAGGATTTTGTCTTGCTGGGAACCGCCAACGCTCATGTAATCACCAGTCAAGAGACCAAAAGATGAGTTGCTTTAGGTAAATGTGCTGCACAAGACCTGTAGAGAGGGTTGAAAAACGAGGATGTCACTTGGAGGACATAGGTGGGCCTGGCCCAGATGATGGCATTTTCAATGGCCTCGCATGCATGTGAAAGTTGAGCACTGAATAAGGAAGACTGACGAAGAATAGACACGGGTGAGCTGCGGTGCTGGCGAAGAAGACCGAAAGTTCCGTGGATTGCCAAAAGAATACACAGATCTTTCTTGGAAGATGTGCATCCGGAGGCCTCCCGAGAGACCAGGATGGCGAAGCTCCATCTCGGGTGCTTTGGAGGTGTTGTCAGGAGAGACCGGTCCCTGGGAAGGGCATCATGCCTGGTACAGTGGAGGGCGGTGAAGAAGAGGAAGGCCCTCCAGGAGATGGGTGGACGCAGTGGCTGCACCGATGGGCTCTCACATGAGAACAATTGTGAGGATGGCGCAGGACTCGGCAGCGTTTGGTCCTGTTATGTGTGGGGTCCATGTGGGTCAGAACCAACTCTGCCCTCGTCCTCCTCCTCACTCCCAGCCCCACCCCCACCCCCAGGTCTGGCCGTCCCTTGTGATGGGTGTGTGGAGCCCCAATCCCTGCGCCGTGTGGGGACCCCACCAGGAAACAAGCCCTCTTTGTTAAATGTGTACATCCACCTCGGTGTGCAGGGTGTGTCCCATCCTGTCCCAGAGGTTCATGGAAGAGCCACGTGGGCACTCCCTGGGCCAGGTGACAGCATCGGAGGATCTCCAAAAACCGGAGGGTGCTGACAAAATCCCAAGTCCCTGATCCGAGTTCTACTTCCAGAACTGAGAAAATCATCATCTGTTCCTCAAAGCTACCCCCTTGCGGGGTCCCCAGGTCTGCAGCCCCAGGACACAGAGCCCACGTGCTCTGCTGTGTGGCCACAATATGCAGTTAGATGCTCTGAAGTCACCGGGGACATTGAGCCTGTCAGCTGGGCCTGCGTCTCATTTGGGCAGAGGTTGTTTCAGAGCTGCCTCCCAAAAAACCTCTGGAATCCAGCAGGGGTCCAGAAGGGTTCCTCCCCTGACCCAGGAGAGTCCTAAACTGAGCAGAGACCAAGGTGCCCAGGTCTCTAGTCCCCGTATGCTGGAAAGGATGCCAAGCTGCCAAAGAAGAAACAGGATCCTCCCAATGGCCTTCATCTTCCCTGCGGTGCCAAATGCCTCTGTTGTGGCACCCACCCTCCCAGCCACTCCGGACTGCACTATCTGCACAATCAGGCCTCCCTCTGCTCATCCTCAGGGCCACTGTGTCCCATGTCCTGCCATCCGGGGACCCCCTTTCCAGCTCCCTGTCAATGCTCTCCTGTGGCCCGCGCGATGTTCACTGGCTGACTTTCAGAAGTGAAGCAGCGGGTCTTTCTTCCCAGTCAGCCTCAGTCCCAAAGCCCCACCGAAGCCTGCTCACCTCAGGAGACCCCGCTGGTCTCTGAACTCCCACGACCGAGCCACCCATGAGCTCCACATTGGACACTCGGATGGATGATGGGAACCTGCTCCCAGAGGGATCTTATGTTAGACGGGGTTCTCTAGAGGAACAAAACCAGGACACTAACGATTTTATATATATGTATATAGATAGATACAACAAACAAATAAACAATTCATCTACAAAGCAGTACAAATGGCTCAGTGCAACTCATTCCCGTGAGACAGCTGTGAGACACTGGAAGTCCTTCAAGTCTTGGGGGCCTCCAGGTAGTCCTCCGTGGAGCAGTTCAGGATATCTGGGCACAGGCAGCAAACAGCAAACAGGGTCTGGTAGTCCCCAGCTCAAGCAATGTACACACCAGCAGTGTGGTGAAGCAGGTCTTGAAGGAACCTCAAACTACAGCGACACAGTCCATGGGTTAGTTGTCCCACAGGTAGTGTAGCTTGCAAATTGAGGCACAGAACAAGCTAAGGTGGCTGCACACTGGTCCGATCATCAAAGAGTGAGAGACAAGGAAGACGAAGCTCCCAAAGCCATTTATCTCTCCGCCCCTCAATCAATCCCACGTGTGTTCACTGACCAGGTTGGCACAACAAACCCCACCCATCACAGATATGTTCTGCATGGTCAAAGCCACCTCCGCAGGCCCTGGGGGCGAAGTCCAGCCTTGGCCTGGTGCTTTATGGGCCAGGACCACCTTTGCTCTTATGGAACCCTCTGGAATAGCCAGGAGCCCTTGGGTGGGCTTATGGTCAGCAGTTCAAAACCACCAGCCTCTTCGAGGAACGATGATAAGGTCTTCCACTCCCATAAACAGGCTGACGTGGCCGTGAGCAGCAGGACACGGCACCACGGAGCCCCATTCTCAACCACAGCTGCCACAGGAATCCACGGAATGGCCGGTGGGAAGTGACTCTCGGAACCGTGCCTGGAGCAGACCGAGTGCCACAGCCAGCGGATCCAAGGCCTGGAGCAGACTGCTGGACGGGCTGGTGGGAGTGGGGGACGGAGATCACCCTGACTCGTGGCCAGGAGTCCCCAGGAGACTTCTCGAATCCAATCTATCATTTTCTGGTTCCAGTGGGCACAAGGTGCTTAGAAGGCTGGGCCACTGTTCGTGAACTTGGGGTGTTGGTTGGTGTTGGGTCCCTGACTAGTGAAGTGGGTCCCCAGTGTCTCTGGTCCATTCCCCCCTGCATGCCGTGTGCAGCAGCAAGAAGGCATAGGTGAGGCCTTCGGAGCCGGGAGGGGGGCGGAGCTACCTTTTTCACCCCAGCCTTGTGGAAGTGCGTAGCACTGGGAAGGGTGACACCACTCGGCAGGGGTGTCAACTGTGTCCTGGAAAAAACACAACCAGAAAGCCCCCCGAGCGGCCTGCACCCTGCAAATCTTTGCTCCTGCGGTCAGTCTCCTAACGTGCACCCTCTGCCTCCATCAGACTCACCCCTGACCCAGGACCACCGCCACCCTGAGCTCTCTCACACAGCCACCCCTGCAACGTCTCTGACTGCAAAGGCGCCTGGCCATAAGGACCCAGTCCTCCATCCATGCTGGGTGGACGCATGCTGCCCGGGCCACGCCATCCCTGCTCTGGCCAGCAGGTGGCAGCAGCATTACGCAGTGTTTTCACCCACCTGGCCCCTCTGGAGCCTGCTGGGCAGCTAACTGCAATGCCAGCAGTTCAAAACTACCAGCCGCTCAGTGGGAGAAAGATGAGGCTTTCTGCGCCCCTAGAGCCTTGCAGTCCCAGAAACTCACAGGAGCAGCTCTATGCTTTCCTGCAGGATCACTGCAAGTTGGAACCAACTCGATGGAGGACGTTGGAGAGTCCGGCATCCGTCGAGCTAACTTTGAGGGGAAACTGGGTGGCGTGGGAATGTTCTTTTAACTCCAAGCAGGACAGACTGGGTTCCTTCTCTGTCTCTTGTCTTCTCACTTAGATGAGGCCGGGTCCAGGCCTCTTTCAGGGAGGTGGTCGACCTGGGACAGGCAAGAGAGGCTGCCCACTGCCCCTCCCACCACCTGCCCTGTGTCCCTTTCAGATCATTGACAAGAGTAAAAGGGACCCGTCGGAAGAGATTGAGATCCTCCTGAGGTACGGCCAGCACCCCAACATCATCACCCTCAAAGACGTAAGTGGCCCGAGCTTGTTGGCCCCCGACCCCTGCACATGCTGACCCCACCCCCAAACCACCCTGCCAGCACAGATAGAAACAAGGCTGGGGGAAGTGTGGGGTCTCCAGCCTTGGGCTCAGGCTGAGGGGCTTCTCCTTCCTGTCCTGCCACCACCCTGGGGGGGGGGGGTCATGAGGGCCCCTCTGCTTGGGGAGGTGAGAGCCGAGGGGCGTGGGGAGAAGTCAGAGTTAGCAGGCCTGTTGTGGAAGGGGATATGGCATTGACGTCAGGGGTCCCCAGAGACTCTCACACGTAAGCACACACAGCGAAATGCTTGCCTAATGACCACCAGGCCAGCGGTCAGTGGTCAGTCTGCTCCCCTAAACATGAACAACATGAACATGACAGCCTAAAAGGCTCTGTGGGGCGGCTTTAGAATCCCTTTGTTGACACACTACAGCCATGCGCGCATGTACACAAATACATACACACATGTGAACATGTACACGTACACACGAGCACACACAAACACGTGTATACACGCATGTAAACATGTGCGTGCACACACATAGTCCCACCCATGGTGCACACTGGACTGTGAACCCTAAGGTCAGCTGTTCAGACCCACTGACTGCTGCTAGCACTGCTCTAGTTTGATGGGCAGGAATTGCCCTGGAGGGGCTGTGGATCGCGGAGATGGGAGCATGAGCATTGTGCTCATGTGTTGGGCTGCTAACTGAAAAGCCTGCAGTTCAAATCCACGAACCACTCCAAGGGAGAACAACGAGGCTTTCTACTCCCGTAAAGAGTTACCATCTCGGAAACCCACAAGGGCAGTCCCACCCTGTCCTACAAGGTCGCTGTGAGTCAGCATCGACTCGATGACAGTGAGGTTGGTTTTTGATGAGTTCATCATGGGCCCTACCTTCCCACTCACCTGAGCCCCTGATCCTGGCCAGCCAGTGTGCAGCTGGGAGCGGTGTGACTGGCCTCCCCAGAGCCTTTAACAAATACGGGTCTGGGACAGCCCGCCCTCAGGGGCTGGAGCCTGTGTGCTACCTGGAACCGCCCCTCACCCTCGTGACCATCAGGGTGTGGGGCACCGCGTGGAGGACTGGCATGCAGCCAGGTGCCCACACTGCCCCTTCTCCATCACACAGCTGTCCTGAGGGCAGCCAGCAGGCCAGGGGCCCAACCTCAGAGGGCCAGCATGCAGAGTGGGGCTTCCTGGCAGGAAGCAGGGGTGTGGCTCGGGTCACTGCCGCCCACAGGGCTCCCGCTGACTGAAAGTGGCAGTGCACAAGTGGTTGTGTCTAGCACAGAGGTTCTCAACCTGTGGGTCATGACCCCTTTGGGGGTTGAACAACCTTTTCACAGGGGTTGCCAGATTCATAACAGTAACAAAATTACAGTTATGAAGTAGCAACAAAAATAATTTTATGGTTGGGGGTCACCACAACATGGGGAACTGTATTAAAGGGCCACGGCATTAGGAAAGTTGAGAACCACTGGTGTAGCAGGAAGCCCATTACTCCCAGCCCTGCCCCTCCCTCACACCCCCCCCCAGAGGTCACCAACAGTGGCATGCCAGGCCTTTCTCCCAGGTCACCTCATAGTCTGGAAGGTCCTCGTGTAGCAAGACACGGAGCGGTGTTCTCAGGAAGGGCCTGCTCGGGGTCAACGACTCTGCCCACTCCTCTTCCCTGCCCAGTGTCTCCCCCTGAACTGCACCCCTGCAGGCGGCACCCGACAGCACTGGGAGCCAGCGTCCTATGGGAGGCCAGGGGCGGGTGTGTGAGTGCGTGTGCCCCCAGCAGGGCTGTGCCCCAGAGAGGCATCCCTGGGTGTCTGAGCGTGACCCCTGCCCCCCCCCCCAGGTGTATGACGATGGGAAGTATGTGTACCTGGTGATGGAGCTGATGCGGGGCGGCGAGCTCCTGGACCGGATCCTGCAGCAGCGCTGCTTCTCGGAGCGCGAGGCCAGCGATGTGCTGCACACCATCGCCAAGACCATGGACTACCTGCACTCCCAGGGGGTGCGCCGCCACCCTCCCAGGATGGGGTGGGGGGTGCTAAAGAAATGACACTGTCTGCACCCAAAGCAATGGCGTGGAGCCCAGACCCATCGTGGGGCTGGGCTGCCCACCTCAAGGTCAGCTGTTCAAACCCACCACCAGCCGTTCCGAGGGGGCAGGTCGGGGCTGTCTGTCCCCTGAAGACTTGCAGCCTCAGAAACCCGCAGGGCAGTTCTGCTCCGTGCTGCAGGGCAGCTGAGAGTCAGCGCTGACATGATGGCAGTGGGGTTAGTTTTGGTGTGTTATTTTTGAACCCAGCCCTTCAGGCTTGCTGGAGGGAGGTGTAGAATGTTGGTGACTTGCAGGTTTAAAATCGGAGCCAGACACGCTGCAGAGGAATAGGGTAGGTGACAGTGACGGCGGGAGCTGAGACTTAGCCATCCCTCCGTGTCGTCCCAGGTTCACAGTCGAAGCTCTTCACAGCTCGACTCCTGACTCTGCGTTAGACCCATTTCACAGGCAGGGGCACTAAGGCACGGGGTCTTGGCCAAGGTTGCAGACCTCAGAAGAGACAAATTCAGAGTTTGGACCCAGCCGGTGGGGTCCCAGCGCCCCTGCTCCTGGCCACAGTCCACCCAGTAGCATCACCTTGCTGGCTGCCGTAGTCTGGTCTAGGGGTGTCTCAGGGTGGTCCTCGGTAGCCACCGGAGCCCAGCGTCTGGCCTGGCTCTGGTCTGTGGCTTGCAGTGGCTGGCTTCCACAAAGGAAGCAGAGACAGGCTTTCCAACGTGTGTTTGGGGTGTTAGGCCTGGCAGTTTGCCTCTGGGCCTCCGGGAGCTTCCCTGGCTCCTTACCTGCCCAGTGAACTAGCCCCCCTTCGTGCAGCTCTGCAGACAGCCCGCTTCCCCGCAGCCGTGCCTCACTGTGGGCTGATGGCGTGGCTTCTTCCCTGAGGGCTGCTCCTGTCACGCTGTCCCCTGGACTGGCTGGCGTAGGGCTCATCTTGGGTGGGCGCCTGGACTCCTGAGCCACAGCCCTGGTCCAGAGTACTCAGGGAGCAGGTCTGTTAGCGCCCGCTCTGCCCGCCAGGTGGTTCACCGTGACCTGAAACCAAGTAACATCCTGTACGTGGATGAGTCTGGGGACGCCGAGTCCATCCGCATCTGTGACTTTGGCTTCGCCAAGCAGCTGCGGGCCGAGAACGGGCTGCTGATGACCCCTTGCTACACGGCCAACTTCGTCGCCCCCGAGGTCAGTCTGGGAGAGGGAGCACAGGCGGTGGGCGGCAGGATGGACTCTGGGCTATTACAGGTTTCTGGGCAGCGCCGCTGATATGCGGCTGACTGACTCAGCACCAAGGGGCTCTGGTGGTGCCATGGGGGAAGCGCTGGTCACCTCCCTGAACAGCACGTGGCTGTTGGAATCCACCAGCTTCAACTCGGGAGACAGATGGGCAGTCAGTGTCCAGAGAGATCCCATCTGAGAAGCCCAGTGCAGCAGCTCTGCTCCATCCTGTGGGGTCAGAGAGAACGAGCGAGAGAGTGAATGTTTGTGTGTCGTGAGTGTGTGTGTGAGAGTTGATGAGTGTGTCCGTGCATATGTATGACTGCGTGAGTGTATGTGTGTGAGAGTCTGTGAGTGTGAACGAGTGTGTGAGAGTATATGTGTGAGTGTGAGGGAGTATGAGAGTGTATGTGTGTGTGTGTAAGAGTATGTGAGTATGTGTGTGCGTCTATATGGGTGTGAGTGTATGTGTGTGAGGCTATGAATGGATGGATGTGATTGTGTATATGTGTGTATGTGAGGGTATGAGTGTGTATGAATGTGTGTGTATGAGTGAGTGTGTATTTGAGTGTGAGAGTATGTGAGTATATGTGTGTGACAGTATGTGTGTGTGAGACTGTATGGGTGTGTGAGTGTGTGCTTCAAACTGAACCACAGCAGAAAGGCCTGGTGGCCGGCGTCCATGACGGTTCCTGTCCAGCAGGCCCTCCTGGTGGCTGTGCCCTGCGGGGCCTCAGCTTCCTCCCTCGGAGCAGCTGGGGGCCTGTCCTGCCGGTCTCACCATCAGCAGTCCCATCCCTAGCCCACTACACCACCCAGGTCCTGGGAGTGATATTTAGGAAACAGGAACACGGGGGCCCTCCACCCCCTTGGAGGCAGGCCCTGACTTTGCTAATGCTTGGCCAGCGTCATGTTGCAGTCTCCGTGTGAATAGTGTAAGGGCCCTTCTGGCACGCAGGCTGAGCATGGAGCATCAAGGTCGGTGGTTCAACACCCCCAGCTGCTCCGAGGGAGGAAGCAGAGGTGGGCTGTGCCCATAGAGATCGACCGCCTTGGGAATGCACGGGGCAGCTCTGCCCTGTCCTGGGGGGCTTAGTCGGACTGACTCAGGGCAGTGGTTGGGCTTTAGATTTCAGGAGTGGAGTCAGGCTCTGACTGTAGATGTGCTACTCAGCTTCGAGTCCTGTCAACCCTGCTTCTGACCGGGGCAGACGAGGGGGGCATGTGCCCAGGGCGTCAGCAAGGCAGGGCACCCACTGTCCACAGCCAGCCCCCTGAGGTGCCAGGCAAAGCGGACAAGCAGCACGCGAGCGGCATCGTGGGAGGGCCTGGAGGACCCTCGGTGACACTGCCTGCCACTTCAGTGTGTGAAGGTGCCGGATTGCTGTTCCCACAGGGCCAGCAGGACCATGGCCACTCCACCCTGGCCACTCCAGCCAGCTCCCGGGGCATGGCGTGGTCCCCGCCCCTCCTCCGTGGAGCGCTTGGCTCTGACGCACCAACGTTTGTCCCTGCTTCTAGGTCCTGAAGCAGCAAGGATACGATGCGGCGTGTGACGTGTGGAGTCTGGGGACCCTCTTGTACACCATGCTGGCCGGGTGAGGGACCCCCCCCCCCGGGGCCTCCGCAGGGCTCTGCCCCCAGATGTGCAGCGAATGCTCTCATACTCGTTAGTGCCCTTCGGGACAGCCAGGGATGGGAAGAAGCTCACTCCTGATTAGACACTTGGCCTGAGCCAGACCCCCACCCCTCAGAGCGGGCATGACTGGCTGGCGGCGGCACCTTGGTTCTTGTGAGATGGGTATCTGCTCAGGACTCAGATGAGGCAACAGAGCCCGGGCTCAAGCATAGGTGTCTGAGACCTCAAAGCTCAAGTTCTGGCTCACTGTGCACCCCATCACCATAGGGGCCACTCTCCACACATACTACTCCCACAGAGACCACTCTAGCCCATTAGTCAGAGACCCCTGTACACAGCCTGACTGGACACACCAGAAGTGGTCCCTGGGGCTCCATAGAGCCTTCTTCACACGCCCCCTCTGGACCACAGACCTTGATCCGGGAGATAAGTTAGGCTCTACTTGGCTCCAGCCTTGGAATGGCAGTGTGACAGGAAAGCACGTGTCCATTCTTTGCTCTCGTGCGTGCTCTGGGTCCGGTTTATAACCAGACGCCCACGTTCTCACCTCACAGCTTCACCCCCTTTGCCAACGGCCCCGAGGACACGCCCGAGGAGATCCTGGCCAGGATTGGCAGCGGGCAGTACGCCCTCTCCGGGGGGAACTGGGACTGTGTGTCGGACGCGGCAAAGGTGAGTGGCCTCCCCCGGTGCTTGCTCAGCGGTCAGGCCTGGGGAGGCCGTGTCTAGTTTGGGAGTGGGGAGACGGTGTCCTCCCTGAATGGCACCCCTGTTTGGACCTGCACACCTTCAACTTTCGGGGCTCCAGCGCTTCAGCTGCTACACTGCTGCAGGTGGTCCTCAGGTCCGCGACGTTACTGAGCACCTGTCCTGTGTGTGCACAGACAGGCCCAGCAGAGCTCCGGACCCACGTGCCCTCTGCTGCTCTGACATTCCGTGGCTGGCCACGGGGCTCATTGCCGCTCACACCCTCAGTGGTCTGAGTGGACAGCATCCATGGCTCTCAGCTCAGATGCTGCCGTTCTTCTTGTGCTTGTTCGGAGCCTTTAGTTCCAACTCCCAGAAGACCTGTGGACAACAGGACCACCTGCTGCCCGGTCCTGTCCCATCCGCACACCCCTTCCTGTTGTCACCACTGTGCCTGTCCGTCTGGCTGAGGGTCTTGCTCTCTTGTGCTGACCCTCTACTTTGCCGAGCAGGATGTCCTTTCCCAGGGACAGGTTCTCCCTGATCACACGTCCAAGACACACAGACAAACTCTTGCCCTCCTGGCTTCTACGGAGCACCCCGGCAGTAGGTTCGATCCTCGTTGCCAGCACTGACGTTCAAATAAGCCGATTATTAGCTTGTTTTCCTGATTCAGCTGCACAGTGCTCGCATGCATGTGAGGCGACTGAAGTTTCCTTGGCTGGGGTCCAGCACACCTCGGCCCTCAGAGTGGCATTTTAAGTGGTCCTGCGCGGCACACTTGCTCCAGTTAATGCATGTTTCGTTTCGCTCGACTGCTGCTTTTACGGGCATTGATTGTGGACCCAAGTAAAGGGAAATCCTTCCGTCTTTTCTCTGCGTATCATGGCGTTTTCTGTTGGTCTAGGCAACGAGTTACGTGGCGTTGTACTCCACAGTGAAGGCTGTACAGCTTGACCTTCGAGTTTTATCTTGCTGCAGGGCACTTCAAGCCCTCACTTTCAGCAAGCAGGGTTGTCGCCTGCACACCACAGGTTGTTGGTCAGCCTTCCTCCGATCCTTGTTCATGGAATACAGCTTCTCAAATTATTTGGTCAGCATACAGGTCATCTCCTCCAGTCTTCTCCGGGTCCTTTTGCTTTCTTCGGGAATGGGATGGGCACATCACCCCTGTATTTGAAGTGGTCTCTGAGTTCAGGTTGGATGTTCTCAGTGTCATATTCTGGCGCTTGTAGAATTGTTTTTAATGCTCTTTGGCTTCAACCTGAACTTGAATGCAAGTTGAGGGTCTGTCCCACAGCCAGCCTTCGGCCTACTTTTGGCTGCTGGCTCTGAGCTCCTCCTTCATCTCTTTCCCCATGCATGGTTCACCGGGTTCCTGTGTGTCTACCTGGCTAGGGCCACGTGGACAACCTCCGGGTGTGTTGGTGATGACAGGGCTGTTGGTCCTAGCAGCTTCTACGTTGCCGTCACCGGGACCCTACATTCTAACTTCCGATTTTCACATTCAACCACCGGTAATTGTCGGTGCAGTCTGATTGCATGCTTGCTCGGTTTCAGGCTGCCGAGTTGACAGGATTCTTTGCTTTCTTCTCCCCCGGCTTGAGTGGTCGGTGCATACATCTGAACATAGTCAGATCAACTTACAGGCGGGCAGTGGTCCACCCCGCCCGGTCACAGGCAGCCCTGCCCTTGAGAGAACCTTGAAAGGCCTTTGTTGATGATGAGTGCAGCATCCGCGCTCTCCTCACCCCCCTTTCTGTCTCCTCCCCCCTCCTGTGGCCCATGTCTTCCCCCCTCCCACCCCAGGACGTGGTGTCCCGAATGCTGCATGTGGACCCTCGGCAGCGCCTGACAGCCGTGCAGGTGCTGAAGCACCCGTGGATTGTGAACAGAGAATGCTTGTCCCAGAGCCAGCTCAGCAGGCAGGACGTCCACCTGGTGAAGGTACCACGGCGGCCGAGGACCAGCCCACAGGGACCTCCCCATGTGTGGCTTGTTGGGCCCGGGGTCAGAAGCCCCTCTGGTAGCTGTTCATACTGAGTTGCTTCTGTGTGAGCGGGGAGGGGTCCCACTGAGCCCCTCAAAGCACCAAAGTCCTCAGATGTAGACCAGAAGGCTGCAGCCCGTCCTGGGAGGGCCCAGGCTGGAAATACTTTCTGTGGCCCCTTTGACGTCATCGGGGTAGGGCATGGGCGTGGGTGTGCCCTCCCCTGGGAAGCGCAGGCTGCCCCCTCTGTCCAACTTGGGGGCCACCTTGCATCCTCCCTAAAGACTCAGAGTCGCTGTGGGCAGACCCATGAGGGACCTAAGCCAGTCCCAACTACCGGGAGCCGTCGCCAGCAGTGTGGACGCAACCCTGGCATTGGCTGTTGATGTGTCCCCTGGGCTTGTGGGCCCCGGAGGGCAGGCCTGGCCCTGCTGGCACCATGTGGTCTCACCAGTGGATCCACATCATCCCGGGTCACAGCACAGTGAGGTCAAGGTGGGCTCAGTGGGCACAAGAGGGTGGTGACCCTGGCACAGCTCTGGCCAAGGGCCTATGTACCAGCCTTGGGCCCTGGCACACTGCCCACCCCTGGAGGAGGCTATCCTACAGCAGGGGTCCCTGCTCCCTGCCCCTCTAACAGGGCACTGAGCCCTCTGGGGGGGAGGTCCCGCCCACCCCCACTGCACCCTCCACCCCTAAGGTCAAACGCAGCTCTCCTGCAGGGGGAGGCACACCAGGCCCCTGACTGTGCCCAGGCTCACATTGCTCCTTGCTCCACAGGGGGCCATGGCCGCCACCTACCTGGCCCTGAACCGGACGCCGCAGGCCCCCCGCCTGGAACCCGTGCTGGCGTCCAGCCTGGCACAGCGCCGTGGCATGAAGAGGCTGACATCCACTCGGTTGTAGCCCTGGCCGGCTCTAGCCTCATGCTCACCAGTGGACTCTGGACTGGGTGCCCCACAGGTCGCAGGACGACCGCTGTCCATGCGTCCTCTCTCAGCAGGAGTGCTGAGCCGGGGACCCCAGAGCCCACTGTGCCAACCTTGCTGACTGCCTCTCCCTGGTCCCCACGGCCTTGCCACATCCCTGCCTGCTGGTAGAACGCACATTGAGGGGGACCGTGTTTCCAGCCCGTCACCTGGTCAGCTCCACACCCCCTCGGGGCCCTGAGCACTATGGTAGGGGCACTGTCAGAGACAGATCAGAGGCCCCAGCTTGCTCTAGAACCTTCCTCGCCTACTGGGGGTGGGCGGTGAGGCAGGCGCCATGCCCACCAAGAGACCCCATCCTATTCCAGAGCGATCCAAGAACTCCGTGTGGACTGAGGGTGTTCAGCCCCTTCTCTCAAACTCCAGTGAAGGGGAGAACCCCACCCCCCGGGACCCAGGCCCTCCCTCTGCCTGGGTGTCTGCCTCCCACAGGGGGAGAAGGGTCCCCGGAGGAGCCAGGACGCCAGCCCCTACTGCCCTCCAGGGCTCAGTGGGACGAGGCCAAGCGTGGTTTTTTTCTGGCCGGCGGGAAACTGTGAATACGGATTTTGCCTGCCCTGCGCAGGAGGGGTCCCCAAGGAGCAGGGCAGGCGGGTTGAGGGGCTCACCCCAGCAGTGGTGCCCTGACAGCCCCTGTGTGCTTCGCGTGGTGTGTCCGTGGCAGAGCTCTGTGTTCTCAGTGACCTGTGTCCCCGTGCTATTACTGTGTCTGTGGGCGTGTGCTGCGCCCTGCTGTGCCCCTCGTTCCCCGTGGACGCCCGGTACCCTGTCCTCAGACTCCTGGAGACCCCCAGCCCCGGCCTAGCCTGGCCTGCTTTCACAAGCTGTTGTCTGTAACTTTGTCATCTAGAGTCGTTCCCACCTCCCGAGAGCACCGAGGGGCCACTGCTGGTTCAAACACGGCCTCTGCCCCCCGCCCCTTGCCTCAGCTCACCCCACGACCAGACCAAACACAGGATGCAAAAGTCTACCCCAGGGGTCCTCATATTCCTCCGCCATTATTCCGTGCAGCCCCGCACACAGGACTGGAGACACCAGAGCTCCCAAGCCTGGGGCTGGACCCGCCCCACCCCCACCCCACCAGGGCCCTGCACATGGATCAGATCAGCAGTCGCGGCCCTCCCTTCCTTGTTGTCACACCCTTTCATAAAACAATGCGCCGCCGCAGCCGCGCTGGGTGGGTCCCGTGCTCCGCGCCTGAGTGAGGGTGCGGCCTGCCTGTCTCAGCAAGGCTCCTAGACACGGATCACAGGGGGCCATAGGCCTGTGCCCCACTTCCCCTCCTGTCCCACCAGGCCCATCACAGGTGCTCTCAGCGGGAAAGGCTTTCCCAAGACTGGACTGTCCGCCCCCCACGGCCCCGCCCACCAGCCCTGGTTCCACTCAGGGTTCCCTTCCAGGAGCTCCCGTGTGGTCCACGTCATGGGCCCCACCCTCCCAGAATTCAAGAGCTTACCTACCTACCGGGCAAAGGACTGAGACTAGGTCTAAGAGAGGCAGCATACGTAGAGAGCGGGGCCTAGAACATTCTCTCCGAGTGCCTCCCAGGGCCCTGGTGACCCAGCCTTCCCTCCCTCTGAGGATGAGAACCCACAGGGATCCCTGCCCTACCCGCTGCACTGACCACCGCCTTCCAGGGGGATCCCCGCTTATGCACAGCCCAGCCAGCCCTACTCAGCGTCTGCAGCGCCTGCTCCCGCAAAATGATACTTGAAGCCCACCCCCAGAAAGAGATGTGGGTTCACCGTCCTGTAGTCCCAGCTCCCAGAGCAGCGAGCACTCAGCACCCACAGGGTCTGCATGGACAGGTCTGTGCCGACACGCCCTTACCCAGTGATTTGCACAAATGGTAGAATGCACAAAAGAACCTAGCCTCCCCTCCACACGTGTCACCTCGTCCCCACTGGGTAATGAAAACCACGCTACTGTGTCACCAAAACGCTGGGCCCCAACCCCAACAGGCACGCTTGCCTGCCCCTCCTCTGGCAGCCCATGTTTGGGGGAACACCCAATTCACCCCACCAGTGTGGGAAAGCCCACAGGGTCCAGACCTCAGTGGCAGCCTCCTGCTTGTCCCTGGGTCAGCCCGTGTGTGTGTGTGTGTGTGTGTGTGTGTGTGTGTGTGTGCACGTGCCGTGTGGCAGGCCCTGCAATCTGCAGAGACCCAGCGCCCCATGCCCACCAGTATTGCTCACGAGACGGTGTTATTCTCCAAGCTGCATGCAGGGGGGGTGGGAGAGCTGTTGCTGCGCTTCCCCTAGGCCCAGGGCCTCCAGTTGCCGCCAACCCCTCGAGAGCCACTGGCGCACATCCATCCGTCTGTGGTGAGAAGGAGCAGCCATGGCCGAGGGTGGTTGGTCCCCGGGGACCCCGACTCCGCACTTTGTGTATGAGCTTCGCCTTTGTGTGCACAGTGGGGTGTCCTGCCCACGCTTCCATGCGGTGTCCGTGCTCAGCGGCGCTGTACAGATATTTATTACGCTTTCCAGACTTTCTGAATCGGTTTTTTGAATAAATCTGGGTTTTATGAAGCACAATGTTTTTCCTTCTTCTTGGTAACTTTGGGCATCTCTCCTCCCTACTCTAGCCTGGCGGACTCCCGGGTAGCCACGGTCTGGGTGGTGACAGCTCCTTGTCAGGAAGGGGACTGCTGGCCAGTGTGTTGGTCAGCAAGTGAGAGGGACACATGACACCTGAACACAGCACACAGGCACATGTCGTACACCTCTAATACTGTACACAATAGGTGGCACACCTGAACATAGCACATCGTACACAACACGTGGCACACATCAACACACAACACATACACACCACACATGTACACACCGCACACCTCTACTACAATACACAACACATGGCACATCTAACAACACACAGCACACGTACATGCCACACACCTCTAACACAGTACACAGCACATCTAACACAACATACATGTACACGCCGCATACCTTAACAGTGCACACACAGCACGTGCACGCCACACAGCACACGCGTGATCAACAGCGCATGCACATATCATACAACCCAGTTTGCACATGTAACATATAACCGTGCAACACGCATGCATGTCACACACAAGTACATCCAAGACATTCACAACACATGTGCTCAGATCGTATATGCCCAGTAACTTATAAGACACAAGCACATGACGCACATGGACAACATGTGCCACGTACATGTCCTGCACACATCCACACTGCATGTGCAGCACACTTGTACTCCACACACATGCAACACTCATACGACACACATACTCTGTGCCACACCTGCACATAGCATACACATATGATACACACACACGCGCACATAGCACACGCACCACACACACTCAGTGCACATCTAGCTCACACACAGGACGGGGCATCCCCAGGTGGCACACACAGTGAAGTGCTCAACTGCTAACGGGCAGGTTGGCCAGTCAAACCCCACCTCCAGATGCACCTTGAAGACAGGCGAGCCATCTGCTCTTTTGAAAGCCCCCTGGAGCAGCCCTGCCTGGTCATGGGCCAGGACACCAGCAGCCAGCCGGCCTGAGGGTCAGCACAGAGGATGGGACCTGCTGGCGCTGGGTCACACAGTGGTCAGTGTGCACAGCTCGGGAGCCAGGCTCCCGCTCCAGCGGGTCTAACCGTCTGTCCTTACCCACCAGCACACCTGTGCCTCACTGTCACCCAATGTAATGACCCTCCAACCCCGAGCTTTTCATTGTGTGTCTATGGTCACAGTTGGGGTGTGCACTTCCCCACCCCCTACTCCCCTTTGTCCTTCATGTTTCTCAGGATGGAAACTCACCGAAGCCACGCATTGAGCGTATCCTCACCCCCGGTGCTGTTCCACAAGAGCGTTGCTTTCGGACTCGGGCTTCCCGCTGGGGGGCGAGCAGGGGGACAAATGTACTGCACAGGTTATCTGTCACAGAGGGCCGGGCGATGGAGAATGCAAAGCGGGGTCCTGGGTGCAGGTTGGGACATCTGTTAAACCAGGTGTGACCCTTTGCGTGTCACAGCGGAACACTGGCTTTGGGGAGCGTTGGCTTGCCACATCTTTCATGGAGGCACCTCTGGGTGGACACCAGACCCCTGATTAGCCGCCGAGCCCATTAGCTGTGAGCACCAGGCGGAGGCTCCTTAGGGGTGCTCACTCTGCCGTCAACTCAATACTGACTCAGAGCCACCCTGTAAGGCAGAGTAGAACTGCCCCTTTGGTTTCAGAGACTGCAACTCTGTACGGGCGTAGAAAGCCTCATCTTTCTCCCAAGGAGCGGCTGGTGGACTCAAACTGCTGGCCTTGCAGTTAGCAGCCCAACACATAATCACTATGCCAATGGGTGCCTTTTATGCATTTATTATTAAAAGATCACTCTATTTGGGGCTCTGATACAACATCAGTTGTATCAAGCATTTGTTCCTGTGTGGCCATCATTATTTTCTAGACAGTGACTTTCTATTGAGCCCTTGGTATCAGCTCCTCTTCTTTCCCTCCCAACCTCCCTACCCTCATGACCCCTTGGTAAATCATAAATTATTATTTTCATATCTTACACTGACTCTTGTGTCTCCCTTCCCCCCACAGTTTCTGTGTTCGTCTCCCTGGAAAGAGGGGTGGTGGTGGTTATGTGTTGATCATTGTGATCAGTTCCCCCTCCCCTCCCCACTTTCCCCTACCCTTCTGGTATTGCTACTCCCATTCCTGTGCCTGGATTCCATGTGTCATGAACTCCTATCTCTTATCTGTACCTGTCCATGTACATGCTCCGGTCTAGCCCACAGTGAAAGGCAGGACTGGGGTCACGGTAGTGAGGAGTGAGGAAGCCTCAAGGAACCAGAGGAGTATTGTGTGTTCCATCAGTGCTTTACTGCACCCTGGTTGACTCGTCCCTTCCTGTGACCCTGTTGTGAGGGGATGTCCCATTGTCTACCGATGGGCTTTGGGGTCTCTGCTCTGACCCCTCTCGTTCTCAACAATATGGTTTGTTTGTGGGCTTCTGATGCCTGTTTCCTGGTCCCAACGACACCTCATGACCACAGAGGCTGGTGTGCTTCCGTGTGGGCTGGGGCTCCTTACAGAGTATGAAACCCAAACCAGTCTCACTGTCATCAAGTCAATGCTGACCCACAGTCACACACACACACAAACCAGACTCACTGTCATCAAGTCAATGCTGACCCACAGTCACACACACACACAAACCAGACTCACTGTCATCCACAGTCACACACACACACACAAACCAGTCTCACTGTCAAGTCATTGCTGACCCACAGTCACACACACCCCACCCCCCACCGCACCCCCATGCGGGTTTCCAAGGCTGTAACTATGGGAATAGAGAGCCGCTAGTGGTATCTAACAGCGGACCATGCGGATTGCAGCCCAGTGCGCAACCCTTCCGCCCCAGAGCCCCTGCTGCAGCACACTGGGAAATGCCAAGCATCCTCTCACCTGCTGCTTTTTCCTGGCTACTGGGCTCACCTTCCTTCCCGTGTCTAGCCCAGACCCTTCTGCTTTGTCGGATTCAGCGCCCAGAAATAATGCCATTCAAGGAGCCTTGGTGGTACGGTGGTTGATCTCCGCTGCTTACCGAAGGTCGACTGGGCCACCAGCCCCTCTCCCCAAGCAGAAAGACGTGGCGATCTGCCTCTGACCTGTGAACATCGTGGAGACCCTCAGGGCAGCCCCACCCTGTCCTGCAGGGTCTTTATGGGTCAGCGTTGGTTCAGTGCCCATGGGGTGCTGGTTATTAGGGGCCAGCCCCTCAGGTCCTACTCACAGTGACCCCATGGATGAGAAAACACAGCCTGGGTCTGCGCCATCCTCTCCACGGTCATGTCCGGACCCCTCGTTGCTGCTCCCCGTGACTTTGGTTCGGGGTTTTAATGGCTATGCTTCGAGATCCGGATTGTACGGGACATGCAGCCAGCGTGGATGTGGCAGCAGGGGCAGACAGTCTCCCCCCCCTGGCGGGTTAGAGCCGCCGGCTTAGCCTGGAGCATCCTGACAGGCCACCGCTGTGAAAACCAGGTTACACAGGGCCGCTTCCCAGGGAGCAAGCAAGGTAAACGCAGCTTGCTTGTGCTTACCCGTCTGTGGTGAACAATTTCCCATGTTCCTCACCTCATCTTCTATCGCTCTACCATGTGACACTTCACTGCAGCGAGTCAGCAAGCACAGGTCAGCCCACGGCTCCCTTGCGCCCCCGTCAGGCACTGCATGTGAACGGAGGCTTTGATCCTAAAGGAAGGGGCTGTGGGGCCGGGGGTGGGTGGGAGGCCAGCCATCCCCATGTGCTGACAAGGACACGGAACGTGGTGCACGCAGCTATGTTGGGGCCATTGGGAAGGGTGGTTGTGGGCAGCGGTTCTCAACCTGTGGGTTGGAGGTCAAACAACCCTTTCACAGGGGTCACCCAATTCATAACAGTAGCAACATGACAGTGATGAAGTAGCAATGAAAACAACTTTATGGTTGGGGGTCACCACCACATGAGGAACTGTATTAAAGGGTCACAGCATTAGGAAGATGGAGAGCCACTGCTCTAGGACCTCTCGGCAGTGGCTTAAGCAGCGGGCTTCTATCTGCAAGGTCTACGGTTCAAACCAGCCTGCAGTTCCTCGGGGTAAAGATGAGGCTGCCCGTTTCCACCAAGATTGGCAGCCTCGGAAGCATGCAGGAGCACGTCAGCTCTGTCTGGGAGTTAGCATCGACTAGACGGCGAGGAACATTTTTCAAGGGAGGAGCTGGTGAAGTTGGAATCCGCTTGGCCGGCACAAGGTCAGCTTGCTGACGGTGTAAGCACCTGGCGTAGTGGTCACAGGTTGGGCTGCTAACTTCAAGGTCAGGGGTTCAAAACCACCAGCTGCTCTGAGGGAGAAAGACGAAGCTTTCTACTCCCGTCAAGAGTCAACGGTCTTGGAAACACACAGAGGCAAGTAGGTCTACCCTCTTCTATCGGGTCGCCGTGAGTCGGCATTGACTCGATAGCAGTAAGTTCTGGTGACTCCAGAGGCCCTTTTTAACCTGGTTTTCACAGTGGATGGCCTGTCAGGCTGTTCACAGCAAGGCCGGCGGTTCAAACCCTTCAGGGAAAGAGGACGCTGTCTGCTCCCAAACAGGCTGGAACAAGAGAGGCTTCTAGTTGTGCACCTGCAGTGGAGGCAGCCTGCCACTAGGGGAGCAAGACCAGCACGTCCACCCCAGAGCTGCATTCAGTCATCACCTCTGACTCCAAGGCCTTGGGGACGTCCGTCAACCGGAGCTGGGGGCTGGCTCCTTCCACAGCTCCAGGCAGGCCACTCCATCAGTGGGCTCAACAGAACTCCAAGTCCGCAGTCTCCTTCGGTTCTAGGAAACGCCAAATTGTGATGCTAAAATCCTCCACCTAAACCCAAACAAGAAGGTCGTTTATTTGGGTTTCAGTTGGTTATTCGGTAGCCTGGTTTATCAGCTCCCAAATTCAGACAGCACCACACACTGTGCCCACACGGCAAAGAACCTGAGGGTCTTTGGACCCAAGTCCCTCCCGTCCCATAACTGATTGCTAGTCTCAAATCCTGGTTGCTCTCCTCAGGTGTCAGCCTGGGTCTGGCCTTGCCTTTCCTGTCACCTTCCGCTGATGCAGGCTTGTCTTCTGCCCTGGGGACCCTGCAGTGCCCTCTTCACTGGGCAGCAGGCGGGTTAAGGGGCAAGGGGTAGCAGTCAACAGACTAGTTAGCAGCATCGTTGGGCTCGTTAAGTCAGCAAGCGAAGAACAAGCTAGGAAGCAGGCACCTGCTGCATGTTAACAGCTAGGTCAGGGGGCATGTGGTGGGCATTGATAAACTAGGTAAGTGGGTATGTGGGCATTGAGAAGCTGGAAAATGGGCAACAGCTGGATGTCGAAGGTCTATGTCTTTGAGCCCCTAAGGCTGATGCCAACTTGGTCTCCCCTAGCAAGGACATTGATCTGGTCCTATTACTTAGCACAGGACAGCCACGTGGCCCTCCCACATAATAGAAGGCAACCATTAAGCCCTCAGCTTTGAAAAGAAGGGTGGGGCTGGAGCCCACCCAGTGCATCCTCCGGAGTAAAGAGATGGTGACCGGCTCCTGGGATGATCACAGGCTAGAAGGCCTCTGGGGCCACCCTGGAGGTTCCCCAGGATTGGTGGGGGCGTGTGTCAGGATTGGTGGGGGCGGTCCTCACCAACACAGACCTTTCTCTCTGGGCAGGAGGGATCCCAGCAGTTCCTGGTACCCAGGAGGTCTGCTAACAAGCCACCCAACAGCTGACAGGTCTCGGGGGCCCTCTCGTCACGTCCCCCGTATGCACCCTCTTGTCACGTGCCCATATGCGCCGTATTCTGACTGCTCACCTGCCTCTCATCCTGTCTGCTGTCCTGGCTGGCATGCAGTTTCGATGATAGAAGCAGTACCTCTTGTACCACAAACTCCAGCAGTCACCCGGTTGGGCGGGCTTCAGTGGTGCTTCCAATGTAAGGCCCTCGACCAGATGGACAGATGCCATGGCTGCAACAGTGGACTCAAGCATAGTGATATGGTGGGCATGGTGCCGGGCCGGCCAGCGGCTCCATCTCTTGTTCGTGATGCGCCGGAACCAACTCAACAGCACTTAACAGGGAGAAGAGCCTGGTGACCTACGTTTGAAAATGAGCCAGTGCCTCCCCTGCGGGCCACACAGGTTACCGTGGACCAGGAGCTGCAAGATGAGCCTGCGGCTGGAAGCACTGGGCTGTGGACTGACACACGCTGTGTTGTCAGGGGGGTGCTGCGGGGGCCACCGTCTCTCTGTTGTGTACAAGGTTGCCTGAGCCTGGGCCGATGGATGGCAGCAAACAGTCACATTCTCAGTCCCGAGAGATTCACCTACCTCTGAGCTAGTGTCCCACGCTTGGCTAAGCGAAGCCCTTTCTCCCCGCCAGCACTCGGCTCCCCCGGGGCTCCCTTGGATCTCGGGCAGAACCTGTGGGCTCAGCAGTATAGCTTTCCTTCTTGGCAGCCAATGAGTTCTCAAGTGTGTCAAAGAGTCACCTCTAGGAAGACATTCCTGAATTGTCCACCAGGCTTGGGCTAAGGTCTCATGGACCAGCACTCTGAGCCCATGGATTGAAAGTGACATAATCTAAATTTAAAGGAGGCAATGGTATCAGAGTTTAAATTGTGAACACCCACTGTTCAGAAGGCTCTGGGTGACAGCGGAAGCCCCAAATCCACTGGCAGGGTCCACACATGGATTAAGCCTTCGATGAATGCCCTCAGACCATAGTTGAGGGACATGAATAGCCTTGTTAGCAGACAGAGAGAGTGTAAAGTCAAGTATGGCAGGCGTACTTAGGTTCAAATGTAATACCGTATCATTTGATCACCCTCTGACCCATTTCATTTCCAAGTTGTTTCATAAACACACACACAGTGAAGGGGGATACGCATGAACTAAGCCCTGATGAATTCCCCCTGACCATGGACCAGGGGTGGGAGCAGTCTTGCTATTCTGCTGCAGAGAGCTAGTCTGGGTAGACTAGGGAAACAAATCCACAGAAACGCATATGTACAAGAGAGAGTTTTATATAAAGGGTAAGTGTACATTAAGAAAGCACCCCAACCCAGTGCTGCTCAAGCCCATATGTCCGACACCAATCTATAAAGTTCTCCATCTCACAAAACACATGCAAAGACACTGACTGCCGGAGGAAAGCCAAATCAGTGAACGTGTAAGCATCTCAGCGTTGGCAGGGGTCTCCACATGGCTGCTCCAGCACCCAAGGCTGCACCGGGGTAGGTCCATGTGGTTTCTCCTCAGTGATGTCTCGCAGGAAGCAAGCCTTGCCAGCTGAAGCAGGGAACTGGCTAAGGCAGCTGCACCCTGGTCTGACCATCAGAAAGCAAGAGACCAGAGAACTAAAAAGGTGAGGCTCACCAAGCCATTTATCTCTTCACCCTTCAATTACTCCCAAATGTGTTTATCAGCCAGGTTGGCACAATAAACCTTAACTATCTCAATCCACCCCTTACCAACTTGGCACCTGTACACAATTCTTTAGCCTAACAATTGGAATTAAGTACACCTTAATCTTATAATCCTATGAATATAGTCCCCTACCTATACAAGTTTGTAAGCCAACCACTTCATGCCTTTATTCCCCCCAATTTTGGGTATCTAGTTTCTATACTGCCCACTTAAATCAACCCAGTGCTCTGAGGAGAAAATCGTGTTTTTAGATGTGAAGAGTCTTCGTTCCAGTTGGAACCTTGTGAAGTCTACATCCATAATCAAAGTCAAATTAGGACAGACCATCCATAAAGTCAGCAACAATATGCACCAATTCACAGGCGCAAAAATCTCTCCTGTAAACCAAGTCCACAGGTGTCAGTGGCCAAATTCAACCTGTCTCTTTATTGCTGCATTTCTCCCACTTCCACTCGACAAGTAGATCCAGGGAGTCACCTAGTAAGCATTTCAGCCTGCCCACAGGCTCCTTTTTACATTCAGTCCTAGAAAGTTTTCTTCATGATTCCAGATTTTTTCCAGCTTCTGACAAACACCACTGGTTCCTGAGTACTCCGAAGCACTGTGTGGGGCACATCTTTCTTTGCAGGCATGGCCTAAACCGATCTTAAGATCAAATTTTAATAGCTGAAAGCAAGTGGGATTACACGCTTCCTATTTTATACTTCCCATATTCTTTACAGAAAAAAAAAACCTGAATAAACAGTGTGGCTTTATCTGACCTCTGGCTTGACAAAGAAGAAAAACTACCAGGAAGGAGAGGTCAAACAAACATCTACTCTCCATCTTATGATTAGTTTCTCCAGTACCCCACTCTCGGCATGGCCTGTGCAAATGTCTCCCTCCTGGGGAACCTGGTGTTGTTTGGGGACCAGAAGCTGGGATGTCTCCAAGGATTGAACACAGCAATCCCTGGGGGGTGGTAAGTATGCTCTAGGGGGTCACTATGCCTGGGATCAGCATGCCCCATGGGAGTGGGGATCAGCATGGGAGTAGGGGTCAGCAAAGAGGATTCACCGAAGCACTAGCCCATGGAACCAAGGGAGCAAGGCCTGGCAAGCTGCTTCCGTGAAGATCACAGCCTGTCAGTCACCAGGAGTGGTGGCAGCTGAGACACCAGCGCTGGGGCAGGCAGAGCCGCCCATCCGAGACGGCTGCATGCAAGCTCAGAAGGGCACTGGGCAGACGCTGGGGCCCCTGCTTCCTGTAGCTCACTCACCACATTCTTTAAATGTTTAACTGTCTAGGCCTCTGGGGCCCAACAGGCTGGCAGGGAAAGGACCAGTGGGACCTTGGCTCTGGGAACTGAACTCACCCCACCCTGCCCCCAGGTCTGTAAGGGAAACCACAGCCCTCTGAGCAATTAGCCTGATGACCAGGCCCAAAGGGCAGTGTGGCCCAGGGGCAGTGGCCACAGGACTCAGGGAGGAAGAGGGGAGAGGGTCACTGGAATCACCAAACAGCATGTATGTAAATTGTCAAATGGAAAACGAATTTGCTCTGTAAGCTTGCACACACACACACACACACACACACACACACACTATGAAAAAGGAAAACCAGGTGGGAGGACCCACACAGTCCATTTTTGTGTTTGTAGCCTTATTGTCGTTGTGTGCTGTCCAATCGGTTCCAACTCTGAGAGACCCTGTGACAACGATCCCACTTGTTATGTCGGAGCCTGGTGGCATCATGGGCTACATCGTTCTATGGGAGACAGATGGGCTTTCTACTCCCACAAAGAGCTAGTCTTGGAAGCCCACAGGGCAGTTCCACTGTGTCCTGCAGGGTCCCTGTGAGTCTATAGCGCTTCAGTGACATGAGCAATATCTCACCGCATCGAGGAGGCAGAGGAGGCCGCTGCCTGCTCCTGCAGACATCTGCAGGCTTGGAAATTCTGTCCTGGAGGGTGACTGGGAGGTCGCTGAGAGGCGGAACGGACCCCACACATCGAGTTTGCTTTCAGGTTTGATGTTATTACCAGGCCCTGAGTAGCGAGAAAGGGGGCGTTTTCATCGCCTAGTGGTTACGAGTTTGGCAGAGATTTGCAAGGCCCTAAGTTTGAATCCCCCAGCCGGGCTCCATGAGAGAAAAAACAGGGTTTTCTACTCCCCTAAAGAGTTCCAACTTCAGAAAGTCACAGGCAGGCAATCGTCTCCTGTCCAATAGGGTCTCCTTGGCACTGCGTTGAGTAATGGGAACAGTTAATGCTCCAAGTCAGTGGCCACTGCTTTGGGGACTTCCAAACCAGCCCCCGTGGGTAGTGGCTATATGCTGGGCTGCTGGCCCAAGTCAGCAGGTCTAACCCACCGGCCATGCTGATGGAGAAAGACAAGGCTTGCTGCTCCTTCCATCAAGAGTTACGGCCTCAGAAACTCACAGGGGCAGTTCTACCCTGACTTATAGGGCAGTGAGTTTATTTGTGTGTTTGTTTGTTTTGGATGGGAATGTAAAATTGTTTCAAGAGACCATGAACTATAAACCCTAACAAAAAGTGAATGATTCAACCCCAGGCACTTCACAATGCCCAGATGACTTCTTGTGGACGGAGAGCCCAGGCTCGTTAGTCCAGACCTGGAGAGGGACCAGCGTGTAGGATGAAAGGGTCCCTTCCTCCCACCCTCTTCCCCTGAGCCTGCCTCAGGTGCATCCACTAGCTTTTCGAACTTATATCTACCCACTGTTCCCTAGAAGCTCTGGTGGCCAAGCAGTAGTTACCCCTGGGGGTAAGAACCGAAACATGCAGTTTGAAACCAGCAGCCTCTCTGCAGGAGAAAGAGGGGCTTCCTATTTGGTGAACAGTTAGTTTTGGAAATCCACATGGGCAAGTGACACTGACCTATAGTGTTACTATGAGCTGGAAGCGACACAATTGCGGTTGAGTTGTATTGTTCTCTACAATGGAGCCCTGACAGTGTATGCTTAAGCATTAGGCTGTGATCTGCATGGTCAGCAGTTCAAATCCACCAGGAGCTCCAAGGGAGGAAGACTGGACTTTCCACTCCCATAAACAGTTACTGTCTCAGAAACCTACAGGGGGTGGTTATGAGTCAGCACTGACTTGAAGGCAGTGAGTTGCACAAATAAGTAAGGACTTCTGAGTTAAGCATCGGGATTGCTAACCAGAGTCAGTGGTTCAAACCCACTAGCAGCTCCTAGGGAGAAAGAGGAGGCTGTCTCCTCCTGTAAAGATTTACAGTGTCAGAAACCCTGGATGGGACTGCCATGGGTAGGAACAGGCTTGAGGGCAGGACTGTGGATTTTAGAGTCTACAAATAAGTATATTTTACACACTTCTTTGCACCTGGATTTAGGAATAGACACTAAAGATCTTCACCTCCTAGCCCAAGTCTCATTCTTCTTTTTATCCCCCTTATTATTTTTACTTGTCAGACAGCATCCCACCGAATGGACGCACAAGAAGTGATTAACCTGGTTCCAACCCTCGCATCCTAAACAGGATGGCAGGACATGCCCTCGCACACGGGAGCTCGCACAAAGGAGCTTGTCCCTCTGAGGACGTGCCTCTGGAGATGGACTCTGGGCTTAGAAGGACCGTTCATTCTCAGCGCTCATATTCACCCACTGCCCCCACCCATCTCGGTTCATGGGGACCAGAGTAGAGCTACTCCCCCAAAGATCTTAACCCGCTGGTGTCTTCAACGGCTGACTTTGTGGTTACCAGCTCCGTGCAGCCTCACCCCCTGCGCCACCAGGCCTCCTCCGTTCCCCTGAATTGCCCTGGAAAGAGACTAGTTCTCGTAGGTTCTGGTCCTGCCCAGGCTGCGGCGCGGGCTCCGAGCGGGCGGCGGGAGCGCGCAGAGCCGAGGCCGGCAAGGTGCCCTTGCGGAGAGCCGCGCGCGCGCTCCCGCGGCCGACAGCGAAGCCCGCGCCCGCGCCCGCGTCCCTCCCGTCCTGTCACCGCCTCGCCGCCGCCTAGAGACCGCCAGCCAATCCCCGCCGGGGTCCGCCCACTTTCGAGCCTCGGGCCCTGCTCCGCGCGCCGGCGCGTCGCACCCGCGAGCCAATCGGCGGCGCAGTCGGGGCTCCGCGCCGTCCCATTGGCCGAGCGCGGGGCGCGTCCCGGCCGTCCGGCGTGGCAGCTGTCGTGCGCGGCTGGGTAGCAGGGGCGCAGCGGCTCCTCTCTGCTTGTCTTTGGGCTCCGGGAGCGGCGGTCCGGCGCAGCCATGGCGGGGACGCTGGTGCGCAAGGCGGCGGAATATGTCCGCAGCAAGGACTTCCGGGACTACCTCATGAGGTGAGCGAGCCTGGCCCGACCTCGAGAGGGCACGGGCCGGACGGCGGGGTGCGCGCACGGGCTGGGCGCCCCCGCGTGTCCGGACCTCTTGACCTCGCGCACCACGACCTTTCCCCGAGGGTCCGGGCTCCCTGTCCCCTGGGTCCACGGTCCTCTCCAACCTCGCGCGTCGGCACGCCCTGCCCCCGCGCGCCACGACCTCCCCGCCCCCCGCGCGTCCCTTGTCCCCCGCGCGTCTGCGGGTGTCCTCGGTGGGGGTGGGCGCCGTGGGTGCGCGTGGCCGGCCGCCAGCAGGTGGACCGGCGCCCAGGTGTGAGGTTTGGCAATGCAGGCGCGTGACCTGGAGCTTTTCCAGGCCGGCGGTGAGCCGGTCTCCCCCGTGGCAGGAGAATAACTAGAACCATGACCGTGTACGTAAAAACGTGGCCACGTCTAGTTTGGAGTTCAGTTTTTCAGGACGATGCTGTGTTTCACCGGCCACGTTTCCCCGGAAGGAAATGGGGATTTCGCCGAGGAGGAAGATTGTCAACTTCTGTGGAGCAGTGAGACTCAGGGACGATATAGGAACCCAGCCCGTTCCCAGGGAGAGCCCCGGGGCCTCCCATTCGGCTCCTTACTTTCACCTCTCTTGGAGCGCCCGAATTTACTGTGAAAGTTCAAAAGGTGCACATCACCCAGGAGTGTAATTTGAGGTGGTGTTTACGTGTGCAATGGCCTCTGTTGGTATGATTCATAGTTAAGCTCTTGCTGCAAACGGAAAGGGCAGGGGCTGAAACCCCCTGGCCACCCTGTTGGAGGGGACTTGACAGCCTGCTTCCACAATGATCCCAGCTTAAAAAACCCCACGAGGCAGTTCTCTGCCCTGTGGGGTGGGGCAGTGGTGGCCTGTAGCAACTCTCCTTAGCTACACGGGGCGGGCAGCCAAAGGAAGTGAACAGAAGCTCTTTTGCAATCCCACCGTGAGCCAACCTGGATTTCAGCCATTTCCAAATGATTTTGATCCTGGAGCTCATTCCATGCCTTGCTTCCCTTGGCCTGGCAGCGCAGGTGGTGTTGTTATTAGCGCCCGAGCACATCAGAGTGGGACCCTCACAGCTGTATGGGAACCCACCTTTGGCCCTCGAGGGTGGGCTTCCTCTATTTAAGCATTTCTCAACCTGTGGGTCGCCACCCCTTTGGGGGTCGAACGACCCTTTCACAGGGGTAGCCCATTTCCTAACAGCCAAATGACAGTGATGAAGTAGCAATGAAAATAATTTTATGGTTGGGGGTGGGGGTCACCTCAACATGAGGAACTGTATGAAAGAGATGTGGCATTAGTCAAGTGTGAGGTCTTCTAGGGGCCAGGCCCCTCAGATAGCAAGTATGATATGTGGCTTGAAGTCTCCCCAGCCTCACTTGCATGGAACATTTTTTGGCTGTCTGGCCTGGTCAGCAGTTCGAAACCACCAGCTGCTGTGAGCATGAATGACCAGGCTTTCTACTCGCATACAGAACGACAGAACTATAGCTCTGCCCCCGCCCTGTGGGGTTGCTGTGAGTTGGAATTGACACAGTGGCACTGGGTTTGGGTTTCTTTTGTTCTGTTGATCGTCTGAGGTGTCCCCCACATTCTCTGTGAGTCCCAAATTTCAAAGGCCCAGCTCTTCAGTAGGATGCAGTAGGGTAAGAAAACCCAGCCGTGCAGTTGGAGAGTTTACTAGCAGCCACATGTTTAACCACTCCGCCACCAGAGCCCGGGGAAGTAATGTTCTTAGTCCCTGCCAGTAGCATCTGTGGCCGTGGCTGGCAGGGTCCCCAGTGACTGGTCCCCGCGCCCCAAGTGACTGCTTGTTAGGGTATCCGGACAGACAGACAGACACAGCAGCAAGCTCTTGGAAGGCCCTCCTGGGGTCTCCCTGTCTTCAGGGTCATGCCTCACACCCACTCACACAGTCAGAGGCCCAATTTCTCCAGGCCGTGAGACCCCATGGGTGTGCACCCTTGGGCCTCGTGTAGTCAGTACAAAGCTGGCTGGTTTGTGTGACGATTGGCTGGCTCCCCCCTCCCGGGGTCCAGGCAGGACTGGAACTCAGTAGCTCCTGCTTGCCTGCTCTTTCAAACACCCAAATGCCCTTGAGCCTATTCAAGGAGAGCCTGTAAGGCAGACGGAGCCACCCCAGAGGCTGCTGAGTCGGTGAATGGACAGAGAAGACTGCCGCATCTGTGCGCACGAGGGCTGCTTGTGGGCTCTCTGTGTGTTGACCACCAGTGCTTAGCCCACTGTGCTGCCAGGGCGTTGGTTGTTTCCAGAAGCCAGAGTCGAAGGGCCAGACTGAGTGTGGTCTTTGCTGCAGAGGTGTAGGGGCAGCTGTCAGGCGGCCGCCCTCAAACGGTGGGCGGCTGGCCCCAGGTGGCGGCTGGTCGAGAGTCGAGCAGCACCTGCCAGTGAAGGGACCTGTTCCCTCAGGGAAAGGAGCCAGCTGGGGCTGGGCTCTCAGAGTCTGGTAGTTCTGGGGGTGAGCTCCCGCAGGAGGGAGCAAGCACCCTGCCTGGCTCTCGACTCTAAGGGTGACTGTAGATACCTTTACCGTGTGGAGGCCCTGCCCCAGGAGTTGACGGAGCGGAATCCGCTCTAAGTGAAGGATAGTCTCCAAGGGGAGCACTGGGCACGGGCAGGGTGGGCAGTGCTTCATTCTCTCGTACGAGGGGTCGCTGTGAGCCGGGACCCCTCAGTAGGAGCGGGGAAGGGAGGAAATATGCCTGTGGTCACCTCTGCAGGCAGCCCCAGGGTACCCCTCATGCCTGGCTTGTGTGGGGAAGCCCCTCCCTGTGGATCTGGCTGTCCCGTTTGTGAGCAGGCAAGGGTCGAAGCCTCCGCAGAGAACGCAGTCCTTTGCTTTCATCCGTCACCTCTCTGCACTGTCTGAGGCAAGGCAATGACCCACAGGCCTGGTCGGGCCTTCTTGATGAGGACGGCCACCAAGGAACCCTGTCACAGGGCGGGGACAATGCCCAGTACCAAGACCACATGGGGTGGCCACCACAGAGGGCTGTGGCCTGAGGAGTCCCACTTACTCTGTGAACGGAACCTTCGGGATTGTGGCTGCGGCCCCACTTCCTGCCTGGTTCCCATCCCCGGTGCCTTCTTTCTTGTCCCCTCTGCCTACAGCCATCAGGGATGCTCTGACTGACTGGCCTCCCCGTGGCTCGCTGCCTGATTCTGCTGTTTGGCTGGAAGGGGCTCCAGGGGTAGCCGTGGCCGCTGTTTCAGGAGTAAGGATTTGCTGTGTAAACTACTGGTGTCCCATGCTCCCCAAACCCAGAGCTGCAGTACAGACTCCGATGGTGGCCCTCCGGCCCATCGCTCCTAGGCAGCTAGCTACTAGGGGATCGGTCACCAGGCCTTTCGTCCAAGGCATCTCTGCATGGATGAGAAACCTGCAGCCTTTGGGTCAGCAGCTGAGCTTGTTGACTGTCCCTGGCTGGGACCCAGGTCGCCCATCACTGCCCCCATTTCTTCAGCTCTCCCTCTCGGCAAGAGCACGGGAGAGGGCGCCCCGCCCCAGGCACATATGCACACACATGCACACAGGCATACACATACACTCATACTCACACAGATGGGAAACCGGTCAACCTAAACCTGGCTGCCAGCCTGCTGATGTCCATGGGAAGCCAGCTCTCAGACTGCAGGCGCCGGGGCAGCACCGGGCTGCTGTGTTCTCAGGGAGCTGAGACGTCCCACTGGCACACATGGGGCAGTACAGTCCCTCCTGTGGAAGGGGGGTCCCCGCTGTGGGCACGCAGAGATGGTCATCTCTGGCCCCGAGTTGGTGGAGGGGCTCTACTCGGGTTGTCCGTGCTGCGCATTGCAGCCTGCACTGACTGGCCTGCCCAGCCCTCTGCCTGGTCTCTCCACATCCCGCCCCCCCCCCCCCGGCTTCAGGACTGTCACAGTGCACTGTCTACACACCTTTCACGTCGCCAGGGACAAGCCCTGGACCTCCTCATCCAGGTGCTGGGAGAGGCCCGTGCAGGTCCTGGAGGTGTATCCGTAACACTTTCATTTGGTCAATTTTATAATTTTGTAATTTTGTCTTAACAAAGCAATCTGCTTAAACCAGGGGTGCTCGATATGTCGACTGCGATCTACTAGTCGGTCACAAATGTAGTGCGGGTAGATCACATGGCCTTAAAAAAATAGACGTAAGCCTATCATCAATCCTGTCTCTTATTTGATGTACAGAGCAGCCAATCAGATGCAATCTGAGGTGTCAAATGCAGGTGCAAACAACTCCACTAATTGCAGCAAATCTGACAAGCTTTTAGACCTTGTTTTTTCCTCTGAAACGTAAGAAAGGGTACCAGAGTGAGTGGGCGAGCTGGACCAAGTAAGAAGACAAAACGTATCACTTTCAAAGGGAATGGGAGATTTTGACACCACAAGCCGACATTCAGCTGAAGCCCTGAACGCATGGACAGTTCTGGAACTTCCTCTCAGAGGGACAGGACCCAAACATGAGAAAATGTGCTACCTCCCTGACTGCATGATTCGGCTCTGCTTACTTATGTGAGTCAGCCTTGTCCCACATGAAGAGCAGTTAGTCCAAGTAGCGTCCACCATGACTGATGGTCATTTGGAAGTGTGCTTGAGGCTGGCTGTCAGCAGCTACTGTCCGGACTATGCAGCCCTGGCCCGTTCCATTCAGAGTAAACTCAGGTCATGACAAAAAATGTACACAGTTCATTGTGTTGTGTTGTGCAATATGGACTCATGCGGTTATGCAAGGTACATAAACATACATTGTACATACAAAGAATTCCCAGTGCATTTACAAATAAGTGTAATAAATAAATAAAAATCCATGTATGTTTTGCATTTTTGTAGTTGGTAGGTGATTTTGACTTGAGCGTCTTATAAGTAGCTCGCATGTTGACAAAGTGTGAGCACCCCTGGCTTAAACTGTATCCTGGCAACAGAAGGTGCCCTTCCAGAAGTAAGAGCGTTCACTGTCACGTTCCTGGGGCCTGGTTTAGCTGATTCTCAGACAGCTCACTGGTCTGAAAGCTGTGGCTCTGTGGACTCAACCAGGCTTGCCTGCCTATCGGTTCACCTGTACTCCGGGCGGGCCCTCTGCAGGCTCTGTCCATCTGCCCTTCCATATATCCATCTTTCCTCTGAGTGGGCACTCTAGATTGTCTGTCTATCCATCTTTCCTGTGGGCAGGTCCTCTGCAGGGTTTGTCCATCCGTCCAGACCTTGTGCTTGCTGTGTGGGCAGTGTGTCCATCTGCAGACATGGAGAGCCCACTGCTCCTCAGGCCCTGCCCTGCAGAGGCCAGGCCACAGGCAGCTGAGCACCAAGAAGAGCTGGGTATGGGGGTGCAGACTGCCGGGAGCAGGAGCGAGGAGGAGCAGGAGGCACGCAGCTGCCCTGAGCACGTGGGGCCAGCCCCCCAGGCTTTGGAAGGCCTGACTTGAGGCTCTGCCTGTCCCGCCCAGTGCCCTCGCAGGACACCTGGGCCACACAGGCTTCCTGCAGCACTAAAGTGGCGTCTGGCGTTCAGAGTGACCTCTGACCTGCGTGTCATAATACTGTACCGAGCGTGAGCGGACGAGCGTTGCCCCAGCCTACTGCTGGTGGGACGCAGTGCTCCTGCCAGCGTTCCGCTTAGTGTGGCTATGGACGGACAGATGGGGCCCAATCACTCCAGGGCCAGGACCCTGTGGTAAACTGTGAGTCAGTACCTGGGTGAATTTCTGTTGTTTGGTTCTCACCTTGGCACCTGTGTATATGGGGGTTCTGTGTGTGAGCTCATGTGGCTGGCATTGCCTCGTGGCCCTGCCTCTGCCCCCGTGGGTGGCCCAGCATGGTGGCCAGATCTGGAGCCCCTGCAAGGATTTGTCCAGGGGATGCTGGTGTGGACTGCTCACCGTTTGTTCTGGAGAAATTAGTTCGCAGGGCAGTTCAGGGCCACCGCCCTCACCTTGCTCACGCAGTTCTGTGGCGTTCTAAGTTTAGCTTACTCTAAACGAAGTCGTACTTTCAGTCCGTGGAGTCAGGTGCCACTCCGTCATGCTGGAATCTCAGTAGGACCCTAATCGGCCTGGTGGGAACACGGGTAGGGGTAAGGGTGAGGGGCAGGGGCAGGGCATAACCTGGCGACCAGGAGCTGCCGGCAACATCTGATCTACTCTTTTTCCTTCCATGTCCCCTGTGCGGCCGCCGGCAACCTGTCTTGAGCAGCACGGTAAGACACAGTGAGTGGGACCCTCCCTGCCCCTCTGTACACTCTCTGGTCCTAAAGCCAAGTTAGAAGGGAGGGTGCCCAACCCATGGCCCAGATCCTCCCACCCACCTCCCCGACACCCATCACCATCCGACACCCGGCTCTGTAGCCTGGCCAGCTCCCCAGGCGGCCATGGCTGTGGTGTGGAGTGAAACCCTGTCGAACTTCTCATGTTCTTGCTGTAACTTCAAAGGTCGTTTCCAACCCTCATTTCTTAGTATCTGGCCCCAGGGATAGAGTTGCAGGCTCTCTGGTCTTAGAATATCTCCTAGCGGAACCCTTCTCTCTGCCACCAAGTCGGGTCTGACTCGGCGACCCTGTAGATCAGTGGGACTGCCCCTGTGAGTTTCCAAGGCTTCAGCTCTTTGCAGGAGCAGACAGCCTCATCATCCCCCATGGAGTGGCTGGTGGGTTTGAACCGCTGACCATCTGGCTAGCAGCTCAGTGTATCTATAGAACGCTACACCACCGAGGAGCCTCAGTATTGTTCATGTGAACAGAAAACACATTTTTTCCTTGCTTGACCCCCTCTTCAGAAACATTCTGTTTCTGCCCTGCGTTTTAGGAGATGTGGATAGATACCCCTGACGCTTTGGAGATGAGGCCGGGCTGATGTAAACACAAACCTGTGGAGATGTCACAGGCTCTGACTTCTATTAGAAGTTAATCTCATCTCATCTGGGCAGGTGGACCCACTGCGATCCTCTCAGATCTGATCCCACAGCCCATGGGGTGGATGAGATATCTTTGGGCGGTTTGAACCCAAGATATTGGATTGCTTAGCCTACGTAGGGACTCCAGAGCTGGCTCCCAGGGGTTCTGATAAGTCGCAGGGACCTGGGGAAAGCGTGCATGTCTGCAGATTCGTAGTCAGTATCCGGCAGCGCAATGCCTGAGGCCCCGTGTCTTCCGGTCTCACCCCAGCTGTCCAGCAGGTGTCTGAGGCTCAGCTATCCCACAGCCACCTAACACTCTCCCTCCCTGCCGTGGGCCCTGGGCTACTCTCTCCACAGCACTTCTGGGGACCTGTGGCCAACTGGGGCCTTCCCATTGCCGCCATCAATGACATGAAAAAGTCTCCGGAGATCATCAGCGGGCGAATGACATTCGGTAAGGGCCGACTCCACACTGGCTGTTGGCTGCTCACACTGACCTGGTCCTGAGGCAGCCAAGGGGTGTCCCTCCTCCTGCAGTCATTCCCATCCAGGACGGTGCAGCTGCAGTGGGTGGCTGTGCATCCGTGGGAGCGTGGCTGGCCCCCTCAGGTGCTGCACTGCAGGAGCCAGTGTTCGTGGGCCCTCCTGTGGTGCACTGACCCGAGTACTTACGAGAGCAAAGATCTCAGCTGACTTTCAGAGCCCCTTACCGCTTGAAGACGGTGCCTGAGCTTTCTCGGGGAACGTGTCCCTCTGTTGACTTTGGAGCTCACCAACACTAGACCTTAAGCTCTTGGTGGAGAATGGGTACCTGTGGGTCCCGGAGGACTCGGGCACAGAGAGCCTGGTAAGGCCTAGACCGGGCTCCCTCCAGCCAGTGCCTGCACTGTAGCACTAGGGGATGCCTGGCCTCCTGTCCATGTGGCCGTCCAAGCGTGGCCCGTTGCCTAGGACCCTGTCTTGGAGGCTCTGCAGAGCAGGCTCTGGGTGGGCTCCCCACGGCCTCACTGCCTGCTCTGTCCCACAGCGCTGTGCTGTTACTCCCTGACCTTCATGAGGTTCGCCTACAAGGTGCAGCCTCGGAACTGGCTCCTGTTTGCCTGCCATGCCACCAACGAGGTGGCCCAGCTCATCCAGGGCAGCCGACTCATCAGATACGAGTGAGCAGATGCTGTGGGGCAGGGGGGTGAGTGGTGGGGCAGGCTTGATGCAGCACAGAACCCCGAGGTGGAGGTGCAGGTGGCGGGCACTGTGGCAGCCCTCGGGAAATGCACGGTCACCCAGTGGACGCTGCCACCCATGGTTGGACCTGCTGCGGGCATGCCCTCCTGACCTCACTGTTCATTCCAGGATAAGCAAGAAGAGCTCGGCATAGCCGGGCACACCAGGCCTGCGCCATGTCCCCGCCGCCACGGACACAGCACACCAAGACCCGCCCCGTCAAGGGACACTCTGGGTGCTTCTGTACCACCGGGGTGTGCCCCTCACCCCGCTCCCTGCTGCCTCGGCCCTGGATGGAAACGTCCCTTCTCATCTCAGAGCAGCTTGTGCAAGCCTTGAAGCCACCCCCACAGTGGGGGTGGGGGGAGCCGGCTGACGTGTGAGCTTCCGCTCTCAGAATTCACTCAGTGAAAAACCCACGTGGGGGCAGTGTCACTCCCGAGCCGGAAACGGTTGAGACAGCCATTCGCGCCCCCCCCCCCCCCCACCACCACCACCACTACCCCGTCCCTGTGCTCTGACCAGCCTGGTGTCTCCGGGCGGCGGTGGCGGGTGTGTGCTGGCACGCTGCACCTTGAGGACAATAAATGCTTTAAGTACTTCTTACGCCCGCCCGTGTGATTCAGTATCCGCCCGCATCTGTCAGCACGCTGACGGCCTCACCCCTAAAGGTGGCTTCCGGGGAAACGTGGCCTCCCTGGCCGTGGCCTAGGGTGGGGAGCATACAGATGACCTGGAAGCAGCCCCCAGGTGCTAGACATCTGTGATGGCTCTTGGGTCACAAGACCAGGGTCCCCCAGGACGCGCTGACCCCTCAGACAGTTCCACCAAGAGCGGGCAGGCACGAGGCCCACATCCTCCTCCCTGCTGCTCCCAGCACAGCAGGTCAAGAGAAAGTGGGTATCTGTCAGCACGCCCAGAACTGCCCCCCAGCACAGCCCTACCGCGAGTCCCTGGCCCCCCCGAGCAGGGTCCTCTGCACCCCTCATTTTAGCGCATTCTGGGCCCACAGCACTTTGGCGGGAGCAGAACAGTGTCGTCCACTGGGTGGACCTGAGGGGACAAGAAGCTTCGTGCCCTAGTGTCCCGAGGCTGCCACTCACAGGCCCGCCATCAGGCTTGTGAAAACCTGCAGGCCCTGTCTCAGGTCGAGGCTCAGGGTCCAAAGCAGGTCAGCCCACCAACTCCCAGCTCTCTCTGGGGGGACCTCCCTGCTGTTGCAGCTTCTGGTACACGGCGGTTCTGGGTTTGTGACCACGCTGCTCGCTGTCCCCTCTTAGGATGCCGCTCCCCTGGCTCTGCACCCACGTGGGCCCAGGTGACGGTGTTCGGAGGAAGGCCTGTTCTGACCGACTCACGTGTAGATAGGTTCCGAGACTGTTGTGTGCATTGGCTGTGTTGGCATCTGGGGGTCTGGGGCCCTGTCTGCTCACACGGGGACAGTTGCTCCCAGATGCAAGCCTGTGTCTTCTGGGACGTGTTCAGCAGTTAAGCAGCGGGGAGTGGTGGCCATGGTGAGCACGGGGCCTAGGCATGTTTTCTTCTTCATCCTGCAGGGAGCTTTCAGACCAGCCGAGGCGCCTTCGGGAGTAGGAGGGCGCCTCACAGTCCCCGGGATAAGTCCATTCTCTTTCAGGCCACGGTCAGTTCTGAAGGCCTCAGTGCCTGCCCTGCCCTGTGCCCCCCAGACTTAGCACCAACCCTCTCTGGCTGGGACCTGTGTCTGATCAGCTTTACCTCTGACGTCAGTGCTCAGAGGGGAGGGGCGTTTGTGACTGGACTTTATGTAAAGTACTCAGGGTGCCCCCCCCCATCCTTTGGTTGCATATGTGAACTGTGAGGACTGACTGTGGACGAGGCTGTGGGCTGTTTACCATGCAGACACGATAGCTGTCAGACATCATCACAGACGCTATGTGGAAGGTCACTGTGGGCAAGGTTACGGATTCTGTGGCAGTCACTGTGTGGCTGCTGTGTGGACACTGGTTACTGTGTGGAGGTGGCCAGTGTGACCCTGGGTGACAGCGGTGTGGATTGTTCACATAATACAAACTCACTGCTGTGGGGGCAATTTCTGTTCACAGTCTCTCCCTCTCCCTACAGAGATGAGGGGAGAGATGTCTGGATGCTGTTGTCTGTATTTGAATAAAACCTAGTATCTTGAGTATGTTATTTGAGTATTAATAATTTCTAGATAATGTGCTCTCTGGTTAATTTTGAAATGTGAGTGTTTGACAGTTTCTACACAAGCCTAGCTGCACCGTGTTCTCAGCGTGGTGGTCAGCCGAGTGGTTAGCAGCACCAGTGAGGGGCACTGCCACCAGGCACCAGCCTCTGACCCAAACCCACAAGCCATCGTCCACACAAAAGCCATCATGTGTAATCAGCAGTCATGTCCACTCAGCCATCGTCCACAGTCACCAGGTCCACACAGAGTCCAGAGTCCAATATATACATGGAGTTTTTAAAAAAGAAAAAAAAACCTGTCACCAAGTTGATTCTGACTCACAGGGATCCTATAGGACAGAGTCGAACTGCCCCTGTGGGTCTCCAAGGCTGGAAATCTTTACAGGAGCACAACGTCTCGTAGGAGATTCAAACCGCTGCCCTGTGAACAGCAGCTCAATGACCAGTCCACACCACCACCTAGACTTCTCTTAGGAAACGTGTGTTGTTAGATGCCAGCAAGCCCATGCCTGCTCAGAGTGGCCCCGAACAATAGAAGGAAACACTGCCCAGTCCTGTGCCGTGTACACAGTTGCAATGTGTGAACCCACTGGAGCTGCCACCGTGTCTGTGTGTCTTGTCCAGGCTCCTCCTCTTTATCTCTGTCCTACTTTACCAAGCACAAGGTCATTGGCCAGGGCTGGTCTCTCCTGACAACATGTCTGAAGCATGTCAGACAAAGCCTGGCCTCCCTTGCTTCTGAAAAGCGCTCTGGCTGTATTTCTTCCAAGACAGATTCCAAGGTACTTCAAGCATTCTTTACCAGCACCTTGATTCAAATGCATCAATTCTTCTTAGGTCTTTTTATTCCGTACCCAGCTCCCACATGCGTGTGAGGCCATTGGAGATACCGTGGCTTGGGTCAGGCACACTTCAGTCCTTGTCTTCAACACCTCAAAGGAGTCTTGTGCAACAGGTTTGCCCAGTGCAGTGCGCTGTTTGATCTCTTGACTGCTGCCTCCATGAGCCTTGATTATGGATCCAACCAAGACAGAATCCTCGATAACTTGAATCTTTTCTCAGTTTATCATGATGTCACTTATTGGTTCAGGTGTACGAATTTCTTTTCTTGACACTGACATGTCATCCACATTGAAGGCTGCAGTCCTTGATCTTCATCAGCAAGTGCTTCTAAGTCTCACTTTCAGCAAGCAAGGCTGTGTCATCTGCATATCCCAAGTTGTTAATCCTGATACCGATTCTTTTTTTCTTTTTTATAGAAGCCAGCTTCTCGGCTTATTTGCTCAGCATACAGATTGAACAAGCACGGTGCAAGGCTATAACTCTGACGCACACCTTTCCTGATTTTAAACCATGCAGTGTCCCCTGTCCTGTTCTCACAACTGCCTCTTGACCCGTGGGCAAGTTCCACATGAGCACAACGACGTGTTCTGGGGTCTCCTGTCTTCTCAAGGCTGTCCGTAGTCTGTTAGGAGCCACACAGTTGGATGCCGTGCCATAGTCAATAAAACACAAGTAAACATTTTTTCCTGCTTTTAGCCCAGCTCTGACATTAGCAAAGACACCTTAGTTCATGTCCTTTTCTGAATCAGGCTTGAGTTTCTAGCAGCTCCGTGTCGATGGACTGCTGCGAACAGTGTTGAATTATCTTCACCAGAACTGAACTTGCTGATAGCCAAGTGGCAGTTACAACCCTCTCCTGCATCCTCAGAAGGGATCCCGGGTCACTGGAGCATCGACAGACATGGTAGATGAGAGAGAGTGGGCACACAGAATTATAAGGTCTCAGGTCATAGCAGCCCCTGGATATCGGATGGGTCAGGAATCCCTGGATCGGGTCAGCATCACCCAAGCACATGTGGACCACATCACCGGAAGCAGGTCCTTCCAGGAGCCATCTTTTGGGGCACAGCGGAGCGCACATAGCAGTCCCAGGTGAGATCTCTCCTCGCTTGGAACTGACCCAGGTGGCCCTGTGCACAGGTGTGTACACTTTTTGTCCCATTGTCTTGTCTCTGGAAGACTGCCGTGACCACATGGAAGCCCCCGGTGGCTTTCATTGTGAAGGCTGGTCCTGGGTCAGACTCCTCCCTCCCGTCTTTCCTGCACACTCATTCCTTGGGAGCAGGCCTGAGCCAGCACATACGGGTCTCCATCCGCCTGAGTCCTGGTTCCTCGTGCGGGCTCACAGGATGCACTCGAGGCAGGTGTGATGAGGTTCTGGAGCTGTCAGGGCCATAGACTCGGTTCTGACACAGTGACGCCAAGGACAACGGGAAGAAGCCGGCCTGGCCATGCACCATCCCCAGTCGCCGCCATGTCTACACCCATGGTTGCAGCCAGTGTCGAACCATCTGGTGCATGGAGGGCCTTCCTCGGCCAGCCCTCTGCTCTTGGGAGAGTCCAGTACAGGTGGACTGCACTCAGGCGGCTCATCACTTCATAAGGTATGACTGGGTGCTGGACTATTGGGATGAGATGGCCCTCCAGCCAGGGGATGTTGGGGTCACGCGCTGAGGAATCACCAACCCCTGAGACGGAAGGGCAGGAGCTCACGTCTTCTCTGCAAGAACAGGAGGGAAGTGGTTTGACCACGCACTCAGCTGTCACTGATTTTGAGGCTCTTGAGTGTAATCATAGACTCGCCAGTTTGCATAGATCCATTTACATTGATAACAGTTCTGCTTTGAGGCTGAAGTGGCCTAACGGGGGACAGAGCCCTTTCAAGACGTCTGCCTGAGATCTCCCACCCCTCTCTCAGAGTGTCCACAGGGCTTCCCTGGTCCCACAGGGACCTTCTTCCAGAGGTACCCCAGTGCCTTTGGGTGGAGAGCTGGGCTCCTGGACCTTCACCCAGGAGAGACCCATGGCCTCCGGCTGCTCCCTGAGTGGAGCTATCCCTTTGAAACACCTTCCTGAGCTCCTGAGTTCTTGTTGCCATGTCTGCCCTAATTTGGTACAGTGGTTTTATCGCTGACTGCTGCACCCACGCACTCCACAAACAAGCCAACACTGCCATCCTGACGCAGAGTCACCCTATGGGTCTGCGTAGAGCTGCCCCTGTGGGTTTCTAAGACTAGCTCTTTACAGTAGAAACTGGCCATTGGGTTTGAACTGCTGACCTTTCGGATCGCAGCCCCACATGTAACCCCTGTGCCTCCAGCTCTCCTCTCATGCTAAGTGGGAGTACTTCTAGCAGTGCACACCTTTCCTGTCTGGTTGGCTTTACCCAAGAGTCTGCGGGAGATCCCACTCGCCACAGCAGTGCCATTGACACTACACGCTGGGGGCCAGGGAAGGGCGGTCCAGGCGCTCTGCTCACCGTCCTGTCAGGGGCCGCAGGTCAGACCCTGACCACTGCAGTCAAGATGCACGCGAGCCCGTGCGATGCCAGGTGCACTGTTGGCTTCCAGGTGACAGACTTGCAGTTGGTGGAGCCCTCAGAGGGTGGGGCCTTCCGCCGGCGCTCCTTTATGTGGGTGTTATATGGAATATGGGTGGTCAGAGCCCAAGCTACCAAGTATGAGGAGATAACAGGCCAGTGAGGACAGTCAGACACTAAGGCAAGCCTCTCAGTCCACACCTGGCCAGCTGTCTATCAGACCCTCCTGCCTCTGACTGCTTATATCCACATTACCAGAAAGACGGGGTTTTCTACTCCCATAGAGAGTTACCATTTCAGAAGTGCATGAGCAGTTCTCTTCCCTGCCGGGTGGCTGAGTATGTGAGTGAGAGCTTGCCTGGTTTGACTTCTTCCCTTGTCCTGCTGTGACGCCATAACAACCCTTTCCCCACTACCATTGCTGCTTCTAAAAGCAATCCAGAAATGCTAGATGCCGGGCTGTGTGTCTTCAGTCCACGGTCTGCAAACCCTCCCCTCTCAGTTGGGTGCCCTGCAGTCAGGCGGTCTCAGCTGTTAGTGAGGCCATGGTCCCTGCAGATGTCCTCCCCCGGGAAAGCAAGAGACCTCGGGGTGGGTGGAGGGTGGGGGTGGGGCTGCTGCAGCCCTCTGTGCCGCCTCCAGATGGTGGCTGACAAACAGGAGTGGGGCCCTTGCTGTGTGCTGTGCACACGCCAATCTGGCATGCAGCTGTGCTGCCCCATCAGAAGTAGGGCAACGGTCAGTGGGAGTTAGAAACCTGTGTGGGCAGGAGGGGACGGGCTTGCGACATCTCTGCTCCTGGCTCGGGGAAGACGAAGCAGAAGCCAGTGCACTCTGGGGCATGTGCCCCACTCCCGTTGTTGTTCAGTTTCAGTCTGTTTATTTCCTTACCCCAGGATGCCAAAATATTGAGGCCTGCTTGACAACTAGCCCACATGTCAGTGGGTCAAGCCCACTGGCCACTCTGAGGGTGAGAGAGGAGGTAGTCTGTGCCCATAGTCTTGGAAACCTGCGGGGCAGCTCCTCTCTGTCCTGTGGGGTGACTGTGAGCCAGAATGGGGCGCAGGGACTGGGTTTATAATTGGAGTTAACAGAGACCGAAATCCACAACATGATCGTGTCCACACCCACAGGTGACCCCTGAGCCCCAGAAGGCCCCTTGTAATAGGAAGGTGAGTCTCTGCAGTGGAGGACGACAACGAACAGGCCCTACATCGCTGTGGCTATCAGGACATTCTTGTCATTGCTGTTGACGGTGTTTAAGATGTGCCTCAGGGAGGTCTTCTGAGTGTTTCATGCATAAAAAGGTACACTGTGTACTCCAGAAAAACAAACTCCCTGCAGTGGAGTCGATGCCAACTCTCAGCAGCCTGCAGGCCCTGTGCGGTAAAACTGCCCCTGTAAGTTTCCAAGACGGGAACTCTTTAAAACCAAACTCACTGCCATTGATGCCAACTCTTCGTGACTCTAGGAGAGGTTCAAACTGCTCTGTGGGTTTCCCAGACTTTAACTCTCTGAGCTTCAAAGCCAGGCATACGTTTTCAGCAGCTTCTTCCTTCAGAGTGGGCAGCCACTCTGTCCTCAGTCTGGAAGCTCTGCTGAAACCTGCTCACTCCAGGGGGTCCCCCTGGCATTTGAGACACAGTGACAGCTTCCAGCATCACAGCCACACACAGGCACCACAGTAGGACAGACTGACAGACAAGTTTCAGATCTGCCTACATCAAAGCGCAAGGAAGCAGCCATCAAGAGACCAAAAGCCGGATTGCACTAGGTAAATCTGCTGCACAGGCTCACGGAGAGCAATTACTTCGTTACTGTGAGGACTAAGGTGAGCCTGACCAAGCCAGGGTGTTCTCCACGCCTCGTGTGCATGTGAACTTGGACACTGTATAAGGAAGACCGTAGAAGAATCGATGCACTTGAATTGTGGTGCTGGAGAAGAATTTTGAAAGTACCATGGACTGAATGAAAGATGTAGAAGCTGTTGAATTGGTCAATGTTCTGCTGCATATATTTTTGCCAAAATTGAAAAAAAATTACACGAATAAGAATGAGTGAGTACAAGGAAGAAGAAACTGTTCTAAAATTTATTGTGGTCAAGATTGTGCAACTCTGATATGGTTGACCTATCGAGTTTTATGATATGTGGATGAAGTGCCAATAAAACTTTTTCAAAAGCAAGTACCATGGGCTTCTAAAAGGACAAACTGAACTGTCTTGAAAGAAGTGTGGCCTGAGTGTTCATTTTATGATATATGGATAATTGCCAATAATACTGTTTCTAAAACACCAAGGACCATGGACTTCTAAAAGGACAAACTGATCTGCCTTGGAAGAAGTACGGCCTGAGTACTCCTGAAGTGGAGCAGCTACGTCCATCCATCTGGCCGAGGGTCTTCCTCTTCCACTGCCTCTCCACTTGACCGCACGCGCAGGACCCCTGCACTTTTCAATGACGCCTCTTTGCCCCGGAGCAGCTCCATAGGAAGGAACCCTGGGGCACCTGTGAGCGGACCCTGCCGGAGCCGAAGCCATATCTTGCCGAGACTGATGCTAGGAACCTCGGGGCTTGCGGTTGGTTTGATCAGCATAGCAAGCTTTCCTTTTGACCTGCCGACGGTTCCTAATTAGAGCACCTGTAGGAGAAAGTGGAGGAAGGCTGAATCTAGCGGATGCAGGACTTGGAGGCGTGGCCTGCTGCTCCTGCTGGGTCACATTGGCACTGCCGTTGTGGTGGCTCAGAGGATTCCCGGCAGCAGAGTGGGTTGCACTTCGGCTGCAAACCACAAGGTCAGTAGTTCAAACCCACCAGCCACTCCACTAGAGAGTGATGAGGCCTTCTACTCCCATAAACAGGTACTGTCCCCATGACAGTTACACGGCAGCTATGAGCTAGGCTCGGCTTGGTAGGGATGAGCGGTGAGAGCATAGATGTCCGTCTGTCTCTTACACCTGAGGGAGGCTTCCGCTCAGGCAGTGAGGCACAGGGGTCTTGAGTGGAGAGAACACCCAGGGAGTGAGGCAGGGAGGGACCTTTGCATGAGCCCCCAGGCCGGCTGACCCCATGGCTGCAGCCTGGAGACCCTGAGCCCAACAGCGGGGCCAGCAGAGCACACATCCTGGCCTAGGGGGCCAGGGGTCATAAGCATTTGATTCAAGCTGCTGAAACACCGCAGTAGCTCACTCGTGTCAATGCACCAGGTCCCTCATTGCAGCGTGTCAGGAACCGCTGGAGAGCCGCCCAGACAGTGGAGATGGTGGTGGGCAAGTGGGCAGGCTGCCCGTGACCCCGTGGGAGCAGCTTCGAGAGCTCAGCGGTAGGGTTTCTCGGCTGTGGGCTTTAGAAAGCTGGCATCTGAGTGGGTGATGTCTCACTGTTTGCTCAGCAGGGTGGAGTTATGAGCAGAAATAGGGGGATTATCCAGGGACTGGTGGGGCTGGGTTCCTGGGGTAAACAAGGGGTACGCACGCCACGTGATAAGGTCTTTCTTGTGAGCAGGAAGAAGGTGTAGGGGCATGTGTCTGCTCTTTCCTGCCAAAGAAACACTGGAAGTCAAACCAGAAATCTAGGAGGTGCCTGCAACGGGTAGGTGAGAGCAAGGTGGGAAGTGTGAGGGGACAGCGACACACCATGTGCCCCTTGCTTTGTCCTGACTTGTAGCTTGCACTCTCCCAGCTGCCTGCCCCCATCCCAATCGATACTTAAAAATCAGTTGGGATGAGGGAAATCCCAACTGGAAGGATAGGAGGGAAGGCAGTGCCCACGAGCCCAGGACGGCGGGAATCAGTAAGACAAGCACAGAGGGGGGTTGCTTCTAGTGCTGCCGTCTGTCCGTCCATCTGTCCGTTCTCAGGGACAGTGGCCCCGCACCTGTGCCACAGAACAGCACACACCCCGCTCTGTGTGTTGTTAAGTTAGGGTCATGGTTGCAGCCGCTGTCCCCATCCAGCTCCTGAATTCCTACTCTTTTTCTTCACTTTCCCAAGCACAGTGTCTCTCTCCAGGGACTGGTCTCTCCTGACGACACATCCAAAGTCTACGAGGCCCAGTCTCACCATCCTCGGGCTTTGTTGTATATTTGCTCCTTGACAGCGGTATCTGTCCTTCTGGCGGTCTGTGTCCCTTCAACACTTTGCCCCAGCACCATTGTTCAACTGAGTGGATTGCTCCCTGGTCTCCTTCACAGGCATAGGGGGGACTGAAAATACCATGGCTCAGTCAGGGCCATCTTGGTCCTCAGAGTATCACCCCTATTCTTGGACACTTTAAAGAGGTCTTGGGCTGCAGATTCACCCCGTGCAGCCCATGCTTGATTTCTGGTCAGCTGCTTCCATGGGTGTTGATGGTGAATTCACATACAGTGAAGGCCTTGTCGCCTTCCCTCTTCTCTCTGCTGATCATGACGTCCCCTTTGGTCTAGTATCACGGTAACGCCCCAGCCACCAGACCAGGACAAGCCGACAGAGGAGTGGACACAGCAGGGAGGGGGAAGAAAGAAGTGACCTGAATGAGTGTGCACCGCCTGAGACAAGAAGTGAGAAAGCAAGTCTGTGAGTCCCACTAGGAAGTGCGCTTTCCGTGAGAGTGAGGGTAGGAAATTGTACAAGTTTGCTTACGCTGGGATTGAGTGCGTCTACGGGATCTAACCTGTGAGGGACCCGGATTTCACCAGAGACACCCAACACAACTGGTGTGACGACAGCCCGTCTGCAAGGCCAGGCCAGGGAGCTGCCCTTGGGTCCAGCCCGGCGGTTCCTTGCCCACTCCCTTGTGTGGTGCTCATAGGCTGGACGCAGGCAAAGCGCCTGAGAAAAACCACAGGCCCGTGAGGAGAAGCAGGTTCTGAACATGGGCAGAGGACAGACAGGCCTGGAGATGTCTGTCAGCCTTTTCAAGCAGTGAGTCCCTGGCCCAGTCACTATACTCACCCGCTGCTCAAAGTCTGGTGGTCCCGCCTACCCAGAGGCACCATGGGAGAAAGACCTGGCGGCTGACATCAGAAGATCAGCCCTTGAGAACTCGGTGAGGTACAGTCAGAGCTGATGGCGACCGGAACTGGTGTGGTGACAGACTCTCCATTCGACCTCTCCTGTGTAGTTGTGGTCCCGAGAGACCTGCAGCCGTCTGTGGTGGAGGAGACGCCTCACAAACAAGCAGGCCTAGCCGAGAACCTGGGAACCAGCAACCAGCCGTCTCCTGTAGAATTCCTGCGGGGCTCAGCTGTGCGGACAGCCACGGGCCCTTCCCAAGGCCCAGAATTCCCTACTGTTCTATGGGGAAACAGTGCCCTCTTGTGAGTTAGTATTCAAAACCAGAGGTGGTGACAGTATCAGTTACTCAACAAACCAAACCCACTGCCTTGGAGTCAATTCTGACCACAATGACTCTCAGCAGGGGAGGGCTGCCTCTGAGGGTTTCTGAGATGGTAACTATTTACAATGCGAGGCCTTCAAGTTGACACCGAAGCCTGGTGACCCCAAAGGGCAGAGTAGGACTGCTCCCTGGGGCTTCTGGAGCTTTCCTCGTGGACAAGGTTGAAGTTGTCAAGGATTCTGTCTTGCTCAGATCCACAATCAAAAAGACATACCAACGTGTGATCATGAAGGGCCGAGAGGACCAGGTTTCAAACAACAAAGGCAGGGGGAAAAAAATCACATCAACGTGAATGAGTGGGAGTGCGTGACGGGGACCCAATGCCCGTCTGTAGACAGCTGGACATCCCTTGCAGAGGGGTAGTGGGGAGATGAGTCACTCAGGGTTCAGTGTAGCAACAATGAAACTCAAAACCTTCCTCTGGTTCTTGAATGCTTCCTCGCCCCCAATTATCATGACCCCAATTCTACCTTGCGGACCTGGTTAGACCAGAGGATGCAGTAGGGATCTGGAAACACAGGGAATCTAGGACGGATGAACCCCTCAGGACCAGCGGTGAGAGTGGTGACACCAGGAGGGAAGGGGGAACCGATATTGGGGATCTACATGTAACCTCCTCTCTGGGGGATGGGCAATAGGAAAGTAGGGGAGGGGAGATGCCGGGCAGTGTAAGATAAGATAAAATAATAATTTATAAATTATTAAGGGTTCATGAGGGAGGGGGAGCGGGGAGAGAGAGGGAAGGAAAAAGGAAAATGAGCTGATTCCAGGAACTCAAGTGGAAAGTGGATTTGAGAATGATGAGGGCAACGAATGTATAAGGGTGCTTTACTCAATTGATGTATGTATGGATTGTGATAAGAGTTGTATGAGCCCCAATAAAATGATTTATTTTTAAAAAGAGATAAAAAAGACAAGCTGCACTGGGTAAATCTGCTGCACAGAACTCTTTCGAGTGCTGAGAAGCAAAGATGTTACTTTGAGGAATAAGGTGCCCCTGACCCAAGTCATGGCATCTTCAACCGTCTCACAAGCCTGTGAAAGTTGGACATTGACTAAGGAAGACCGGAGGAGAATCCGTGCGTTTGCATTAAGGTGGCAATCAAGAATATTGAAAGCACCATGGATGACTGCAAGAATAAACAAATCTGTCCTGGAAGAAGTACAGCCAGGATATTCCTTAGAAGCAAGATGACGAGCCTTCTCACATCTCTGGGACATGTGGTTGGGAGAGGCCATCACGCCTGGTAGAGTCGAGGGGAAGCAAAGGAGGAGAGCCCCGACAAGTGGCTGCAACCATGGCTTGAACAGGACTATGAGGATGGAACACGAGGACCAGCTGGTGGCTCCTTCTCTTGTACAGAAGGTGACTGAGTCTGAGCCAACCTGACAGCACCTAACAACCCAGCGACAAATGTCTTAGAAAGACTCGTCTTTCTCCCATAGATCAGCTGGTGGGTTTGAACCGCAGACCTTGCAGTCAACAGCCCAACGTGTATCCCAGTAGGCCAGCAGAGCTCCTCACAGAGTCATAGGTACACGTTATAGGATTAGGACTTCAACCCATGTTCCTGGGGTATGTTCAATTTATAGCTGTTACTATGAATCAAAAGGAAAATCTTGGAAAAACGTATATTTCTTCTTTCTCCTCTTTTTCTTTTGTTAGATTTCAAACCATGCAGTTTTCCTTTGTTCTGTTTTCACAACTGCCTCTTGATCCATGTTCAAGTTCTGAATGAGCACAATGAAGTGTTCTGGATTCCCATTCTTCTCAAGGTGATCACAGTTTATTGTGGTCCACACAGACGAATGCCTTTGCATAGTCAGTGAAACACAAGTGCACATCTCTCTGGCATTCTCTGCTTTAAGCCAAGATCCATCTGACATCAGCAATGATAGCCCTTGTTTCACATCCTCTTCGGAATTCAGCCTGAACTCCTGTCAGTTCCCTGTCAGTGTACTGCTGCACCATTTTTTTTTTTGGTGTTTGTTTTTTTTTAACTTGTGTGGGGTATCAGTGATACCGTTCTAGAGTCTGAACAGTCTCTCAGGTCACTTTTCTTTGAATGGGCACAAATGTGGATCTCCTCCAGTCAGTTGACCAGGTAGCTTTCTTCCAAATGTCCTAGCATAGACAGGTATACTTTACATTTTGTTAAATAAAAGCTTAGGGGTTTATTACCTTACATATGTTTAGCAATATTACGTATGTTTAGCAACTGTTTTCTAACATTTTAATATTAGAGACAAAAGGACAGGATTTTTTATTGTAGTAGAAATAAGCCAGGTACCAGCTTTCCTGCCTGTGGGGGCTGAGCATTGCAGCTCATAGGGGATGTGCCAGAGTCCCTGTAGCATGTTTCTATCTCACAGATATCAGCATGGTCCTCGCTGACAGCAGTAGGTAGACAGTAAGTCTCTTGGGCCTGCTTTTCAAACGTGTCAGTTTAGAAGGTGGGAGGGAACCAAGTGGATGATATACTTGAATGTTAATTTTCATGACTACCTGATCCTGGTGGCATAATAGTTATGCATTGGACTGCAATCCAAAAGGTCAGCAGTTCAAAATCACCAGCTGCGCCATGGGAGAAAGATGAGGCTCTACTCCCGTAAGTAGTTACAGTCTCAAAATCCCACAGGAGCAGTTCTACCCAGTCCTATTGGGTCACTGTGAGTCAGCATCGACTCCACGGCAGTTTGAGTAACCTCAGCAAACCTATGAGGAAAACTGATCATTTAATGACACTCTTAAACAAAAACCAGTGCCCTCAAGTGGACTCCGCCCTGTGGCGATGTCATGTCTTTGAGTGGAAGGGGACGCCGTAGGACTCCCATTGGCTGTGAGCTTTTGGGAGTAGATGGTGGCCTGACCTTCCCATCGTGGCCTTGCCAGGGGTGCTGTTCCCCGGCCAACTGTGTGAGAGAGTAATTGTACCTCTTGTGGACTAATCAGCAGAGATGGAAGTTTTCCATTGGAGCAAACAACTTATGAGGAGAGTCTGCCAGAGATAGGAAGGGCCTAGGCAAACTCAATCCTCCTCTGCTCAAACAAAAGCAGGCTGGAGGGGTTTTAAAGGCTTGGGCAGGAAGGGACATTCTGTTTACTGAGGAGGTAGGGAGGGAGTCCCAGGAAAATGGCCCATACCAGATGCACTTGGAACGGTCCCCTCCATGTGGGTTTCATAGTGGAGGCTTCCGGTCGTGGTGGACAACATTTATTCTGGGGTGGATGTCAGGTTTGCCTAGTTGGCCTGGGTTGGTGGCCCTGGCTCCCAAAGGTCATGTTGGAGGGGCAGTGTCCGTAAACTCCATTGTCACAATGCAGATCACAAATGTCATTGCCTATGTCGGGGCGGCCAAGTTCTTTTTTATTTGACCGGGCTGGTGTGCTGAGTTTAATAGCCAACCCTATTAATCTGTCTCAAAATCAACAAAAGAGTTCCTCAATGTTAAGATAAAAGAGACTGATTTGTTTGTTTCTTGAGTATAACATACTTGAATTTTATAGGACATTGGTGGGCTTTCTTGAAGAAACCAGAGAAGACTGGACCAGAGTCGCAAGGAGGGGTTGCCAGCTCTGCCAACCTCTCAGGGGGACCTCCTGATGGGCTCAAATGGTCATACTTTCAGTCAGTCCTCAAGGGGCTATCTGATTGTGCTACCCAGGGGCCCCTGCTTGACCTTAGGCTGACATGATCTGGAAAAGGTGTATTTCTGGAAAGCTCCAAGACTTTCTGGGATCCATGCTACACAAACAGCCCTGACTTTTTAAGGGAAAAAAATCTCCCTTTTAGTACATGGAGAATGGCAGAGGAAGAGCCGGTCAGGGCCCTGAGTGGGAGAGGTCACACAGCACTGACTGCCACAGCAAACACTTGCTCAAAGGCTTGTATCACAGGGGCCAGAACCAGAAAGGTGAGCGAGATAAGCTGTGTCGCCCTAAAGCGCTCAGTTCCTGGCAGGAATATGAATGGAGTAAATAAATAACTCTCATTAGTAAGAAGGAGTAAGTGCCCTGCTGGCATAGTGGTTATGCATTGGGCTACCAACCACAAAGTTATGGATTCAAAACCACCAGCCTCTCTGTGGGAGACTCTACTCCATAAAGAGTGACAGTCTGGACAACCCACAGGGGCAGTTTCACCCTGTCCTACAGGGTCACTGTGAGTCGGCATCAACTCATGGTCGGTGAATTTGTCTTTTGATTGGAAAGGAGCAAGGCAGCTTGTCCTACCGAGATAATTCCAGATAGAATGCATGTCCACTGCCAATGAGTGGACTCTGCTCATATCGGCCCCATAGGACAGAGGAGAGCTGTCCCTTTGGGTTTCCAGGCAACCTTCAGGAGGAACCAGGCTGTTTGTAAGGAGTTACAGCCTTGGGAACCCATAGGGCAGAACTGCCTACGGATTAGTCTTCATGGAAGGCACGGCGCCATCCTTTCGTCCAGGAGCGGCTGCTTGGTTTGAACCACTGAGCACCAGGGCGCCTTTCCATCGAGACTGTTCCAGGACCCGATGGCACAGCTTTACTTTGCTCGCTGTGTGCAGGAATCGACTTGTTGGCAGTGGGTTGGGTTTGGCATGCAACCGTGAAGCGTTGGTGGCGCAGCGGTCTCAGCACGGAAAGGTTGTTGGAGACCCCTGGCCGCTCGGCTCGGCTAGGGGCAGACGAGGCGGTAGGCTCCCCCAGAGTGACAGCCTCAGGGTCCCTGTGGGGGCAGCTGTACCCAGTGAGAATAGCCTCGCCCTCCGGACCGTGGGCGCAGCGGGCGCCTCCTTCCCTGCGGAGGGCAGTCCAACCATGGCCAGCGCGGCGGGTCCCCACGGGGCATCGGTCCCCAAAGCCCTTCAGTCCCCTCGCTGTCAGATCTGCGCAGGATCCGCCGCCATCTCCGCCCGCCTCCCCTGTCCACTCGGGGTCCGTCGCGCCGATCGGCACGGCTCCTACGTAGCCCTGCGGAGCCTGGAGGTTCCCCGCGCGGTCCAACAGACAAAGACCACGACCCCTTCGCAAGAGGTCCACCTGCCAAGGCGTGTCCGGGTGGTGCGGGGGCGCATGCCCAGCACTCGCCGTTGGCTGCACACACTGCCGCATCTTCCGCCCGGTTTCCCGTTCGCCGTCAAGAAGTGCTCGGCGCATGCGCCTAATTCTACGGCGGCCGCAGAGCCGCAAGCGGACGCTGGCGGACAAGGGACTTCCGGTCTGCTCGCGGGATTTCCGCCCTGGGGTTCCGGGTGGGCGCAGTGGGCCTGCGAGCGGGTAGCGGCTGCGAGCCCCCGGCGATAGGACCATGGAGAAGCTGCGGCGGGTGCTGAGCGGCCAGGACGACGAGGAGCAGGGCCTCACCTCGCAGGTACGCCGCGCCCCTCACCTGCCCCGGGGCTGCAGCCGGAAGTCCCTGCGCCCCTCTGGCCTCCTGGGGTCTGCCCGGAGCCAGCCGGGTGACCGTGTGTCTGGCCGAGGGGCCGGGGTCTGCACTCGTGGGGGCTCTCCCGCTCCGACACGGGACAGAGGCGGCCGCTGCGCCTCAGGAGTCTTTCAGGGTCTGTAGTATTCAGGTCAGCTCGCGTGGGGACCCCACTTCTCCCTCTCCTGTTTGGCTTCCCTGGGGACCCTACTTCGCTACCCGTCTCCCCTCCTTACGTGACCCGACCCCCAGGTCCCCCTGGCTCTCCGGTGCCGTGAGGTGTGTGGGGTCCGGCCAGCGATCCCGGGGCGGGAGGTCAGCCGCCCCAGACCCCACTGAGCTCCGGAGATCCCTCGCGGGCCGGGCGGGGAGGAGGAGAGGCCGGGCCGAGCCCAGGTGTCTGTGAAAGCAGTGAGCCGTGGGGGCGGAGAGTTATAAAAAGAAAGCAGTCACGCTTCGGTGGGGGGTGTGCCCGCGCGTGTGCAGGGAGGCTCGATAAGGGCCACTTCCCCCTAAACATGGGGGTGGGGGCTGCAGTGGTGCGCTTTTCTTCCCTGCAGCCGCCCAGTGGCGCATGCAGCCAAGCCTGGGGAGCGTAGACCCCGCGGCTCTGGTACTTGCTGCCTGCGCTCCCCGAGCTTCCTCTCTCAGCAATCCGTGAGTCGGGCGGGCCATCATGGTCACGCCCCAGCCCACCCAGCCGAGATCAGTGCCAGCCGAGCGACACGACAGGACGGAGTCCGCTTCCGCGGGACTCTTCGTGGGAAAGCCCTGGTGCACAGTGGTTGGTTATGTGTTCAGCCGGGGATCGGAAAGATAGGCAGTAGGAAACAACCAGCCGCCGAGCGGGCGAAAGGCAGGCTTTCTCCTCCAAAGGAGTCACCGATGGAAACTCACAAGCAGAGAGTGGGTTTGAAGTGCTGACCATTTAACCCCTGCGCCACCAAGCCTCCTCTAATAGTAATACCCAGCCCTCGGCCATCGAGGGCTGCGATCATAGCTGCCATATGGGACAGAGAGAGGTCAGCTGCCCCATTGGGTCCCAAGGCTGGGAGCAGAACAGCTGGTGGGTTTGCTGCCTTGAGGCCAGCAGCCCAGGGCTTCCCCCACAGCCTGGGGGGGCGGTGTCCCTGCACTCATAGCCACCCTTATAGGACAGGTGAAACCGCCCCTGCGGGTTTTTGAGGCTGTTATGCTTTAGGGGAGCAGAAAGCCTCATCAGCGAGAGGCTGGTCATTTTGGTGAGCAGCCCAGTGGCAACCACTATGCCACCCAAAAATAAAATGCCCACCCCCAGGGAGCTTACACTGTACCTGGAGAAAATAGTGAATAACAGGGACAGTGTGGTGCATTACTTAACTGTGGCCCAGCTGGACACTTGGCTTCTGTAGCCCCTCCCAAATGCCTGGGTGAGATTATGCGGCGTCAGGGCCCACCTAGGAGATCAAATCACTTACTAATAATGTAAATAAGGTACTTGGCTTCCCTGAGAGGGCGGGGCCTTGCAAATAACGTGTCGAGGAGCCCCAACAGGGGGATTGGCCAGTATTACCCCCCCCCCCCCCCCAGGCTTAGAAGTGCACTGCTTCCCTTGGACCTGGGATCCCTGTGCTGGGAGACAGAGGGCTAGAACTGGAGTTCACTGTGGGAGTCAAAGCTGGTGAGAAGCAGCAGTCTGCTGGGGCTGCAGGGCTTGGATAGGGCCCTTCCACTGAGGGAGTGAGCTGGGCACCTTTGGGTCTGTCAGCGGTGCTGAGGCCCTCTGGGGGTTAGCAGGCACACTGGAGGTCCTGTCCAGCTACGCTCAGCTGCAGGGGTGGCTCTGTTGAGGTTGTTAGGTGCCATCAATCGGTCCCAACCCTGTGCACAGCAGATTGGACACGGCCTGCCCCATACCAACCCCCTGGTCCTTGCTGTGATGGATTCCTCTGCTGCAGCGCTGGGTCAGTTCATCTCCCTGGGGTCTTCCTTTCCCGACTGTGCTCTACCAAGCATGGTGTCCTCCAGGGACGGATCGCTCTTGACATGCCCAGAGTACATGCGACCAAGTCTTGCCATTCTAGCTTCTAAGGAGCATGGGCAGCATTTCTTCCGAGACAGACTGGCTCCGGCAGTCCATGGCACGGTCAGGGTCCCTTCCCGGCACCATCATTCGAACGTATCAGTTCTTCTCTGGTTTCCTAATTCTTGCCCAGCTTCCACGTGCCCCAGGTGCTTTGGGTCAGGGGCACCTTAGTCATCCAGGTGATATCCTCAAGAGGCCCGAGGTCTTTCGCAGCAGGTTTTCCCAATTCTGTATGTCGTTGACCATCTGCAGTTCAGGCAGAGGAAAGGACTGAACGTGGGCTCCCCATTTGTCCTGTGAATGCATCAGGACAGACAGAGGGCAGAGCTGTTGGGACATTCTCTGAGGAACTGTTCAGACTGGCCAGGTGCCCCAAGGTGGTAGGGAGAGAAGAGGAGGGTGTGAGAGGAGGGGACGGCCCTGAAAGGAGGTCCGGGCAATGCGGGTGGGGCAGGGGTGAGCAGAGAGTGTTCAAGGGGCGGGGGGGGGGGGTGGAGGTCAGAGAGGGGTACTAGAAGTGGGCCTTTGTTACAGATACAGGCTTAGTGGCTGGAGGACAGAGGGGGCCATAGAGCTGAAAGGATGGCTTGCTGGCTGTTGCTTCCATGGTAGGTGCTCAGGAACGTGGCAGGAGAGCAGGGAGAGGCAGCACAGTGGCCACACAGACCTTCCCGGTGACAAGGGCGCGAGTCTGGGGGTTGGTGCCCCGTCAGAGCATGTGGCACAGAGACCGTCCAGGGGTTGACCACCAGTAGCCCCCAAGAGACCACCACACTTAGGTTCCCATCTGCTATCTGTGTGTCCCGTGGGGCCTCTCTGAATGTACCCACAGACCACAAACCCAAGAGCTGCATTTTCATTCTGGAGGTCCGAAAACCACCTGAGAAGCTGAGGAGGTCTGTGTTTCCTCACTTGCTCCTTCCTGTCGCAGCTGCTGGGGGACCAGGGCGCCTGGTGGATGAAGCCTGGCGTTTGGGCCATTTTGGAAGTGGCTGCTCAGAAAGCCGGGTTTGAACCCAGTGGTGCCCTGTGAGGGAGCAGGACTTACCCTGGGGAAGCCTCACTGGGTGAACCAGCAGCTGGTCTGATCCAGAGGGAGAAGGTGTTGGGCCGTTTCCCGGGGGCATCTCTCTTCTGGAAGTGGCTTTGGGGCAGCAGGCGGTGACACGGGTGGACTGCCCCAGGGTGGACCGGCAGGGAGAGCAGCAGCGTCCAGGTGCCCCCACTGCTCCCCCAGGCCCAGGGGTCTGCTTTTGTCTCTGGTCCCCTGGCTGCTTGAGAGGCACTTGTCCAGACAGACGTCACCTGTCGGACGCTTCACCGTGAAGATCATCCTGTGGGTGGTGGTGGCGGTGGCAACAGGACAAGCAGCTGCCCTTGTCTTTGCTTGGGGGGCCCTGGCTGAGGCCAGCAGCCCAGTACCCCTGGGGTGACCAGACTAGGGACAGAAGCAAACAGGCTGCCCTTCCCCTTGTCAGCCTCCTCGAGTCCAGGTACTTCCTAAAGCTCACCGGATTACTGCCCCGCTGGCCCGCCCCACTGTCTTGGTCCCTTATGGAGTCCGACGTGCAGGCTTGTTGCCCCTGTGCCCATCGCACAAGCCTGCTGTCTGTGCCTGAACAGGAAGAACCAAGCTTGGGGATTTCTGTAGGCAAGTGCATACACTGTTTAAGGTTAGATGATCAGTTTTGTTACCAGAGGATCATATTCACGGCAAATCAAAGGGGGTTTAAAATGGGTCAGAAGGCACTGTGTGGCACCGACAGACTGCTTAGTGATCTTATCTGTTTACATGCTGCGTTCGGAGTCAGCGGAGATGAGCTGTCAAGGTAAGGAGAATGATGAGCGGCGTGGCCCCTTCTGGTGTACTTCGATGTCCTTGGAACACGCTCCTGGCTCCTGGTGAAGGGGCAGCAGTGACAGTCAGACACTAAATGTTGGGATAGAAACATGTTGATTTCTCAGTTCCTGAAGCAGCTGTGGGGATAGTTTATTGGGAAAGTCCCATCTCATTGTGTTCTTGTTGGTCTGAGTGTTTTCACTGAACACTTATTGAATGGGGACCACCACACCATGAGGCAGGCCTAAGAAAAACACACGTGTGCGCACACACACACACACACACACACACACGGCGATGCTTGGCGGCACAGAGGCATGCCACTTCTCCAGAGTAAGCAGGTGAGGGGTGCTGGTGCTTCCTTCCCCCCCCCACCCCCCACGCTGGGAGTCACCATCTGTCAGAGCTCCTGAGACCCTGCTGTGTCCCCACCCCGCCGTGATGACACTGGTGAAAGCCACTCCTGTCTGTGGGAACCCAAGTGAGGCCCCAGCTAAGATCACAGCCTGCTCTTCCATCCCCTTCCCAGTCCACCCCGATGCCAGCCCCTCCCGAGGAAGGCTCCTTTCTAGTGCGTGTGCACGAGCACCCTCACCCCGCCCGGCATGCTGGCCTCAAGCGTCCAACCCTATTGCATCCTGGGAGCCCAGCATCCCTGGTCTGCTGCATGCTGGGAGCCTGATGCTCCAGCCTGCTTCTGTCCTCACGCCCAGGGATCTTGGGCCCATGGCAGGCAGCCTCGTCTGTTGATTGCAGTGAGGATTTCCACAGATGTTCGCATGCACACACACCCAGCACCCAGCCACCTCCCCAGCACCCGCCAACCCTCAGCCAGGCCCCTGCTCCCGTAGAGACCCTGCTGCTGCGTGCTCTTGTGCTGGCGCCTTCCAGCCAGCGCTCTGCAGACCGGCTCCTGTACCCGGGGCTGTGTCGGAAGGGGGTGGTGCGCAGGGTCATGTGCTGGCCGCCTGTGGGCTTTGGAGCCTGTTCTGACTCGAGTCCATCCCCCTAGGTCCTGGACACTTCGTCCCTCAGCTTCAGCACCAGACTCAGGTGGTTCGGCATCTGCTTCGCCTGTGGTGTCCTCTGCTCCATCCTGGTAAGGCAGGTCTTCTGGGTGGGGGGCAGCGGGGGACTGCCCCTCTCTGCTGCTGCCATTCCCTCTCTCCTGTGTCCCAGTGGCTGCCAGGCTGTCTTGATGAAACTGTTTGTCACCTAACATCAAGGGCACAAGAGATCAATAAAGACACGGGGAGTTGTAGTTCAGGGTTTTGCCAGCTTAAAAACTTTTTAAATAACCTGTTACAAAAGCTGGAAAAATAGAAATTTGCTTATTAATTAAAGTATACTTATTCCTTTTTTACATTTTTAGAGACACTTTGGTGGTGTAGTGGTTATGTGTTGGGGTCTGAAAATCTCAGATCAGTTCATCTCAGCCAGCAGTTGCTCCACAGGAAAAAGATGTGTCTTTCTGTGTCTGTAAAGAGTTATGGTCTTGGAAACCCACAGGGCCAGTTCTGCCCTGCCCTGTGTGGTCACTGAGTTGGCTTCCACTCGGTGCCGTCTAATGGAGTGGGACTCGCAGTGACTCTGTCGGACAGGGTGGACTAACTGCCCCTGTGGGTGTCTCAGACAGAGCACTTTACAGGCGGGGGAAGCCTCTTTCTCTTTTGGAGCAGCTGGGGGTCTCAAACTGTTGATTTTCGGTCAGTGTAACCATTATGCCAGAAGGTCTCTTAGGGTTACCAAGAGTCAGAATCGAATCGATGACAGCGACTTGGGTTTTTTTCCCCCAGTTTTGTAATCCCTTCCTGACTCCTTCCAGGAGCACACACCTCATCTTTCCCCCATGGAGCAGCTGGTGGGTTGGAACCACCGACCTTGTGTTGAGCAGCCCAGGCCTAGCCGAGCGCACAGCAGGGCTCCTCAGGCTGTGCCAGCAGGCATATAGCTTGGCGCGTGTGTGTCTCGTGTCTTGCGGGAGGTGCAGGTTTCTGCTCTGAGCCGCTCAGAGGGCGGCAGCGTGATTGCAGCGTGGCTGCTCTTCCCACGCAGGGCGTGGGGCTACTGTGGCTGCCGAAGGGCACGAAGCTCTTCGCCGTCTTCTACACCCTGGGCAACCTCGCCTCGCTCGCCAGGTACGTCGTTGGCATGGGCCTCTCTTGTGGCTTTATCCTGACAGGACACAGGCTGGGTGGCGAAGGCCGAGGGTCAGCGCTCATGCACGGGACTCGCATGGCTTCCCTGTGGGCTGGAGGGAAATGGAAGTTTTGGTGGAGAGGACAGGCTGGGCTTCGCATGAGCCTTGCTGGACCCCGCTCAGCTCTGACTTTGGTCTTGTTTCAACAGCACGTGCTTCCTGATGGGGCCCATGAAGCAGCTGAAGAAAATGTTTGAGAAGACAAGGCTGGTGGCAACCATCCTCATGCTTGTAGGTGCTGCCGTGCTCTGCGCCCCGTGGGGCGGCCGGGCAGGTGGCTGGGTGGTTTTCTTGTTGGGTGTGATGGTTCCTTGAGTGTCCTGAAGGCCAGGTGTGTCGGCTGCCACTCTGCTGGGTGGCCTGACTCGGCAGTCACGCCCTGGGCCTGACCCCGTGGAGCCTTGGCAGGTGGCGGGCGCTGTTCAGGCATATGCTTGCAGATGAAATTTAGGTCCCCAGCAGGTCACTGCCCCGTGTCCCGCCCCATGTGCCTGGTTCTGCCCATCCCTTGTTGCGGTCACTCCTCCCTGAGATCGGGCACTCTGCAGAGTTTCCATGTCAGCCTTGTAACTGAAGCATGGCTGCCCCAGGGCTGGGTCTGGCAAGTCTCTTCCCGTCTCCTTACCAGAGGGAAAGCACTTCCTTCTTGGCCGTGCTTAAAACCGGATGTCCTGACTCGGCATCGTTCTGTCTCAGTGCCAGCACCCAATTCTCCAGGGATCTTGAATGTGCTCTTTGAGTGTGTGTGGCCGCGGGTGGGAGGGGCCCTGTGGTGCAGTGGGACACGTGTTGAGCTGCTGACTACAAAGTCAGCAGTTTGAAACCACTCGCAGCTTCTTGGGAGGAAGATGAGGCTGTTGGTCTCTGTAAAGAGTTACAATATCGGAAACCCACAGGTTCAGTTCTGCCCTGTCCGGTAGGGTTGCTATGAGTTGGCACCAACTGGATGGCAGTCAGTTCAGGTGTGTATATTTTTTGGAGTAGCATGTATTTTACAAGTAGTTAACATTAGGTTGCTGGAAAACTCTACACTGTCAGACTATTGCAAGCTTACCTTCTTTTAAGAGTCTACATAGATCCGCCCCTTCAGCTGCCCTTGCTACTGTTGCTTGGCTTTTTGGTCACTTAGTTCCCCTGTCACAGACTAAGTGAACGGACAGTAGTCGGAATGTCGGGAATATAACCGCTGACAGAGGGACACCGTGCTGCAAGGCCCCCGTCAGTGCCCTGCTGGGTCTGACTTGTTCCTGGTAGACGATGAGCCCAAGCATGGGAGGCCAAGGGCTTCCCTGCCTCCTGCCCCCTCCTCCCTGGGCCAGGATGGCCCTCGGGTGGGGTCAGTGGGTCACAGCGCTCAAACAGGGCCACGCACTGGTCACGTCTCTCCTACCTCCTGCTGTCTCTGCAAATGGTCCTTTTCCCGCCTTCAGCCGACCTGTTGTCCCCAGTGCTGGTGCTCCAGCCCTGTTTCCCACCTTGAGCTGACCTCTGCCGCCCATGGTGCCCTAGCCTCCACCTCCTGTCTCCAGCTGGCCTCTGGATAGGCAGGCTGGTTCCTAGGGAGGGCAGCACCACCATTCCCGATGTGGAGCCAAGGCATTCCTGCCTTCCCTCTGTGGACCGGGCTCCCGCCTACCCCCATCCAGGCGGCCGTGGGGACGTGCGCGTGCATGTGGGGCAGAGTAGTGGAACAACCCCCTACCCGTGGGTGTGCATGCGGGAGCTCTGTGCACGTGGCACACAGCATTGTCCCCAGCGTGTGGGTGAGCGTGTGGCAGCTCTGCGCACATGCCAGACAGCACTGTCCCCTATCGGGAGGATGGCAGCAGTCCTGCCAGGCCTTCAGGGCACCCGACATCCAGTGCACTCGGTGCCCCGTGCCGGCAGCTCTGACCTCACCCCCTCTTTTCCTCCCCAGCTCTGCTTCGTGATCACCCTGTGTGCTGTGTTCTGGGTAAGTGACAGCGAGGTGCTGGCTTTCTGCTGGTGCTGTCCCTCTGCCCGGCTGCTTTTCAGCTGGTGACTCGTCACTGTCCCATTTGGACATGGTGCCACCCAGTGGGTGGCTGCCCTGCGACCCCTCCTCTCCTCTGAAACCGAGGCGGAGGTGAGGTGGTGATGGGGCTGCAGACAGCACGGGCTCCAGTCTGTCCACCTTTGGGTCTGTCCACAGCCCTTGGTGTGCAAGCCTTGTCTCACTGTAGAGTCCGTGTGTTTTCCAGGGCAAAGGGTCCTGGTGGCGAAAGGGGTCTGAAGTGCAGCCCAGCACCTTAACCACGGTGCCACCAGGGCTCCTGGAACGAGGCAACAGAGCCCAGAGAACATCCGTCGACCCATCCCACCCAGAGCTTGGGCGGCAGCTCCCTGCACCATTAGAGACACACACTCCCACAGTCTATTCAGACCAAGGCCTCTGGTCCCCAGTGCTCATTCACAGTCTCCGCTCCTTTCCAACGAGGCAACCGACTGAAGAAAGGGAGGTGTGGGGCCTCAGAAAGACCCCCTCCATTGTGGGCACTGGGCAGGTAGCGCCACCTCATCCAGGTCCCACCCCCTTGGTGCCCCACACATGCCTCTCACCACCCGTGGGGCCGTGTGCTCTAAGAAAGACTGTAACTAGAGGGCCGGGGTCCTCTGACGCCTGGAGGCTCTCATCAACGTCAGTCCACAGGCTCACAGTGAAAGGCACTCTCCCTCCCAAAAATGTCTGTGGGAGGGGGAGCCAGGTGAGATGCGCGTGGCAGGACTTCCCGTCCTGCAGACAGCAGGGCTGTGGTTTGTCTGCATCACTGAACTGTCCAGAGTGGGGCTGGCCGGGCCGTGGACATAGCCTTCAGGAAGTCCTGCCTGGCCCTGCTCTGCTATAGTAGCAGAGGCTCGAGGCACGAGAGACCAGGGCCTTAGGGAGGGGTGCACCCTGGGGAGCATGGGTGACCAAGCCTTAGGGAGGGGTGCACCCTGGGGGACATGGGGGTCCAGGGTCTTAGGGAGGGGTGCACCCTGGGGGACATGGGAGACCGGGCCTTAGGGAGGGGTGCACCCTGGGGGACATGGGGGTCCAGGGCCTTAGGGAGGGGTGCACCCTGGGGAGCACGGGGGACCAAGCCTTAGTGAGGGGTGCACCCTGGGGGACATGGGGGTCCAGGGCCTTAGGAAGGGGTGCACCCTGGGGAGCATGGGGGACCAAGCCTTAGGGAGGGGTGCACCCTGGGGGACATGGGGTCCAGGGCCTTAGGGAGGGGTGCGCCCTGGGTAGCCGAGTTTCAAACAGGGAGCCGGCCCATGTGTGGAGCTGTGGGTGCAGTGAGTCTGACCAGCCCATCTCTGTCGGCAGTGGCACAAGAAGGAGCTGGCCCTGCTCTTCTGCGTCTTGCAGTTCCTGTCTATGACCTGGTGAGTCCCTCTGCTCCCGTGCCGGGGTGCAGCTGGTGCCTGAGTCTGTCTCCTTGGGGTTCTCTCAGCCCGGGGGGGCGAGGAAAGTCCAGAACCACGCCCTCTGTCACACTGGGGCGCTGGCATGGTGGTACACGGAGCAGCGGGGAGGGGGGAGGGGACTGGGGTGTGAGTTACTCACTGTCATTTTACAGTGTGCCCCTCACGTCCCCGAGGGCGGTGCGTCCTCAGCTGTCCCAAGCAATGCTCTAGAGAAGCCAGAGCAGAGGGGAGGCAGCCTGTGCATGCTGTGGGGTCACAGGGTCAGAGTTGTAAGGCCATGGTGGGTATTGTACACATGTGTGCGTGCTGTGCACACAGGGCCCCTGGGAAGTCCGTGGGAGGCATCTCACTGTCTGCCATTCTCTTCCAGGTACAGCTTGTCGTACATCCCTTACGCCAGGTGAGTCGCCCATTTTCACTTTGCCGTCTGTTGGCGCATCTCTGAATGAACTCACAGAAGCTCATCAACACGTGTGCGCGCCCACAACTGCCCCTAAGCTGAGGGAGAAAGGGGAGGCTGTCTCCTCCTGGGAGAGTTAGCAGGGACTCAAGCGAGTAGACCAGGTGCTGGGAAAGGAGGGGTGAGGATGCATTCTTTATACCTTCTCTCCCTCCACCAGCCTGAGGAATTCAAGGGCCTTAAAATATTGGCATAGCCTTTACTTTTTCTCAGCCCCTTTGAGGCCCCCTAGAGTACTAATTTAATTATGAGTTTGCGTAGACTGACTGCTGGAGATCACAAGGTAGAGTTTTGCAAGACTGAACAACGTCTTCGTAGCAAATACCTTTTCTCAACAACACAGATGGTGGACTTCTCCAAATGGAAGGGAGCAGGCCAGGGGCCCATTCTGGAGCCGACCATCAGTTGCGCATCTGTAGGCAGGTTCAGGAAGAACATTAGCCTTGAATCTACCCCACCTGAGTGTAGAGAACATCTCTACAGATCTGAGACATTGAACACGTTGCCAGAGACCTGATGAGCTGTGGGAGGACATCGTGAGCATCGTTCGTGAAGGAAGAAAAAGGTCTTTGAAAGGGTAAGAAAGAAAGACAAGGTCAAAGTGGCTGTCGGAAGAGACTGAGCCGTGCTCTCAGTCGCACAGAAGCTAAAGCAGTTGGGAGAAAGGGTGAAGTCAAAGAGCCGAGCAGGAAACTCCAAAGGGCAGCCCGAGAAGACAGAACCAAATGTTACAATGGCACGTGCAGGACCTGGGGTTAGAAATCCAAGAAGACACTCAGCATATCTTAAACCACAGCAACCGGGAGATAAGTACACGCCTCGAGTTGCAATCTCGGAAGATCCTATGGGCAAAATATTGAGTGACGCAGGAAGCATCAAGAGAAGATGGACAGGACCCACGGAGTCCCTGTATCCAAAAGAACTAGTCGGCACGCCACCATTTCAGGGGTAGCCTGTGAGCACCACTCGGTGTGGTACTGAAGAAAGCACTTCAAGCTTCACGGAAAGCTTTATCCAAAAGCAAGTCTCCAGGAATCGATGCAAGACCATTTGAGATGTCCCGGCACACTGATGAAGCGCTGGAGACACGCCCTCGTCGATGCCAGCAGCTTTGAAAGACGGCTCCCTGACTGGAAGAGATCCACATGTGTGCCCATGCCAAAGAAAGGTGACCCAACAGAAGGCTCAGATGATAGAACAAAGTTATTAGTATCACCTGCAAGTGAAGCGATGCTGACCGCCAGCCAGCAACATTTGCAGCAGTGCATCGGCCGTCAGAAGAGATGCAGAGCGAGGAATTTCACTGCATGTCAGGTGGATCTTCCTGAGAGCAGAGAACACCAGAAAGACGTCTTCTTGTGTTTTATCAACTGTGCCAAGGCGTTCGGCTGTGTGGATCAGAACAAACTACGGGTAACCTTGCGATGAATGGGAATTCCAGGAGGCAGTTGTGCAAACAGAACAAGGGAATGCCGCGTGGTTTTAAATCGGGAGAGGTGTGTGACAGGCCTGTGCCTCTCACCATATTTATTGAGTCTGCGTCCTGAGTGAGTCAGCAGAGGAGCTCGGTGACATGAAGAAAATGCAGCTTTGGGACTGGAGGAAGGCTTATCAACAACCTGCCACATGCAGCTGGCTAAAAAGCGAGGAGGACTTGGGGTGAAGCACTTGCTGATGAAGATCAGGGACCGCAGCCTCAGTGTGGACTACGACTCGATGTAAAGAGGACTAAATGTGTCACAAGCAGAACTATAGGTGACGTGATAAACGGAGAAAAGGTTGAAGTTGCCAAGACAGTGTGCTCCTGGAAGCAGCAGCCAGGGGACCAAGAGACATAGTGCATTGGCCAAATCTGCTGCAAAGACCTCTTTTGAGGATTAAAAAGCAGGGGTGTTCTTTGAGGACTAAGGAGGGGCCTGCCCATGGTGTGTTCAGTCACCTATGCACATGACAGTTGGACGTTGAGTGAGGAAGGTGGAAGAAGAATGCGTGCATGTGAATTGTGGGGAAGAAATTTGAAAATACCGTGGGCCGCCGAAAGAACAAACAAAAATGTCTTGGACGGAGTAAAGCTAGAATGCTCCTTAGAGGCGAGGATGGCAAGATCACGTCTCAAGTATTTTGGACATGTTGTCAGAAGAGACCAGTCCCTGAAAAAGGACGTCCTGCTTGGTAAGGTAGAGGGGCAGGGACACAGGAAGACCCTCGATGAGGTGGACTGACACCGGTCTTAGTCATAAGACCAGTCGTGAGGCTGGCTCAGGACAGGGAGTTCTGTTTATCTGGGGCTGTGAGCTCATAGCAACGAATTGCCAGAGCCACGGTGCCGGCTCCAGACAGAGAGTCTGCACCTGGGACCCGCGTGTTACAGTGAAAACAGTGCATGTGCATAATGTGAACAGAGCAGCCTGGTGGCACAGCGGTTTAGCGGTTCGGTGCTCTGCGGTTAACTGAAAGACTGATGGTTGGAGCCCACCCGCAGCTCTGCAGAAGAAATCCCTGGCTGTCTGTTCCTGTTACTAGAGTGCCCTGCAGACCCTAAGGGGTCTCCTCTCTCTGTCCCCCGGGCTCTGCTCTGTTGTCTCTGGGTTGTAATCCACTCAGATTTCACAGTTGCACAGGCAACAGTGAGAACGGGGAAGGAAACCAGTGAGAATGCTCTTTATTCAGTTTCAATTAGATGATTCTTTTTGATGTAAATCTGCCAACTGCTGGGGGTGGGGGAGAGCTTATGGGTGTCACTGCCAAGTGCAGGAGACGTGGACAGCTGGCCCCTGCTGCCCGTCCTCAGAGAGGCTGCCCTGCTCCCCAGAGCCCCCGGGGTGGCCAGCGGTATCCTGGATGAGAAGACGTGCGGGTCAAATAGCAGGGCTCTGCTGCAGCCCTTTGGATGAACCCTTGGGTCCAGTTGCAAACATCTGCCCTTTAGGATGTTAGGGGCCACTCGAAGTTGATGACGTCATTCTCAGGCCATACTGGCTGGACATTGAGTGAATTCACCCAGCGTGGTGGTTGGAGCTGCCACCCTTCGTGAGCTGTGTGAGGTTAGCCAGTACGAATGATCTTTGCAGATCTCCTGTGGCGTGTGGGAGCCCTGGTGGCATAGCGGTTACACATTAGACTGAGGACCACAAGGTCAGCAGTTCAAAACCACCAGTGGCTCTGTGGGAGAAAGACGAGGCTTTCTATTCCTGTAAAGAGTTCCAGTCACGGAACCCAGCAGGGGGGCAGGTCGACCCTGTCCATTGGGTCGCTATGAGTCAGCATCAACTCAATGGAAGTGAATTTGGTTTGTTTTCTTCATACGGCCTTGGGTCAGGCACTCCACCCCCCCCCCCCCCCCCCCCGTGCCTGAATGGATCCATCCATCCTTTTCTAAAAGTTGGTGCTTTGTAAGTGTGCTTACTAACGTCAGCTTAGGTGCTGGCAAAGATCTCCCCGTAAACACCGGCGCAGCAGTGAACACGTCACCTCCAAGGGTCCTGCTTGGTCTCAAAGGACATTGCACGCAGCCATGGTCTCTCTGGGATTGTCTGGGGCCAAGGGCACTGCAAGCTGGCCTCGCCCAGGTGGTCACGTTTCCCCCACTTTGTTCCCCACCAGGGATGCGGTCATAAAGTGCTGCTCGTCCCTCCTGAACTGAACATCAGACACCCGGGGAAAAACACACGGAAGCCCAGACTGCCATGCTGCTCCTGATAGAAAACCCAGAACACCGCTGCGCATCCCGGGCGTGGGGTGCCAGCAAGTGCCGCGTGTGTGCGCGTGTGCGGGATCAAACCGTTGGATGCGTGTGACCCCAGCTTCTTCCGAGGCCCTCAGCCTGGTCTTCCCAGCCAGAGGCGAGAGTGGGCACCACTGTCACAGGGCAAGAGCAAATCAGGGTGACATGATAGACTCCATGTTCTGGGCTCTGCTAAACTGTCCGAATTTTAAACTGCTTCTGTTTCGCTTTGTGTGGGTTGGGGTGGGGATGGCGGGAATATGTGTGTGTGTTTTTATCATAACTGTGAACGTTTTTTACCTGAAGCTAAAAATTGCTTATTATCTATAATAAAAAATAATATATGAGTCTTTACACAATGTAGAAATAAAGCCACACGCAGGGGGCGAAGAGCATTGCTAGATCAACTTGATGATGCTTTAAATGGGTGGCACATCGATCCATTTCAGTAAAACTCAGCACCAGGCAGTCTTTAGTTAGAAAATTGAGAGGGACAGCCCTTCGTCAGTGAGGGTGGGGTGGACAGTAGGTGGGTGAGTGGATTAGGGGGAGGGAGTGTATGTCAGTGGGAGCTGTGGATGGTGGATGGATGTTGGGTGGATGGACACAAGGAAGCAGAGACGACGCGTGGAGGGCGGGTGAGTGGTGTTGAGTTGACTGAAGCATGGTGGCCTTGTGTACAACGGAACAGTGTGGTGTGATCTCACGTCCTCATGATAGCCAGCCTGTCCCAGCCCATCCCCGGGGCTCCTGTGCCCGGGCACCTCACCAGTGGTCTCCCAAGCCTCACAGCCCTCTTAAGCTTCCCTCCTCTTGGTATGGGGGTGTCCAGGGCGTCCCAGCCGCACAGGGCCAGCAGGCTGGATGGAGCAGTGAGTGGGTGGGCCAGCAGTGGCAGCTCCTGTCCTCAGTCAATGGGAGCCCTTAGAAGGGGAGGTGCAGCAAGTGATCACGGTGCTACCACATCCGGGGGACACCCTCAGCATCTGTGAAAAGCGGGGCACACCCTTAAACCCAGCAGCTCCCAGGCCAGTGCATACAGGTAGGTGGCCTTAGCCTGCAGTGATACCGTATTCAGCAGGACAGTGACGGCAGTGACGTGAGGCCTGTGGGCAGCCCTTGGCTGGTGAAGGGGCCAAGTCAACCAAAACAAGGGCATCTCAGGGTGTGGGGAGGGGGGCCCTCAGCCAGTAGCTGGAGCCAGGCAGGCGAGGGATACTGCTGCCGGCAGAGGACGAGGCAGGTCAGAGATGGCGTTCCTGTTGGTTGCTACAGACCGACGTGACCTCCGCTCCCTGGGTCTCCCAAAGGGAGATGTCTGCAGGTGTAGAAGTAAAGTAGACAGGGCAGCAGTGATTCCAGGGGGGACCGGCAGCGAGCCCTGTCACTGTCACCCTGCTTGCCCAGCACACCCACAGCCAGGGGGTCCTTTCAAGCTGATTGTTTCAGATACAACTGCAAACAAGATACCTGTGGGAGCAAGCACTGTCGTGCCACCTGTGGTCTCTCTGTGGGCCAGCTGCCTCTGTGTACACGGGAGCGGGGACTAGGCAGCACCTAGCCCTAGCCACCCCCGCTTGGGGAGAAGATCTTTGTACCGGAGCGAATCCAGTACCCAAACAACAGTGCCATCCTTGAAGAGCCCCCGCCGCCATGAAGACGGGTCAGCAGGACTCTGTGGGGTCACTCAACTCTTGCCGTGGGCTACTTAAACCAGATCAGCACTTCAAAACCACCAGCTGCTTCCCCGGTGTACAGTATGCAGCATGGGCTCAGAAACCCACAGAGGCCTGTCCTGGGGAGGGCAGGCAGTGCAGGTGGCGCCTTGACGTGGAGGGCCACAGTACTCCGGGCTCTCCCTCAGCCTTCGCTCCGCTCCAGGGGCTCACGAATCCAGACTTGCCTCATCCCCTCCCCACTGGCCCAGGTACTGTCTCAGACCAGGCGCCCCGGGGCCCTTCCCATGTCCAGCACCATCCAAGTGGCACCAACCGTGTCCCCTGCCCAGCACCTGGAGGTGGGCAGCGCGGGGGGTACAGGTAGGGACCTCTGTGTGCGGTGAGTGCCTGAGGCCCACCTCTCCCTTGTGGGTGGTTAGTACCACAGCTGTCCCCCCAAACCCCTGCACGCAATGACACAGTGATCCCAGGGGAAGAGGGAGGCGCTGCTCTTGACTCCAGGGCCACCAACAGGGCGCTGTGCGGGTACCCAGACTTGGGCCTACTGCCACTGCCCATCTGTGCCTGCTCCAAAGACCGCTGGACGTCGTACTGCGTGGTGGCCGCCTCCAGGCTCTGTTCCAGAGCTCCACACACTTCTGCCAGCTGCATCAGGGCCTGCTGCTCCTCCGCCGGGTGCAGCCCAGAGCGACCGCCACCCCCAGAGGAGCCTCGCCCCACGCTGCAGGTGCAGACCCTGGGCATGTGACATTAGGGCAACATCGGCGAGGACCAGGCCATGGACCGGGTGCAGACTAAGGTCTGGTACGCAAGTGCGCAGATGGCTGCCCGGTGGGACTGCCACCAGGCCCGGGCACCCTGTGCCCATCGCCGCGCCTCCCTCTGTGACCCCGGTCCTGAGCTCACAGCCCCACGGGGCCATGCAGGTGTGTCCCCGCTCCCCTGGGCTGCTGAGACCTGACCCCAGGGCGGAACCCAGGCGCATTGGGGTCTGGGGGCACAGGCCACTGCCAGGCAGGCCTGGGGCTGCGGGCCTGGGTCCCCTACTCAGGAAGCATTGGCCTGGAATTGGGGGCTCCCTTGCTTGCGTTGCCCGGGACAGTCGCCAGGACCCAGTGCCTGGTAACTGAGAACGCAGCAGAAATGCCTGGTGACCAGTCCTATGGGTGGGGGGTGGACCAGTGGCGGGATCGTCCCCATTCACCTGGTCTAGGCAGGAGCCTCAGTCAAGGTCTGTGTGGGTTCAGATGGGGGCTGCCCCTCATGGAGGGGCTGCCTGCTGAGAGCAGGTGGGGGTGGCTGTGGGCTGAGGGTCTATCCCTGGCATGCTGTGGACGGCTCTGCATGGGGTCTGGAGTCAGGACGTTTCTGTCGCATAAGCATAAATACTAAGGACCCCTGACCGGCCTCCCCACCATGCTCTGTCCCTAAGTCTCTGTGTGTATTCCACTGCCAAGCTGAGTGGGAAGGGACTTCGGGCGGCCCCAGCCCCATTCAGTGGCATGGAGTTGAATATGTATCTTCTGTTTTAAATGGAAGCCTTTCACTCACCCAAACCAGTGACTGCTCTTCCCCTGGAAACCTGGGTTCCAATCTGTCTTTGAAGGGTTCAAATCCACTTAGGAGCCAAGAGTGCATTCTGGCTGGCTGGGTCCACACGAAGCCCCACGCCTATCCTCTCTACATTACCATCCCCGACTGAATGCCCAGAAGTGGACATTTTGTATTAACACCTGAAGCGACATGAGACATGGGTCCGCCTAAGTCCTCGTGCACCCCTCTGGACCCCAAAATGAAGCTGCACACAGGCCTAGAGGGTGGGGAGTGCTAACCAGTAGGCGAGAGCGAATCTGAGGTGGGGGTGGACATCTGAGCCGGCTTGCAGCCATCGTCTGGTGTTGTGTGGCTGTCAGACTCCGCGATGCTGCCCCGGTTTCCATGACAAACAGCATTTCCTGGTCTCTTGGACTGAAGACAGGACTCAGCACGCAGCTGCCTGTGTCTCACCCTGGGGTTCTCTCTCCCTGGTCTGATTGTCTGTCCCTGAATACTGCTCTGTCTTCTGTTCCTGGGCTGGGTCCTTTTCTTCAGCCCCGCCCCCGCCCCCGCCTTTGCACGGATCAGCTGGGCTTGTAGGTGCCACGGAAAGGCCAGTCTGTGGAGCGTGTGTCTGGCCGGCTTAATGGCCGTGGTAGAAAATGACACGGTTCCTCATCCCTGCGTGATTGCCGCCGCCACGCCGTTGCCCCTCAGCAAGGCTTTCCTAAGTCTCTGTAGCATTTAAACAAGAGGGAGAGCGGATGTTTGTTGATGGATGATTGCCCAGAAGGGATCTCCCAGGTGTTTAAATCCCTTTGAGGCGGCTGTGGAGATCCTGAGATTCGCAGGGATTGGGAAGGCAGTTGGTTTAGTCTCCACTTGCCAGGATGAGTCTAAGACACGGGGGGGGCGGGGGGGGCGCTGGTTATTACCATGGGCTTAACCTTTGGTGGGATCATAGCCCCCGGGATGGGAACTAGGTGACAGTGAGAACCCGTGCTTAACTGGCAGGGTGCAGGGTGCTCAGACCCAGGTGCTCGGAGACCCTTCTCTGGTGGGGTTCCCTGAGGAGGGGGAGGAGGGTCCCTGAGGGTCCCCTGGTACAAGAGGAGGCTGCACCAAAGGTAACTGGGTGGCTGTTGGCACTGCACAGGGTGGGCAGGCGAACCCGACTGCTGCTGATTTAGGGTGTGCCCTGCCCCCACCCAGGGCCGGCTTTCAAGCCCATCTGCTCTCCTGCCGCTGGAGGGTCAGAACCTGGGCTTCTGTGGTTTCCCCAGAAGTTGTGCCTTGTCCAAAATAGCTTAGCAGGCAACCTGATGCTGTTGAATTGAGCCCAGCATCCTAATTCTGCCCCTCGGTTTCCTCAGCCAACTGGGGAGAATCACCCGAGTGAGTCCTGGAGCAGCCGCCCCCGCTGGTCACTCACTGAGGTGCACACACACGCTTTTGTGAATGTGGGGTGCGCAGGCTGGTGCAGCTCTGATCACATGCTCCTGGGCCTGGGACAGTGGCTTTTAGATGTAGCCCCCCTCACCCCCCACAGAACTGTTCAGAAGGAGTTACTACCCAGTGGGTTAAAACGGCCGGTGCCCAGGACTGACCGCCTGCATCAGCAGGCTCATTAAGTGGTGTCTTCACCTCCTGCCCATGGACGCCCGGGGCCGATGATCCCAGGGGCTCAGGTGGGGAAGCTCCAGGCTGCATATTGGACGGCTGGCACAGTGACCTTGGGATGGAGGCCAGACACCTGTGTCAAGAAGGTCCGAGCCATGCAAACCCAACTGCGTGGGTCCGCTCCGACCTGTGGGTTACGGTTATGGCAGCTGACTCTGGCAGCGTGTTGACGCCTAGAGACCTGCCTGCCAGTCCTCTGAGCCGTGGCGCTTGTCAGCTGGGAGGTCTGCCCCACTCAAGGACATGTTCTCTGACGGTCCAGGCCACACTGACGCTGAGCACGCACGCACTCGCCATCCCACCACTGCATCCCGGCTCACCACGCCCACATTCACCACACTCAAAACCGTGCCCACGGCTCCTCGCTCACATCCACCACACTCAAAACCGTGCCCACGGCTCCTCGCTCACATCCACCACCACATCAGGCTCATCACGCTCACCCAGCGGACTTGCCGTGAGTGGGAACCGACTAGCTTACTGTGTGCAGGGTGAAACGCTGGGGCTCTTCTGCAGATGTGTGGGTCCCTCCTGGCTCCCTTTTAACTCACGGGTGAAAACGGGTTGGGGGGCTTCCTTATTTTGCAAAGTTGAGAACCCGGCTGATGGAGCTGCAGCTGCAGGTCTCCCATCAGCCACTCCCATGAGGGTTCCCACTGGAGGGGGGTACCCAGGGGGCATGGTGTACCCCTGCCCAGTGGGTCCCCTGAGAGCCCAGTTTTCTCCAGCTCAGCCCTGCCCCACCTCTGTTCTTCATCTCCAAGGAGCCTGTCCTGCTCTGAGTAGTTCGCCCATGGGGAGCAAGTCCAGTCCTGGACATGATGCCCGACTCTCAGCACCTCCCACTGCCTCTGGCAGCCCCATGATAACCCCTCCCACCCCACATACAGTTCCCCCACGGAGTCTTGCTCCACAGCCCCCTACAGCCTCCTACCACACACAGAACCCCCACCTCACAGCCCTCCACCCCACAGCCCCCATCACACAGCCCCCACCACACAAGCCCCCCACCAGTCAGCCAGGCCGGAGTCCTGCTCCACACTGCCACCTGGTGGCTCCTACCGTATTCTCACCTGCGGAACCGCCACTCCCCATGGGGGGACCCCCAGCCCCTCTGTGCCCTCAGCTAGAGTGTGAGAAGGGCCAGGGGCTGGAGACCCTTCCTGGACCTGCCCTTCTCGGCTCCGTTCCCAAACGACCGAGGGGGGAGTTGGGATGCGACGGAGAGGGTTGAGGGGCGACGTGTCTGCTCTGAAAAGGCTGTCCACACAACCACCCCGCCTGCCGGGCGCACTCCTCTGGCAGCTCTTCCTCTTGTCCTCGGCCCAGCCAGCCCTCATCCCACGGGACGCAGCACCGCCCCACCCCATGCCATGGCAGCCTGGGCGTCATGTCTGCGCCCTTGGCTGCAGCCATTCTGTTGGTCAGTCTCCTAGAGGGACTCCTTCTTTAGGGACTGGTCTCTCCTGACAACAAGCAGATCTGTTTGCCTTCCCGGCCGGCCGTGCTGCTTCCGATAACCTGCACTCAACACTGTCACTGGGAGGCATTGATTCTGCTGGGTGGTCCTTAGTAAGTGTCCAGCTGTCACGTGCCTACCAGGCGATGGAAAAGACCGTTGATTTACCCCCTGCCAGCCCCATGCCGGGAACAGTCCCGCCCTTTACTGGGCAGATGGTGACAACCTGCCGTCCACCCCACCCCTCGGACCACCCCTCAGAAATAAGACCTGACCGACTGTCGATGTGTGTGTGTGTGTGCATATTTATGTCTATGTACATATAAGCTTTTAAAAATATTGTGAAAACACACTAGACAAATAAAAAACATTGCCACAAAAATCATGGACAGTTTATTACACAAAACTAGAAAGCGCCCTTCTCTCGACTTGCTTTCCATCGGAGTCTGTGGGACCCTTCTGAAGGCGGCTTTCCATCTGGTGGCCCAGCGGCGACGCGCTGGACTGTGACCTGCTAGGTTGGCAATTCGAAACCTCTAGGTGCACCTTGGGCGCAAGATGAGGCTCTCTGCTCCCTGAAGAGTGCCCATCTCGGAAACCCACGGGCGCAGTCACACCCGGCCCTCCAGGGTCGCTGTGAGTGGACACAGGCCTCGCGGCTGGGAGTTTGGCTGAGCCCTTTAACTCACACCGGTCACCTGGTGGTTTTGTCATCCTCCAGGGCCCCAAACCAAGGCCGTCGGGTGGGTGGGGTAAGGTTCTCAAGGACTTTCTCTCAGGACAGCCCTGCCACAAGCCTACCATCTGTCAAAAATGTGACGTCATTGTAGTGTGGTCATTGGAGGTCTGACTGTGGCTGGGAGACGTGGGCGTTGACCTGTGGGGGGGGGGAGGGTGCACTGTGTGTGTGTGGGGGGGCAGACACCCACAGAGAGAGTTCTTTATGGACAAACGTGATGTAAAACCCCATCCAGTCCCAATCCGCCTCGCAGCGACTCAGCAAGACAGAGTGGACCTGTCACACATCCACCCAAGGACAGTCTCAGCCACGGCCACGCTTCACCTGGGAGCAGCTGCCCACCCACACCTGCTGCCCGGCTCCCAGGGAGGCTGTTTCTCCCTGTCCCTCCCTAGCTGGGACTGTGGGGTCCCACTGGACTGAGCCTCACACAGGGACTTCCCTCTGGACATTGGAGAAAACTGACCTGCCAACAGGGACAAGGATGGGGAGACCTGTGGGAGGTGCTCGGGGTCACCCGGGTGTCTTTGTCAGCCCACCGGACTCCTGGACTGTGCGGACTCTGCCCAGGACGGGGACATGGGGTAAAGGTACAAGGAGATGGCGTAGTCCCTCCCCTGGAGGGCAGGGGGCGCTGTGGGTTAGATGCCTCACTGTCAGGTCTGCAGTTCTAACCCACCAGGGGCTCCCAGGGAGAAAGAGGAGCCTGCCAGGCCCCATGAAGACTGGCAGCCTCAGAAGCCCCTCTGGAGTCCCTGTGAGTCAGAAAGGACCCTGTGGCAGTGGGTAGGCTAGATGCCTGGGAGGGCCATGACACAGTTCTGCAGTCAGGTGGCTTCTGAGAACAGAAATAGATTCTCTCCCAGTTCTGGAGCTCAGTGGCCTGGAATCAAAGTGTGGGCAGAGCCCAACCCACCCCCCAATCCTGGGTGAGGGTTCCTGTCCCTTCTCTCCCTGGCTGGCAGCTGCAGCAAACTCCCCCCCCCCCCCAATCTCCCTTGCTGTTGTCACCGGGCCAGCCCACCCCACCTCTCTTTTACAGAGAAGCAACAGGCTGCTGGGCATGGGGTCAGTGGGCACAGTGGGCCAGGCCCTGGGCAACTAACCACCAGGTCAGCAGTTCAATCCCACTGGCCACCCTGCGTCAGGACGAGGAGACTGCCTGCTCCCATCCAGACGCGCAGTCCTGGGCGAAGGGAAGGGTGGCCGACAATCACGGGGAGGCCACTGCAATCCAGGAAGGGGGGCATGCCCTCTCTCCAGGAGTGACAGCCTTCTTCCTTCCAATCCTGACACCTGTCAGGGAAGCTCATTTCTGTGTACAATTCTTTTCTGGGCTTTTTAATAATGTCTCTCGGACCTCTTTGGAGTATGGATCAGCAAGGATGTTACTCTGAGGACTAAGGTGTGCCTGACCGAGCCATTCTGTGTTCCATAGCCTCATGGGCATGTGAGAGGAAGCCCGAAGGAGGACCGATGCCCTTGGATTGTGGTGCTGGAGGAGCATATTGATAGTACCGTGGGCTGTGTTAGTCCGGGTAGACCGGAGAAACAAGTCCATAGACACTCATATGTGTATAAGAAAGAGGTTTACATACAAGAGCAATTGAACATTGAGAATACATCCCAGCCCAGTCCAGATGTAGTTCATAAGTCCGATATTAGCCCATATGTCCGATACCAATCTAGAAAGTCTTCTTCAGACTCACGAAACACATGCAATGACGCCGGATGCAGGAGGATCACAGGCCAGTGGGTGGAAAGTCTTTTGGATCCAGTGGTGTTGTGAGCATCTCGGCGCTGGTAGAGGTCTCTGTGTGGCTTCTCTGACTCCAGAGGTCTAGGTGCATCAGGGTAGGTCCGTGTGGCTTCTCCAGCCCCCAGGGGGTCACATTAAGTGTCTTGTCAGTAAAGCGTCGTCTCAGGGAGTGAGCAGAGAGAGAAGTGTATCCTGCCTCCAAGGAGTCAATCCAGGAGTTCCCAGAATGCTCAGGAAAAGGCCACGCCCACCCAGAGACCTCATTGGTTATGACCCGATTGACAGACTAGACTCCACCCCTTCACTCTCAAGCCTCTCAAGTCCGAAATTGACAGCAGATGACGTAACCACACAAGCTGCTCAGGGACAAGTTGATCTGTCCTGGAAGAAGTCCGGCCAGAGTGCTCCTGAGAGGCCAAGGTAGCGGGGCTTGATTTCCCATTCTTGGGACGTGTTGTCAGGAGCGAACAGTCGCTGGAGGAGGACATTGCGTTTGGTCAAGCCGAGGGAAGGCCCTCGAGGAGATGGACCACACAATAGCTTTCACACTGGGCTCAGGCGCGGGAGCCATTGTGAGGACGGCCCAGGAGCAGGCGGGGTTTGTTGTGAACCGACTCGGTGGCACCTCGCAACGACAACAGCCACGAGTGGACTGAGTGTGGTGCGTCTCCTGTGGCCACAGTCAACGACTGTCACACGGGGAGCCTGGGTGTCGGCGATGGCAGAGGCAGCCGGTTAAAAGGCGACCCTTGATCGTCCGATCTCCTTCGACCCATCTTAAAGTTGCTCCAGCTTTTGGTATGTTCTGCGCTCTCTTCCACTGAGTCCCTCCTCTGTTTGTTTTGTCCTGCTCATTAGTGTTTTGCCTTCCTGTCTGCGTTTCCTATGCTTTTCTGGACACGCGATCAGTAAACCCAGGGCGACAGTCGCTGGATTAGTGATGACACAGGGAACATGGCAGGGAAGGGTGGGGGATGGGGAGCTGACCGCAGGAGCAAGAGGAAGAGGAATGCGTCTGAATTTGGGTGTGGTGGTGACCGCCCAGCGCTCCTGGATGTGACTGAACCTTGACACTAGCGACGTGTGGGAAAGTGAAACGTGAGGTCGGCGTGATCCCCACAGGGCAGGCGGGTAAGCAAAGAAGAAGATTTGCAGTCTGAGAAACACGGAGGGCGGCCTGTTCTGCCCCTGCGTGTCGCTCTCACCAGCCGGGTGACACCGAGCGGGGCCCAGCAGAGCTTCCAGACTACTGGGCTAGGAAGAAAGTCCTGGCAAAATGTAGCCCCCGGAACCCCTGGATCACAGAAGACTGTCATGGACGGCTGGGGAAGAGCAGCTGGGGGCAGAATTGGGGGTGAGTGGCAACAAGGCCATCTTCCCACAAGTTCAGCCTGGTTCCTCTGAGATCCAAGTGGACGCTGGGGGCGGGGGCGGGTCGGCAGTGGCTCCTCCTGCGGCCCATCGGAGTCCTGGGATCTTCGAAGCGTGTGCTGAAGCCCTAGTCCTGGTGGGCCGCTGAGCACAAAGTCAGCTGTTCAGACCCACTAGTTGCCCCACGGGGAGAAGACAGGCCGTCTACTCTAGCACAGAGTTACAGTCTCAGAAGCCCACGGGCAGTTGTACCCGGTCCTACTGAGAGGAACAGGGCATGGGTGGGGGAGGGGGGTGGGCGTTCTGTGTTGGACCTGGGCTGCCAAGGCCCGGAAGAAGTTCGGGGCTAGGTGATCCTAGTCACCTGCCTCTAGGAGAGACACGTACACCTGAAAGGAGGCGCGTGGCCCGGTGAGGGAGCAGTGAGTTTATCGAAATGGTGGTTTAGTCTTTTGTAAAAGGGTGTGTGTGTGTGTCCCCAGTTTGAAGGTTGTCAGCAGTGGGGGTGAGCTGTGTATGAAACTGTGGGTCCCTTCACCCCACCCACCCCACCAAATAAATGAAGGCAAAACCAAACCAAGATTATTAAAGACATCCATCCGGCCAGGCCCTGCCTGCTCCTCCTCCACCCGGCATGTCCCACTCCTCTCAAAGCTTCCCAAGGGATTCCAAAAATACACACACCAAAAAAGCCTTCTGTTGACAATGCCGAGTGCCAAATACCAGCGTCCCCGTGGGGGGCTTATTAGCATTCTATTAATATGTGCCCGCGAGGGGCCCTCCAGCCCAAATACACCCTGCCTGGAATCAAAGGGAAGCCTTCACACCTTTTGCCTATGTCATGCTGCACTTTTATTTGTTCAAAAACAACTTCCTCCGGAGAATTTCCTTTCTGAAAGGGACTCCCCTCCATTTTAAAGCCACACTACCCTGGTCCCCACCTCCTGCACCCATGGGGGTGGGTTCCTAGTGAAGGGGAGGGGGGCGAGCATTTCTCAGCCCCCTTCTTTAATCAAGCGGCCTAGGCAGGAAGCCAGGCATCCTGTGTGGTTTACCCCAGACCCTTCCTTCCCTGCCTGGGCCTTCTTGGAGAGCAACTCACGTGAAGACGTGGGAAAGTGACCCACCAAGAGCAGAGCACTGCGGGCCGCTGAAGAGGAGCCCCTGCTGGAAGGGCATCCCCTAACAGCCAGGACCCCAGGGGCAGAAGTGGGGTGAGGGGGGCAGCAGCTCCTTACACACAGGTTTGACTTCACACAGTGGGAGCCCTTCCACAGGGCTTGCCATCGTGGGGGTGGGGTGGGGGACTGTTTTCAGACCGTCCCAGGTGTCCGCACATTCTTCTTTGTGCCAAGCATTTTATGTCTGAGATTGATTGATTGATTGAAGGTCTTCAAGACGATCCGTTACGCAGCCCCCCACCCCTTTTTTTCTTTCACATCTGGACTCCACCTGTCTGGGTCTCTGCAGAGGAGGAATCCGGCCAAACCGGCTTGTAGAGGCTGCGTGTCTTAGGCATGTGGGCTGCTACCACAGACTGCCACAAGGGGGTGGCATTCACAAACAGAAATTCATTTTCTCACCAGTAGGTTACTTGTCTTCCTGAGCATCTGCACGCCCATCTCTGCATCTTCGTTTCTGGAGAGTTTAATCTTCTTCCTAGCGCCCCTCTGTCCTCACTCTGTATCACATGACAGAGACAACTCCCCCCACCCCACCCCCCCACCCCAACCTGCTGCCCCTCCGCTTTCCCAAGCACAATGTCCTTCTCCAGGGACTGGTCTCTCCTGACAGCGTGCCCACAGTACATGGGACAAAGTCTCACCATCCTCACTGCTAAGAATCACCCTAGCTGTGAAACCTGCCCTCAAGCCGCCTCCCCATTTAGCTTTTGAGACTGTGAGCTCCACACCTTCAAGGGACTTGATCCCTAGGTGGGGCTGGGGAGTGGGGGGCAGTGGTGGTTCTTTGCAAGACTCTCTAAGCTCCTGAGTTGCCGGGTGGGTGGTCTGAGAGACTAAAAGCGGCAGGCAGGAAGCCAGGGCCAGTCGTGTCTCTGGAGGAAGGAGCAGGGTCCCTGGCTGCCAGAGAGGTGTGGTCCTTTGTGACAGTGGAACCCCAGGGTGTCCAAAGAACAGAGGCAGTTCACGCTCACATCAAGCCCCTGTGATTCAGAAAGACCCCAAGAAGGATGCTGGTGGGGGTTGGGGGGTGTCCCTGAGGGGACGTAGTTATTCACAGGGGCTGCTGGGGTGTGTGGGTGACTTCTCCCAGGCAGCAGGGACCTCCCTCCTCAGGCTGCCCTTTACCTTGGAGTTGGAGAGATCTCACCTCCACCCCAGCTTCTGCTCACCCCCCCCCACCATGTGTGAGATCACAGAGCTCCCACCTGCCTCCTTCATCCCCTTAATCTAAGGGTCCAACCTGAGGGGCGCCCAGACCCACCCGTGCTTGGTGACACTCTGGTCTAGGCCCCAGGCAGCCCTCTGGGGCGGCCACCTGCAGGGCCCTCATTAGCGCACAGGCAGCTTAATGGCTTCCTGAGGAGGCCTGTTTACTTGTCATTTGTTGGTGGCCTGTTTCCCAGCTACAGGGAGGGGGTGTGGGCACAGGACACACTGCCTTTTTCCAGTCCATCCTGTGTCTGAGCCCAGGGTGGGGGATGCAACGATTACCCCAGGTCCAGCGTCAACCTGGTCAGTCCAGAGGAGGCAGTAGGGACCATCCTGTCCACCACATCCTCCCATGGGCTCCATCACCAGGGGGCCGAGATTGAGCCCTGTAGGGGACAGTGCTTGCTCTGAGGACCCCCAAGGACACTGAAAATGCTGGAAGGGGGTGGAGAAAGGGACCACCTTCCGGAAAGACCCCCACTGACTTTGAGAGGGGTCCTACATGTGGCCAGCAGAAGGAGGGGGTCTCATAGACCCACAGGTCTGCCTCCCGAATGCCTCCCCACCCTCTCCACCCCCCAACAAAACAAGCTGGCACACCTGCCACCACACGGGACATCAGACCCTGTGCGTGCCCGATGGGTGTGGGTGTCCACTACACTGTGTCATCCGAAGAAGACCCTGCAGCCCAGGCCTGCGCTCTGGGTGGTCTCTGTAGAACTGGACACCACCACGGGAGGGAACCCGGAGCCCCGTGGCTCCAGCCCAGTCATGGTTCCGAGGAAGAAAGACCTGGTCATGGCTCTAGCAAGGACCCCACCCTGCTGCCACGTGGAGTCATTGCTGACTCACAGTGACTCTGTGTAGGATTTCTGAACCTGCCCATCTTTACGGGAGCACTCAGCCTCACCTGTGCCCCACTTAGCAGCCCGTGGGTTGGAACCACCAACCTCGTGGGGAGCAGGCCAGCCCTCACTAGACGGCATCACCAGGGCACTTCAGGAAGCACTGCTGGCCGTTCTAGGGAGGCGGCCAACACCAGCCTCTGTCCAGAAGATGCCAAGAGTGTCCATCTCTTCTCCCTGGAGCAGGCTGGTCAGGCTGGTGGATGCCCAAGGCTGAGAGGGCATCTGGGAGATGTGAGCAAGCCCATGCCTGCGTCCCAGGGAGCAGCTGCAAAGAAAAAACCCAGCGCTGCTATCGGGCTGATGCTGACATTCCCCGAGCAGCGGCTGGGGGTTTGGGGCTGTGCATCTGGAGGATCACGGCCCCACGCATGTGCACCTGCCACCGGCAGTCGAATAGAGCATCCCTCTTTCCTGTGCCTGTCACCTTGGAGCAGGGGATCATCAGTCCCTCTGAGGGTGGGGGAGGGCACCTCGGGGTCCCTGATCATTGTCCAACACCTGATCCTGGACCCTGGCCTCTTCTCATTGACCCTAGGAGCAGGGAGGCATCTGGGACCGTCACCAGCTGTTTTAGTCTGGGTACATCAGAGAAACAAGTCCACAGAAACTCATATGTATAAGAGAGAGTTTTATATAAAGGGTAAGTGGCACACCAAAGAATGCATCCCCACCCAGTGCTGTCCAAGCCCACAAGTCCAACATTAACCCTATGTCCGACACCAATCCACAAAGTCCTCACAAAACATGCAGTGATGCCGACTGCAGGAGGAAAGCCGAGTCAGTGACCATGTAAGCATCTCGGCACTGGCAGGGGTCTCCACACGGGTGCTCCAGCACCCAAGGCTGCATCGGGGTAGGTCCATGTGGCTTCTCCTCAGGGATGTCTTGCAGGAAGTGAGCCTTGCCAGCTGAAGCAGGGAACTGGCTAAGGCAGCTGCACCCTGGTCCAACCATCACAAAGCAAGAGGCCTGAGAACTAGAAAGGCGAGGCTCACAGAGCCATTTATCTCTCCGCCCTTCAATTTACCCCATATGTGTTTATCGGCCAGGTTGGCACAATAAACCTTAACTATCTCACCAGCGATGGGAACAAGTCCACTTCCTAGCCGACAGAACAGGTGGGCTCTCAATGGGGCACTTAACTTCCTGTTTTTATTTCAGTTGGGTGAGGAAGGGTTTTTTGGGTTCTTTGCATGTCAACCACGTTCAGCCAGAATGCTCCTTAGAAACAAGGATGGTGAGATTTGGTCTCATGTGCTCTGGACAAATTGTCAGGAGAGTCCAGTCCCTGGAGAAGGACATGATTCTTGGTCAAGTGGAGGGCCGCCTTGAGCCCAAGCATAAGAAGAGCTTCCCTGGCTTGGGACAGGCTGGGAGCAGGCCGGGCTTGTTTCTTGCACACAGCGCGGGCGCGGGCCCTCTCAATGCCGCCACCAGCAGTCATAGCAGCAGTCCGGCCCAAGCGTCTCTTCGCCCCTGGTTAACAGACTCATTAGCATAGCACGGACTATTCATATTGGATGACAAACGTGAATTTGTTCCACTTTATTCAGAACTATTCATTGACACTCCCAGTGGCTCCTGCAGAGAAAGATGGGGCTTTCTACTCCTGTCAAGAGTCCCATCTTGGAAACCCACAGAGGTGGTTCTTCCCTGTCCTGTGGGGTTGGCTCCGGGCAGGGAATTTATTCATTGACATTCACACCCAAACAACCAAGCTTCCCCTGTCGATGCCGACTCGGCGACTCTACGCAGGGCTCCGGAGACTGTGAATCTTTACAGGAGCAGACAGCCTCATCTCTCTCCCTCTGAGTGGCTGGTGGGTTTGAACTGCTGTCCTTGCAGTCAGCAGCCTGATGGTATAAATACTGACTGAAATGCCCACGTGCGGAAGGAAAGGCAGAAAGAGCAGTGTCAAAGGATCTTTGTGGTACATGCGTGTACATGCGTGTGAGTGCTTACACACATGCAGACACACATGTACACACACATGTGCACGCACACACACTATTGGGCCCCGTTGTTTCAGTTGAAGACTGAAGCCCGCCCTGGGGACCGTGTGGCATGTGTGAGGAGACAGAGAGGACAAATGTAACACTCACCTTCCCTGTATCCTGGAGCCACCCTCAAAACCAAGCTCCCTGACACCACGTCCAGTCCCACCCCCAGTGACCCTAGAGCACAGGGTTGACCTGGCCCTGCGGCTTCCTGAGGCTATAACTCTTCCTGGGAGTAGACATCTTGCTCTCTGCAAAGGTGGCCCTGGTGGTCTCAAACTGCTGAGCTCGTGGCCAGAAGCCCGGTGAGTAGACACTGCGTCACCAGGGACCCTGGACACCAGCCTGAAAATAAGGGCTTTTGCAGAACTGCCTCGTGGGGCCAGCAGGGAAGCATGCAGCTACTGACAGGAAGACGGCTTCCGTACCACCTCGGAAGAAAGGCCTGGCTCCCCGCCCTTGAGAAATCAGCACGGACAGCAGCTCTCCTGTGACATGCACAGGGACTCAGGGGGTGGGTGTGCATGAAGGTCTGGGTTTTGGAGCGTGGATTCACACACTTGCTTGGCCGAGAGGAGAGGGCTCAGTGTGCCTAAGCCCTGGGCTGGTTTGCCTGCTGGCCCTTGTCTGAGGCTGGGTCCAGGTGAGCAGTAACCAGGAAAGCGTGAGGAGCCGGAGACGTTAAGCTAAGGCAGGCAGCGTCCAGTCCGAGCTCACGCACAAACCCACTGCCACCGTGTCGATGCCGACTCACAGCGACACTGCAGGACACAGTAGAACCACCTTTGAGGGTTTCTGAGACCGGAACGTTTTTGGGGAGTAGAAAGCCTTATATTTCTAACAGGGAGCAGCTGGTGGTTTCAAACTGCTGATCTTGTGGTCAGTGGGGAGCACACCAATATGTAGTCACTACTCTGGGGCTCCTCTGAGTCCAGGTGGCAACCATTTCGTTGAACACCCCAAGACTCATGCATGCTCTGTCCGGATTAGGCCTCGCTTCCTGGCAGAGCTGCCCTAGGGGCTTTCTATGACGGTCCATTCTAACAGAACCCGACGGCCACAGCTTCTCCCAGAGCCGGTAGCCAGTGGCTTTGAACTGCCGACCTTGCGTTTTGCAGCCCAGTCTGTAACTAGTCTCCTTCCTGCAACCTCAGGCTCCCTGACCTCAATGTCCACCTGCAGAAGGATGCCGAGGCCAGGTCCACACATGAACGTTGCTCTCTGGTCATGAGTGGGATTGTCAGGGGGCAGCTGGGAGTCGCCCCCGTCCCTAGGATGGACAGTGCAGGTGGCGGCACGCTGTGAGCAGCCCAGCCGGCCTTTCTTCTCCCCCTGGATGCCGTGGCCTCCGTGGCCCCACTCCTGTTTGGTTCGCAAACAGAGCCTGGACTCAATATTTTGGTGGGGTGGGGGGCTGGCGGGTGGGGCAATGGTTCACAGCTGGGCGAGAGAAAATAAAGCTGGCCGGGGGCAGAGGGAGGAGTGGCTGTAACTGGGCTCCCCATGACTCAAGGTGGGCTGGGCTAACAGCTTGTCAACAGCGGGCGAAATTAAGTGCAAACAGGCAGGCGCAGGGTAGGGGGGGCGGCAGGACAGCAGGGAAGTGAACCAGGCCAGCCCCAGCTCTGGGGATCCCTGCTTGACCTGCTGAGGGTGTGGGCCCCACTTTCCTGCCTCCACAGCAAGGGTCTGCCTCCACGTCACAGTGAGTCTCCACCTCCCACTTCTTCCTTTTCTGGGTGGCAAACAGACCAGCTCCAACTTGGCACTGCAATGAGGTAAAACCAGAGCACGGTTCCTGGCTCTTTGCTGGCCAGCAGCCTACAGCTGCAGGGTGGGGAGGCCTGTGATCCCATGAAGGCCACGGCCACTGAAAGCCCACAGGGTGGCCGGTCCTGACCATGGGGCTTCCTTCCCTGTGTCCCAACGGACCCAAGGACACCAAACGACAATCTTTTTTCTATTCTTTTTTTTCTTTTTAAATCATTTTATTGGAGCCTCGTACAGCTCTTATCACAATCCATCCATTGTGTCAAGCACATTTATTGCCATCATCATTTTCAAAACATTTTCTTTCTACTTGAGCCCTTGGTATCAGCTCCCCATTTTATTTCCTCCCTCCCCCATGAGCCCTTGATCATTTATAAATTATTGTTATTTTCATATCTTACACTGATTGCTGTCTCCCTTCACCCACGTTTCTGTTGTCCGTTTCTCTTGGTGGGGGGTGGGGGCGGTTTTATGTCGATCTTTGTGATAGGTTCCCCCTTTCTCCCCCACCTTCCCTTGCCCTCATGGTGTCTTTGCTAGCATGATTGTTCCTGAGGGGTTTATCTGTCCTGGATTCCCTGTGTGGAGAGCTCTATCTCAAACAGTAATGTTTACAGGAGCCGCCGCCAGGTCTTCCTTCCGCAGCACTGCTGGATGGATGGGCCTGACTGTCAGCCCCTCAGTTTGTGGCTGTGCCTGTAACCACTGCACCGCAGGACACCGGCTCTTGTGTGCCATGCTGTGTGGCCCTGAGTCTATCACGAGGGCAGGGTGGGACTAGCCCGCGGGGCTGCCTGCCTAAGCGCAGGGCTGCTGAGCAAGGCCGATGGTTCAATCCCACCAGCAAGTACAGGGAAACCCTGTCTCGGTGGCTGTGGGCTTGGGCTTAAAATTGAGAAAACCTTTGCAGCCACAGATGGGCACGGTCTTTTCCTGAGGAGCAAGTGGTGAGCTTCAGCTGCCACATTCCCGGCTCCCAGCCTAGCGCTGCACCACCAGGCCCCTGGGGCTTGTTTTCTGTGGGTAGGTAGGATGGTTTGTTTTTTTGTGCCAACATGGCACCTGTAGGAAGATATGGGCAGAGTCAAGCCTGTCAATCAGGTCACAGCCTGAGTGTGCCTCCTTGTGGTTGTGACCTCCTCATAAGGAGGGTCCTCAGAACACCGCCTCTCTCTGCCTCCCCCACTCACAGAGCTGCCAGGGTCACCGCCATTGGATCCACAGCACTCTGTGCCCACTGGCCTGTGATCTCCCTGCATTCTGCACCACTGCATGTGGCGGCCTGAGTCTGAAGAGGGACTTATGGAGAAGTATCGGACTTAGGGACTTGACCTGGACCAGGCTGGGATGTTTGTTGATATATAATTGCTTCTTGATATAAAGCTCTCTTTTACATGTAGATGAGTGTCATTGGATTTGTTTCTCTAGTCAACCGACCTAACACAGTAGGGAATGAAACTGTGTGTCCAGCCCCAATCCCAACTACATGTACCTGCTGCTCCCCCCTCCCCCCCCCGCCCCCCTCCCCCCCCCCCACACACACAAAAACAAGAATTCACTTCAGAGGACAGCACTGAAGCTACAGCTCAGGGAAAGGGCAAGTGTCAGATCAGAGCACACAGAAACAAATGAAGGGGGAGGGAGAGAGAGTGGAGCACATTCTGGCCCACCAAGCCCCGAGGACTATATCCTGCTCAGAGCAGCCAATCCACAGAGAGGACCATAGGGCTGGCCCCACCACAAGAGACTACATCCCTCACTGACCTGTAGCGCTACGGAGGACAACACTGGAGACACAGTGCGGGAATTGTGCCCGATCTGACCCCACCACACTGAGGCGAGACACTAAAGGCATGCAACAGAGCAGTAAGGGGAGCAGAGCAATGAAGTCCCTGGGGAATCCCCAAAATCGACTTCCATCAGACTCTACCAGAAAACAATCCTAAAGGTCAACAAACAGACCTGGAACTATTTATAGGCTTTTCTCTTTTTTTGGTCATTGTTTTTGTTGTTGTTTTTCTCTGTTGTGTTTTTGTACTTATTATCATCTCTGCATGTCTATCTAGATAAGACAGGCTGGATAAATAATCCAGAGGAGAAAACAACGGGATGGATGGTTCCTGAGGGGACTCAGGAGAAGGGGAAGCAGGGGAAAGGAAGTAGGTGTCAACAAACCCAGGAACAAGAGAACAGCAAGTGATCTAAAATCAAGGGTGAGGAGGGCATAGGATGCTTGGTGGGTCTTGATCAAGGGCAATGTAGCCAAGATGAATTACTGAAACCTGGATGAAGGCCCAAACATGATGGTGGGACAAGAGGAAATTAAAAAGAAATAGAGGAAAGAACTAGGAGGCAAAGGACATTCATAAAGGTCTAAATACAGGCATGTACATGTATAAATACATTTATACATAATTATAAGGAAACAGATCTACATACATATATCTATATGTTAAGTATTAAGGTAGCAGACAGACATTGGGCCTCTACTCAAGTACTCCCTGAACATACAAACACTTTGTTCTAATAACCTGGCATTCTGTGAAGCTCACCTTTCCTGACATGATCACTGAAGACAAAACATGTGCATAAGCAAATGTGGTGAAGAAAGCTGATGGTGCCCAGCTATCAAGAGATATAGTGTCTGGGGTCTTAAAGGCCGGAAGATAAATATGCAGTCATCTAGCTGAGAAGCAACAAAGTCCACACATAAGAAGTACACTAGCCTGTGTGATCATGAGGTGTTGATGTGATCAGGTATCAGGCGTCAAAGACCCAGAACAAAAGATCATGTCAACGTGAATGAGGGGGATCATGGAGTGGAAACCCAAAGTCCATCTGTAGACAATTGGACATCCCCTTACAGAAGGGTCACAAAGAAGAGATGAGCCAGTCAGGGTGCAGTACAGCACTGATGAAACATACAACTTTCCTCTAGTTTTTTAATGCTTCCTCCACACCACTATCATGACCCCAATTTTACCTTATAAATGAGGCGAGACCACAGCATGGACACTGTACAGATAAGAGCCAGAAACACAGAGAATCCAGGACAGATAAACTCCTTAGAACCAATAATGAGAGTAGCGATACCAGGAGGGGAAGGGGAAGGTGGGGGGAGAAAGGTGGAATTGATCACAATGATCTACATATACCCTCATCCCAGGGGACGACAACAGAAAAGTGGGTGAAGGGAGACAGCAGTCAGTGTAAGACATGAAAAAAAGTTTATAAATTAGCAAGGTGTCATGAGGAAGGGAAGGTGAGGGAGGACGGACACAAGCTGATACCAAGGGCTCAAGTAGAAAGAAAATGTGAAAATGATGATGGCAACATATGTACAAATGTGCCTGACACAATGGATGGATGCATGGACTGTGATCAGAGCTGTACGAGCCCCCAACAGAATGATTAAACAGAAACCTGGTTGGTCTCCAAAAAGACAAGGCAAGGCGATGAATTGCCTTTCTCTTGAACAGAAAGGACTCTGGCTGGCTGCTCCGGGCGGATGTTACGGAGATTGCAATGATGCACATTAGTGCATTGGTCAGCGCCTCAGCTTAGAAGCTGATTTTTCTCGACACCCCGCCCGTGGTCCACCACCCTCGTTGTGACCACACAGCTGTCCTGAGAGCATCTCTAAGCAGCTGGCCAGGGAACACTCAGCGTTGCTTCTGCACCCTCAGGGCTGCCTCTCTGCCTGTCGCCGCTCCCGGACTGACGTCTCCTTCGGTACCTGCCAACGACCCCGCCTGTGGGGTCCCGGTGGTAACTGCCTGTGCCTCGCGCACAGATGACGTTGTTTGTCCCATCGGGAAAGTTCTACGGGGCCCCACAGGTGTACGTAAGAGATGCAGCTCAGGTAAGTGCCTCCGGGAGGGTGGGCTGTTCTGGGAGGTGTGTGCACACAGCTGGGAGGCTGGGAGCAGGTGCGCTGTGTCTGGGTGATGGGGAGTCCTTCTGCACTGGGCGCTTGTTCCCAGGCACGACCAACCCCCACACCACCCTACCTCACTCACAGTTGATGCCAGAGCCCTTTGCGTCACCTTGAAATCCTCCTGATTTGTCCATGTGACCCTCAGGGGGGCAGGTGGTGTGAGAGCCACGGGCTCCTTCCCAGGACTGCCAGCCAGAGGAGCGAGGGGTGGGAGGAGAGGGGGGCGAGAATGAGAATGGGAATCGCTGGGTTTTCTGGAATGCAAGACTGCTCGTTATCACCGGCATCTTTCCCTGGTGCAGGAGGCCTGGTGGCGCGGCGGGAGGGGCGCTGGACAGCCGTTCAAAGCCGTAAGCCACCTCTGCAGAAGAAAGATGAGTCCGGCTGCCCCCAGACAGATCTCTGCTGAGGGACCCTGGGAGGCCTGGCCTGCCTTTAGGGTCACTGGGAGCTGTGTCTACTGGGCTGCGGTGGGTTTGGTCCGGGAAATGGGGGTACTGGCCCCAGACTCTGGGGGTCTGGACTCCACCTGCTCCTATGGCTTCGGCAGGCTCACCATCTGCCAAGTCAATCTTCGTCCTCTGGAGAAAGAAAGACACAAAGGCCCGGCGTGGCTTCACAGGAAAGGGGTGACATCTCCACGGACCCTGGGCGTCCGCAGAAGGGACCTCAGATCCTGCCCTCCCCCGGCTCACACACTAAAGGACTCTGGGCGCTACACCCTGCGTTTGTGGGCGTTAGCAACGGCTGGGCCCCGCCATCTGCCTGAGGGCCCCTTTGAACATTTGCCGTGGCTTGTAAAGCCCCCAGCTTTATTTCCCCCAAGTGGGTGGCACCCACCAAACGTGCTCGGGCCGCCCCTGCCCCAGAGTCCTCATTTTTTATGAAAGAGACCTGACTTTTCAGGGTGCCCAGGAGTCTGGGGGCTGTGAAAACCCCCAGTCTTTATCATTCCATGCTTCATTTATGGCTCATTAAGTCATTAGACACCGTGGAATTGGAGGTGGGGAATCAGGGGGAGGTGCTCTCAGATCAACCCCCAATTCTGATCCCCCCCACCCTTTCTCTCATCAGGACGGGCACAGACAGACCTGGGCACGAGGTGTGCTGTGTGGGTCCCCACCCCTGGCAGTACTTGCAGGGCTAGGCCGGGCTCCCATTGGAGACTTCAGCTTCAGGACACTGAGCAGGACTGCTCCCCTCGGGGTGGCTTCCCGAGTCCCTCTGTCCCTGTGTCCCCACTGTGGCCACTGGCGGGCTGCTGGGCTTCTGGCATTTCCGTGGCTAGCAGGGTCACCCCGCAGGGACAAGTTTCCACAGCGCTTCCAGACAAAGACAGACTAGGAAGAAAGACCTGGAGATCTATGCCACCCCCCACCCCCACCCCCACCCCTGATCAGCCAATCAGAGCCCTTTAGGTCCTAGCTTACCCTTGTCTGACAGGGGCCTGGAGGATGAGGGCCCTAGGTGGAGGACCCTCAGGACACAGTGACCCCAGCCTGGGACGTGCAGGGCACCCATGATGGCAAAGATGGACAGAGCAGGGAGGGTATCCATCACCGTGTCCTGTGGGGGCTCACCTCTGACCTTCGGTTCCTGGCCAGCGCGCCTCCGGGGCAGGGCGGCCATCACCCTCTCGTCTGTGAAGGCTGGCGGGTGGCAAGGATGTCGGGCAGTTTCAGCAAGGCTTCCTGCGCAGGCCGACTAGCGAGACGGACATGGGACATGGGAAGGTCCTCGCATGGCTGTTGGGGTCACAGAGTAGGGCAGCCCCACTGGAAATGAGTAGGGTTAATGCGAAACACAAGTACTTCATGCTCCGGCAGACCCTGGACTGGGCATGTACCTACTGCAGCGCTTCCCTGACAGCAAAACATGGAGACAACCCGAGCGCCCACTGCAGAGGGCAGGTTCATAGGGCGGGATGTGACCCATGGGCCACCACATGGCCCGCATGATGTGACCCCTGGGACATGATGAGCGGTCCCCCTCCTGGACTCTCTAAGGCGTGGGCCTGCCTAGAGGACATTAGTCAGTCTTAGCAAACACAGTCAGCCTTATCGAGGCTAAAGTTTCATGACACCATGAGGATAAGCAGCAGCAAAGGGACAGAGCAGCGGGTTTCACACCAAAGAGGAGGAGGAGGAGGACCAGGAGGAGGAGGCCAGGGACAGGGGCAGGGCAGGACATTATAGAGCAGCGGTTCTCAACCTGTGGGTCACAACCCCTTTGGGGAGCTGAACGTCCCTTTCACGGGGTCACCTAAGACCATCGGAAAACACATATTCCTGATGGTCATAGGAACCGAGATACCGCTCCTCTATCCGTCTCCAGGCGGGTCCGCCCACATGGAGATACGCCCACATAGGAGTACCCGGCATGAAGACTGTTACCCATGCTACACCATGCTTCAAGACAACATTTCATTTATTTGTCATTATAAATAAATATTTCACAATATATAATTACATATTGTTTTTGTGATTGATCACTGTGCTCTAATTATGTTTGATTTGTAACAATGAAACTACATCCTGCCTATCAGATATTTACATGACGATTCATAACAGGAGCAAAATGACAGTGATGAAGTAGCAACGAAAATAATTTTTTGGTTGGGGGTCACCACCCCATGAGGAACTGTATGAAAGGGTATAGTGGCATCAGGAAGGTTGAGAACCACTGCTATAGAGGGAGGGAGGGAGGGACATAGACAGGGGTTAGCAGGATGGCCTGATTGGCTGCGTCTACTGGGATGGGCCATGCACCCACCTAGAATGTGCTTCTTTAAACAACAAAACAACACGTGAGGGACTGAAGGCTCACAGCCCCCCAGATCCCCCGCCCCTCGGATCCGCATAGTCTTCCGAGTGTCTGAAAAAGGGAGGCAAGCCAAACTGAAGTTGACTTGGCGGCGTTGGGGACACACGAGTTCATCTCAGATGCAGGGAAGTGAAGAAATGGAAGGGGGCATGGGGAGGGGAGACCTGGAGATCTGTCTCAAACACCAAGCGACTGACGGACGGCCTGTCCTGAATTAACTTTGCTCATGGATGCGGACTTCACAAGGTTTCAACTGGGATGAAGATTCTTCACATCCAAAAATATGATTGTCTCCTTGGAGATGGAAGTGGGCACTATAGAAGTTGGATACTCCAAACCGGGCAGATCAGGCCATGAAGTAGTGGGTTTACAAACTTTCATAGGCGGAGGAATATGTTCACAGGATGATGGTGTAGGTGTTCATATAAGTATAGAATATTGTTGTTTTGTTCACTTATAGAATGTTATGTTTAATGAGGGTGACACATTCTTGAATTAGTTTTATCTTGTTAGATACAGATATTATTCTAGTATTGGTTTTTAAAAAATTATATGTGGCTAAAGAGTTGTGTGACAGTGTCAAGCTGACAAAGGGGTGGACAGTGGTAGTTACATAATCTGGTGTCAACTTGAGACTATTTAGAGTGAAGGGGTGGAGTGTAGCCTGTCAATCAGGTCATTGCAGCTTGATGACCTCATTTGGAGGCACTGCAGAGATAAATAGCTCACTGGAGGGCAGACCCAGACAGACTCCTTCTGCTTGTCTCCCTGAAACACATTGCTGTTGACAAGCCACATGGAGCTATGCTGATGGCAGCCAGAGCCTTGTTGCTGGGGGAGCCACGTGGAGACCCATGCCAGTGCTGAGATGCCTCCACTGCCATTGGATCCACAAGACTTTCCACCACTGGCCTGTGATCTCCCTGCATTCGGCATCATTGCATGGCTTTGTGAGTCTGAAGAGGAATTTACAGACCAGTGTGGGACATATGTGCAAATATCAGACTTTTGGACTTGATCTGGACTAGGATGTTTTCTTAATATATTAATAATATAATATATATTAATAATATAATATATTATTACTCTTTGATATAAATCTCTCTCTTACATATGGAAGATGTGTGTCTCTGGATTTGTTTCTCTAGTCTGTTGGGGTGAGGGGTTCCCAACAATTGAATGGGTCCTCAGGAGCTACTTTGTGATTGAGAAAAATATTAAAGAGACAGATAGATAGACAGCAGGGCACAGGGGCTCCTCCCTCGTCCCATGTCAGGAATGAGAGAGAGAAGGTATTTTCCAATGGGTCTATATAATGGGGCTTACAGATCTTTCATAAGGCATGCACGTCATACAGCTAACGCCAGACATAATCAATAGGTAGTATCTTCAGCAGGTAACATAGTAAGCAGTATTACGAGTCAGTGTCTTGACCTTGTGCTAGTTGACCTCACCTCCACGGAGCTTCTGGGGGCGTGATCTCTGATCAGTATCAGTAAGAGAGGTTGCCACATTTTGCAGCGGGTGGGCTATAGAGCCTGATTGCCTTTATCTGCAGACAACCGTTAGGCACTGAGAAGTAGCCCAGCATGGACATGATTCACCTTAGAGGACAGCTCCTCTGTGACAGCTCCTCTATGGGGCGGTTATTGGAGGGACGGTGTCCGATCAGAGAACGTGGATGAAGATTTATCTATATCCCACCACCGTGAGAGTCTTCCCCCACCAGAGTCGGCTTTCCAGACCCGTCAGGATGACCATGGATGAGTTAGCTTTATTGCGTTCTCATGCGGTCCCTCAGTTTACCAGGACTAACACAGGATACCTCAGTTCTTGCTTCACGATGCTGAAAGAATTCAGCCACAGAAGCAACTTTGCAAGCCAAGTGACTTGAACGAGAGAAAGGAAAGTTGTAGGTGCTACCGTCTCTAAAAAGTACATCCTGCTTCTGGAAGGAATGCAGGAGCTGGAAACCATGCAGGTAGAACTAGGAAATCCCCAGAGGCCAAGACAGCCCGCCTTTACTCCCGTCAGCCCCACTGGCTGGGAGGTGTGGTTGAGGGGATTGGTCGACTTCACTGGCTGAGTTTAGGCATACCTATGGGATGTCGTGTGCCTAGGTTGTGGCTAGGTTTGGTTTCACCTGGGCCGTCATGGCCCTAGTCTGCACATGCTCGGTTTGGATTTTTCCATAGGTGTCCAACGGGTGCCTGGTTTCCCTGCAGCCCCTTCATTGCGGCCCAAGGCAGGCATTTGGGGAGAAAACCCCCTTTACTCCATATTGTGGCTACACCTAGCAACTGGATGAATCGTTTCTTAGGGTCTTGGCAGGGGAGGCTGTAGGGAAATGAGGAGTTAGTATTAATGAGTAGTAAATGAAGAACATCTTCTAAAGTTGATTGTGGCCATGAGCGTACATGTATTTCCAACATATTAAACCCCCTATATAGTACGAAACATGAATTATATGTCAATAAACTATATATATGGATATTGTGTTAGTCTGGGTAGACTAGAGAAACAAGTTATGAGTCTAAGAAAAAACTTTATATGTAAGAACAATTGAATATTGATAAGACATCCCAGCCCAGTCCAGATCAAGTCCACAAGTCCAATGTTAGCCCATATGTCCGATACCAATCTATAAAGTCCTCTTCAGACTCATGAAACACATACAATGACGCCAAATGCAGGAAGATCACAGGCCAGTGGATAGGAAGTCTTGTGGATCCAGTGGCGTTGTAAGCATCTCAGTGCTGGCAGGGGTCTCCACGTGGCTCCTCCAGCTCCCAGGGCTCTGGCTACATCATGGTATCTTCATGTGGCTTCTCCTCAGGAATGCCTCGCAGGGAGTGAGTGTCTCGACTCTCCAGCGAGCTATTTATCTCCTTAGTGCCGCCATATGAGGTCATCAAGCTGTGACATGATTGACAAGCTAGACTCCACCCCTTCACTCTTCAGTCTTAACATGTCAACAGATTATATAACTGCCACAGATATGTGTGTGTTGTGTGTATATACACATACCTGACACCCTATGGACTATGGACCCCAAGCAAAGGCAGGTCAGGTCATGGCCTGCTGGAGTGTTTCTCTGCTGATTTCCATCATCTGTTGCTGCTAGGTGCTGTTGGGCGGGCCCTCCACACACAACAGAAGGAAACACTGGCCGGTCATCCTCACAGTTACGCGGGAATCCGTGGTTGCAGCCACTGTGTCCATCGGCCACACGTACTTTCTCTGGGCAGGGCCAGCAGAAATTGTGTGAGACTATGCTGGCGGTTCAGGTGGTGGATGTCTCCACCCAGCCTTCTCCCGCCACGCTTTCTCAAGTGCTAGCACCGAGGGCTTGGCTCCAGGGCTGTGGTTTAAGGCACCTACTTGGCAAATCTCCTCTCCGGTTTTAACGTCTAGGGCAAAACTTTGTTTCTCAGTCGCATTGCGCACCTTTAGGTGTCTGAAGCACCGCAGCCCCTTCCTTGTCTCCCCCACGGTTCCGTGTCAACCTCAGCCGGTTCTGCCCTCTCATTACCGGCCGGGATCCTGGCCGATGGAAGTCGGTGCTCGGAAGACCGTTGGCAAGGACCTGTTTTCCTCCATCCAGGTTCCTTCTCAGTCCTTGACGAGGTCTGAGAGGTGTGTGTCTGGAGGTATGGAGGGGGTTGAGTCTTCCCCTCTGGAGCGAGCTTTCTGTGGGCTGAGCAGCTCCGGCCCCGCCCGGCTCCCGTGCGACCTCCAAAATCCAAGAGCATGGATTGTTGTTTTTTTTTTTTTGGATGAGGTCCCATCCTTTTGGCTTTTGTCCACGGGGTGCTTCTCTGTTGGAGAGCAGTGTGCCCCAGCAAGCAGCAGCAGGAAGAGTCCTCCCCCTGCGCAGGTCATCGTCCCTTCTCCTGCCTCCTGCACATACGTCTCCCCATTCTCCCCTCCCTGAGGTGGCGGAGCATTTGCAACTGGATGCACTCAAAACACCCAAACCTACAGCGGCTCCTCACAGCGACCATGTAGGGCAGAGCCAAACTGCCCCCACTCCTCCGTGGGGTTTTGAAACAAGATTTTCTTGTGGGAGAAGACAGCCTCGTTTTTCTCATGAAGCCAGTGGCTGGCTGGTGGTTTCAAACAGCTGACCTGGTGCTTAGCAGCCAGCACGTAACCCAGATTTCGAGGCTGGCAAAGGCCTGGGCGGGGTCCGGTCCATGGTACATGGGCTCTCTGCGTCGGAGCCCAGTGGAGGGCATCTAGTAAGGACAACAGCACAGGAAAGCTGTCTTCCTCTCCCTGCAAGCAGAGCGATCAAAGTGCCACCACAGAGGAGACTGCTTTAAGGAGGGGCGATTGCCTCCCCCGCCCCCACCCTCACCTTCTGGTTCCCAAGTGCCCAAAGCTTCCTCCCAGCCTGGCAGCTTCCATTCTCAACAGCTAGGTTCTTCAGCCTCTAGATGGAGGGAAAGGACGTGGGGAAAAAGATACCTTCAGATGTCACCTGAATCTGGCATCTCTGTCGCCCACTGCAGGGGACGCAGCCCTGGGGCAGTTGACAGTATACTGGTGCAGACATTAATGTTGCTTCTCTCTCAGGCAGCCTCTGAGTGCGGAGGGGCCGGCATGGCACCCAGGGGTGGGGGTGGGGGTTACAGAAGACATAGGTGGGTGGGGCGGGGGCAGCAGGGGGAGGTGTGATTCTATAAACAGTCTTAGAAGTCACCAGTCCACACCTGGCTGTGGTAGGACCCAGGGGACCAGGACTGGTCCAGCCAGAGGGACCCCTTCTTCCCAGCCCCTCTCTGGCAGCTCAGTGGGGGGCCACAGGGAAATCATTGCCAGCTCCTCCCGCCCCACCACACCTGTCCGCCCCCCCCTCCCCCTGGGTGGTTTTATGGAGCCAGGAGGCAGGTTTGACGCGGAGAACACAGCCTGGCCAACAGCTGCAGACGGCTGCCCCGCTCCCAGACAGTAAAATGTAAAGAGGAGGGAGGGGCGGGGACCTTTGAAGTTAGGAAACGTGTGACTTTGACCACTTCCTTTCTCTCTTTTAAATGGGTGTCCAGGTACGTGGGGCGCAGCTCACAGAGCCCTGCAGGGGGCCGCCTCCTCAGCCTGGAAGACAATTTCCTAGCTCTTCCTGTCTCAGGCCACCTGGGAAGGCTCTCCTCTCCGGAGAAGCTGCCCCTTTCAGGGCAACATGCATGATTTACCTGCCCACGTGCGATTTACCTGCACACTCAATTTACCTGCCCACGTGTGATTTACCTGCCCCAGCATTTGCAGATTCAAGGTGAAGGCTGACTCTCATGAAGCCCCCAGAAGTGCACCCATTGCCTGTTGCCAGGACAGCAGGGACAGGAAGCCAGCAGCATCAATCACACTGTCCTCTGCCCTGTTGTTGTCAGGTGCTATTGAATGGATGGGTCCTGACCCATAGCGACGCTTTGCACAACAGAACAAAACATTGCCCAGCCCCACACCATCCTCACAATTGTTCTTATGTTTGGGTCCATTGATGCAGCCACCGTGTCCATCCATCTGAGGGCCTTCTTTCTTAGCTGCTCATCCACGTGACCAAGCACGATATCCTTCTCCAGGGCCTGGTCTCTCCTGATAACATGTCCAAAGTGCGCAAGACCAAGTCTTGCCAGTCTTGCCTCTAAGGAGCACTCTGATTTCCCTGCTTCTTCCAAGACCGACAGGTCTGTCCTTTGAGCCGTCCACAGCACTTGCCATCTCCTTCTCCAGCACCACAGTTTGAAGGTGTCCATTTCCCTCTGGTCTTCCTCAACCAGTGGTCAACTGTCCATGCAGCTGAGGGACCGAGGACACCGTGGCTGGGCCAGGGGCTCTGCATCCTCACAGTGACGGCCTCGCTCTTGGGCACTTTAAGGGCTCTCATGCAGCAGACTGACCCGATGCAATGGGCCCTCTGCAGTGGCCCCTTCGTGCCTCTTTGCTGTTACTGTTTGTTTTGTTCTCTGTCAGAAAAGGACTTGAGAAGCTAGTGGGCTGTCTCTTTGAAGAAGGAGCCCCAGTGGCACTGTGGGTTAGGTATGGGGTGGCGATGACAGCAAGGCTGGCAGTTCAAACCCATCAGATGTCCCGAGGGAGCAAGCGGAGACAGGCTGCTCCTGGAAAGAGGTGTGCTCTCGGCAACCCTCTGGAGGGTCGCTATGAATTGGAATCTTCCTGTGGGACACGTGTGCACATGTAGGTATGCACACGTATGTGTATGGCTCCGTGTATGCTTCTTCACGCAAGCTTGTGCACACGCGCTCCTGGGTGGGGTGTGTGTTGTGTGTGCTTTAACCGGTCGCCATTCATCTCATCACAGGGAGACCTGGCAAGACCAAATCTGAGGACATATCACTCCTGGAGGCCATCCCCTCCCCTTGGAGGTGCAGGCAGCAGGCCTTGGGTGTGGGAGTCACTGCCGAGAGCTGGTTGTCTTCGGGCAAGAGCGGGAGATGAGGAGCTGGAGCAAGGACTCTCACTGCCCCCCACTCCCACCCTAGCTTTTGCCTAGAAAGCATTCCTTCAGCAGAAGGAGGCTGGATGGCACAGTGGATATGCATTGGGACACTAATGGCAAGGTCAGCAGTTAGAAACCACCAGATGCTCTGAGGGAGAAAGATGAGGTTTTCTGTTTCCGTGAAGAGTTAGAGTCTTGAAAATCCCCAGGGGGGCAGTTGTTCTTCTTTTTTTTAAAAGTAATTTTATTGAGGGCTTTTTACAGATATTATAACAATCCATAAATCAATCCCGTCAAGCAAACTTGTACATATGTTGCTGTCATCATTCTCAAAACATTGTCTTTCTAGTGAACCCTGTGATATCAGCTTGTCTTTTTCCCCTCCCTTCCCCACCCTCCCCCCTTATGAACCCTAAATACATTTTATATTGTTATTATTTTTTCATATCCGACACTGTCTGCTGTATTCCTCCACCCACATTTCTGTTATTGCACCCCCTCAGGAGGGGGTGTTATGCACCCATCATTGCTATCAGTTCCCCCTTTCCCCCCTCCCCCATATCCTCATGGTATTGCTACTCCCATCACTGTTTCTGAGGGGTTTGTCCTGGATTCCGTGTGTTGAGACCTTATCTGTACCAACGCACATATTCCGGTCTAGCAGGATTTGTGAGGTAGAGCTGGGTCATGATCGTTGGGGGGAGTGGGGTGGGGGAAGCATGAAAGGACTAGAGGAAAGTTGTGTGTTTCATTGGTGCTGTACTGCACCCTGGCTGACTCATCCCTTCCTTGAGACCTTCTGTGAGAGGATGTCCAACTGTCTACAGGTGGGCTCTGGGTCTTCACATTGATATAACTGTTTGTTTTTTATCCTGGACACCTGATCGCATTGACACCTTGTGATCACACAGGCTGGTGTGCTTCTTCCATGTGGATTTTGTTGATTCTCTGTTAGATGGCCACTTGTTTAACTTCAAGCCTTTAAGACCACATATATCTTGCTATATCTTGTAATAGTCAGGCATCATCAGCTTTCTTCACCACATTTGCTTATGTACCCATTTTGTCTTCAGCGATCATGGGAAGTTGAGTATAACACAATACTAGGTTATTAGAACAAAGTGTTCTTTTGTTGAAGAAAGATTTAAGTAGATGCTGAGTCTGTCTGCTACATATAAGTATATGTACATAGACCAATACCCCTATTCTATATATTAATGTATTTACATATATACATTTACATATATTTACATGTCTATAGACCTTTTATGTCCTAGTTCTTTCCTCTGTTTCCTTTACTTTCTCCTGCCACCAGGGCAGCTCCGTCCTTCACTGTAGGGTTGCTATGAGCCGGAATCGACTCAGTGGTGGTGAGTTTGTTGTATAGTGTTTATGAAATCAACTCAGGCAAGTATGGACCTGTGCCGTGGTAACATTTCACCAACTGCTTAACCCCCGGGCTCGGTTTTCCCAACTGGAAAACAAAGTAGCTGCTCTACATCCTTGCCAGCCACAGGAACCCCTACCAGGAGGGAGCAGTCACATTAAAATTCAATGCAATTGGATAGCATTTTAAGATGAGTTGCCCCATCCCATGCCAAGTGGCCATCGCCAACGGGGGCTGCTGTGCTGGGCAGAAACAGAACTTCTTCAGGCCACTTGGGAGGAGACATGAGACCAGGGATCCCTGGTTGGGGCAGACAGTGAGCCCGCTCAGCTGCTGACCTGAGGCTGGAGGTTCAAGACCACCAGAGACACGGTGGGAAGGATGCCTGGCATGGCCTCAGCAGCATCAGCCCCGAGCCCGTGGACCACAACTCTCCTCTGAGTCCACTGCAGGGCAGGAGGCTGGTGTCCAGGCAGGGTTGGGGGTGGGGCTGCTTGGTGTCTTGTAGACCAGGGAGCCAGCTGGTATTGGACTGGGGGACTGTTTGGTGTCTGTATGGTGGGGCTGGCTACTGTCTAGGCCATTGGGCTGCTCGGTGTCTAGACAGTGGCACTGGCTCTTGTTGGGACCCCGGCGCTGGACCAGGTCGGGCTATAGCACAGAGCTGTCTTTGTTCACAAGGATCGGGTTGCCCTGTGGAGGAGAAGGTTGCAACCATCTCCAGGGTGGGGAGGGGAGATGAAGAGCGGACTTAGCACTTCCCAGGGGACCCCAGGCTTCAGCTGTGGGGGAACCTTCATCCACATTGTTACAATCGAGGAGCCTCAGTACAGGAACCACTGAGTCAGAGAGCAGGAGAGAGCAGCAGCAGGGAAGTTCTGTTCTCTCACCTGTGACATGAGAAGCTCTTTATTCTCACCTCGGAGCAGCAGCAGGCGGGGAGGCTGGCAGAGGCCCCAGGCAGCGTCCACTCTGTGGCTGGTCGGGTCTCTGGGAGTCGAGGCCACGTGGAGGCCTCTAACAGCAGCCACACCCATTTGGCTCACCTGGGAGCCCATGCTGAGTAGTTTCAATAGAGGACATATTTTGTGGATTTTCACCAATATTAGAGATGGATCATAGCCAATTTTGTATGTCTCTGACAACGGTTGTTGTTGTTAACTGCCATCAAGTCGCAGAGGACTTGGCACAACACAAGTAAACACTGCCCAGTCCTGCACCACCCCCACACTCTGGGCTGTGTTTGAGACCATGGCGTCCGCCGCTGTGTCGATCCACCTGGCTGAGGCCCTTCCTCTTTCCCGCTGCCTTCTCCGGGGAGTGGTCCCTCCTGACAGCGCGCCTCAAGTACGTGAGTCCACTGTCCTTGCTGGTGAGGAACTTCCTGGTGGCACTTCTCCCAGCAGCCTAGGGTCTATTAGGAAAACCAACACCATGACTCAAAAGAGCCAAGTCTTCTTTATTCTTTCTTATGCATCGCCCAGCTTTCAAATGCATATGAGGTGATTGAAAATGCCAGATTGGGGTCTTTAAGATGACATCTCTGCTGTTTAGCACTTTAAAGAGATCTTTTGTGACAGATTTGCCTAATGAATTACCACATCTCTTGGTTTCCTGATGGCTGATCCTGGTAGAATGAAATCCTTGACAGTGTCTGCCAGGATCTGTTTGTTTTCTTTCAGTCCGTGGTCATTTCTATGCGATGCCCTTCAGCAGCACCATGATTCAAATGCACCCATCCTGCCCTGTCCATTGCCGGGCTACCGTCCGTCCGCATGAGAAGTGTCCCCTCTGCCTCACTGCTGATAACCTGGTTTCCTTTTGTTTTCTAAATTTTCTCCATTGGAAACCAACCTGTCACAGAGTTGCAAAAACACAAACACAAAGTTATCTTTTTTTTTTTAATGCTTGCATTTGTGGAAATTATTGTAGTTCTTAGGTAGCTGAAATGTACCCATCTTTTCTATTGCTGATCTTCCCCAAGGATTGTTTATTTAAACTACCTAAGAAACAGGAAGGCCCTTGGCAAGGTGGATTGACACCCTGGCTGCAACAATGCGCTCAGGCAGAGGGAGGATTGTTAGGGGGCAGGGGGGGGGGGCAGGACCAGGACCAGGCAGTGTTTCCTGACTCAATGGGACTTATGACAACAACAAAAATTAAAGTAGGGCATGAAAACAAGCATGTTGCCTGGCAATTTGGGTGGCTAGTGGCCCAGTGCTTAGCTTAACACCCTGTGCCCACAGGGCTTTAGCTTGCTCTACACACACACACACACACACACACACACACACACACACACACACACACAGAGACACACACACACACTTCTCATCAGCAGATCCAAGCTCAAAGAAAAGGCTTTGCTCTTCCTCAAAACCTGTTGCATGAACGCATGATTATCTCTTTAGCTCTTACATACTTGCATTCAATGCTTCTGGAATGAACTAACTTTACTTCCCAAAGAACCCTCTTGGCGCATCCCGGGGTGAGGGTTGGGGCTGCTGGCTGCAGGGTCAGGGACTGGAGGCACCCCCCAGCCACTCCTTTGGAGAAAAATGGAGCTTCCTGATCCGGTAAATACTGACAGGCTCCATCTGGTTTGGGTTTCGATTGGGCTCCCTTCCCATAGCAAAACCCGCACCTCCCCCACCAACTCACTGCCACTGAGTTAATTCCAAGTCTCAGGGACTCCATGACAAGACAGAGCAGAACTGCCTCTGTGCGTTTCTCTGGCTGCCAATCTTTATGCAAGTAGAAAGCCTCGTCTTTCTCCCTCAGAGCGGCTGCTGGTTTCAAGCTGGTCACCTTGCACCTAGCAGCCAGCATGTAAGTCAGTACAGCACCCCTAGCAAGTATGTTGTCAAGGTTGATCGATCCAGTGTCTACACACTGGAGCCCCCTGTGCCTGGGCCCCAGCCCAGTTACCAGCTCGTGCTAAGGAGATGCCCAACTGGACAACCACATACTGTGACATACTGTGACAGTGGAAGCATGCCGTTTTCTGCATGTATTCAGGAGTGCTGTCTGACAGAATGCTTCTGAACAATTCAGACATGCGACTCGATGGGCTGCACGCTCCTCGTCCTTCCCCAGCCGGGAGAGCATGCTCCTGGTATCCAACATGCCTTTTCAAGTCCACGTGGGTCTGCTTCTGTGCTTCCTCTGTCCTACTGATCCTTGTGGCCCTGAGGTGCTCCGTGGGATGCGTCCCCCGGCACTTGTTAGCACATGGCAGTCAGTCCCCATTTTAAAGAAGCCCACAAGTCTGGGTTGGCTGAGTGAGGGAGCCGGTAACAATGACAATCTCCAGAGCCATTGGCTTGGATTGATAGTCCGTTAACAGTAGAAGTCGGTTCATTCTCCATGCTCAGAGCAAACCTCTTTTTTAAAAAATTTATTTAATCATTTTATTTGAGGCTTATATAATTCTTATCACAATCCATCCATCCATCCATCGTGTCAAGAACATAGGTACATTTGTTGCCATCATTATTCTCAAAACATCTGCCATCTATTTGAGCCCTTAATATCTGCTGCTCATTTCCCCCTCCCTCCCCATTGTCCCCTATCTCATGAACCCTTCATAATTTATAAATTATTATTATTTTGTCATATATTACACTGTCTGATGTCTCCCTCCCCCACCACCTTCTTCTCTGCTGTCTCTCCCCCAGGGAGGTGGCTATATGTAGATTCTTATAATCAGTTCCCCCTTTCTACCCCACATTCTCTCCACCCTCCAGGCATCACCTCTCTCATCACTGGTCCTGAAGGAGTCATCTGTCCTGGATTCCCTGTGTTTTCAGTTGCTCTCTGTGCCTATGTACATCCTCTGGTTTAGCCAGATTTGTAAGATAGAATTGGGATCATGATAGTAGGGGAGGGAGGAAACATTTAGGAACTAGAGGAAAATTATATGTTTTATCGTTGGTTCCCTGCACCCTGACTAGTTCATCTCCTCCCCACAACCCGTCAGTAAGAGGTGTCTGGGTGGCTGCCAATGGGCTTTGAGTCTCCACTCTGCACCCCCCCCACATTTTCAATGATAGGATTTTTTGTTCCTTAATGCTTGATACCTGGTCTCTTTGACAGCTCATGGTCACACAGGCTGGTGTGTTTCTTCCATGTGGGCTTTGATGCTTCTCATCTAGATGGCCGTTTGTTTATCTTCAAGCCTTTAAGACCTCAGACACTATATCTTTTGATAGCCGGGCACCATCAGCTTTCTTCACCACATTTGCTTATGCACATGTTTGTCTTCAGTGATCGTATCAGGAAGGTGGGCACCCACTGATGTGATTTTCAGTTCTTTGATGTCTAATAACTGGTCCCTTCTACACCTCATGGTCAGACAGGTTGACAAGCCTCTTTTAAAGCTGAGCGTGTAGTCACGCAAGCATTGTCCCGCATTTCTGATGAGGGGCGTGGTCTCTGTTTGGGCAGGGCAGCGGATGAGAGGAGGTTGAGAAAAGGAGCCCTGGAGGCCAGGTGGGGAGTGTTGAGCTGCTAAGCTCTGGTCAGGGTCTGAACCCACAGCCTTGCAGCAGAAAGATGACACTGCTCCTGCAGAGAGCTGCAGTCCCAGAAGCCCCACAGAGCAGCTGTGCTGTGTCTTATAGGGTCGCTGTGAGTCAGGATGACCCAGGAGTAGTGGGGTGTGTGTGTGGGGTGTGTGTGTGTGTGTGTGTTGTGGTGTCGTGCTGTCTACATTTTCAGCTTCTGTTTGAAGTGTTGGAAGTTCCCTGTTGTGTTAGTCTGGGTACATTAGAGAAACAAATCCACAGAAACTCATGTATAAGAGAGAGTTTTATATAAAGGGTAAGTGCGCATCAAGAAAACATCCCAACCCAGTGCTGCCCAAGCTCACAAATCCAACATTAACCCCTATGTCCAACACCAATCCACAAAGTCCTCCTCTATCTCACAAAACAGACACAATGATGCCGACTGAAGGAAGAAAGCCGAGTCAGTGAGCGAGTAAACATCTCAGCGCTGGCAGGGGTCTCCACACAGCTGCTTCAGCACCCAAGGCTGCATCAGGGTAGGTCCATGTGGCTTCTCCTCAGGGATGTCTTGCAGGAAGTGAGCCTTGCCAGCTGAAGCACCCAGGTCCAACCATCACAAAGCAAGAGACCCGAGAACTAGAAAGGCAAGGTTCACCAAGCCATTTATCCCTCTGCCCTTCCATTAACCCCACACATGTTTATTGGCCAAGTTGGCAAAATAAACTACCTCACCTGTCCACGCATTGCTGCAATGAATTTTCATTATCGCCAGCAGAACTTCATCTCTGTGTGTGGTATTGTTGGATTATTTCCACATTCTCTTGGGTCAACTGGTTCTTCTTTGTAAGGGGTACAAATAGGGGTCGCTTTCCATCAGCTGACCAAGGTAGCTATCTTCCAAACTTCTTGGCATCCATGAGTGAGTGCTTCCAGAGCTTCATCGGAGCACTGAGACATTCCGGAGCAGTGTGTGTCAGCTCCCGGTACTAATGCCTTCAATGCAGTGTGGACATCTGGGTCCTCCTGAAATGGCACAATGACGACCAGCTATTTCTAGTACAACGACTCTGTGTAACCCTCACCATCTTGTATTGTAATCTGTGGGGTCCTTTAGAATTGCAACTCAAGTGTTGACATCTGTCCTTCCTTCCTTCCTTCCTTCCTTCCTTCCTTCCTTCCTTCCTTCCTTCCTTCCTTCCTTCCTTCCTTGAATCAGTGCTGGCTCATAGAGGCCCTAAAGGGCAGAGTAGAACCACTCCTTTGGGTGTCTGAGGCTGTAAACCTTTACAGGAGCAGAAAGCCAGGTATTTCTCCCATGTAACCAATCTACCTTGCCACCAGGGCACCTTTCTCATGCCATGTAAGAGAAGGCAAACATTAAATTCTTATGAGGCTAGCAGCCAGAATTGTGAGTGCCTGGTGCTTAGAAGACACTCAGTAAATACCTGCCCAGCTATAAGCACAAGTCAAGAATTTAGAATTTGAATATGAAAATAAATATGCTTACAATGACATGAGAGGCATTCATTCTGTACATATCAATGTAGCCATGAAGGTACTGGAATTCCATTACGGAAGCACCTGATAGGACCTCTAGCAGCCAAACCCATGGAGGAGACCTGTCTTAAGCCGGATTTTAAGGAAACCTGAGCATTAGCGAGAATGAGAGGATGTTGGTGCTTGTTTTAGATAGAAAAGCAGTGCAAGACCAACGGTTTTCCACTTTAATGAGCAAGCAATCCTTGCTGTAAGGAGCCAACAACTGATCTTAAGATAAGGTGACCAGATTTTAACATTGATAAAGCGGGACATCATTGAGTGGGGGGCGGGTCTTGATTAAAATTTTGGTCTATATGGAGCAACAAATATTTTCCTAGAATGAAACATAGTATTCTAATATAATATTTTAAATTTCAACATAAGTACAATTTACAAATATAATGCATTAAAATTATGTATAATATTATTTTATTCTTTGGCATATTTCTCATTTGAGTGAATTTTTTTAGTAGATTGGTGTCGTTGTTTAAAAGGTCATGAAATTTTTCACAAGAATATGTTAAATTATATTTCACACATAAAATGGCTTTCAAAGTCTCAACACTTAATTGTGATTTTTCTGATGTCCACACTTTATTTATCATAGAAAAAATGCGTTCATTCGCAGCATTAGTTCTTGGTAAGGACAGCGCGTATTCCACAATTTTTAGTGCATTATTGTATGGAACATGGTTTGTTTCAAAATGATGAATTATTTCTAACCATTTGGTCTCTATTATGATTTTTGCTGATGCCCAAGATTTAACCTTTTCCTTATCAATATATATTTTTAATAATGGTACCTCATTCAAAAGATCATTTTTGGAAATATTACTATATAGGAAATTTTAATATGATAGAATGATTTTTGCACATCATTCCAATTAAGTTCTTGTTTTAATGTAACCCAATGAAAACGTTCAATATCATTGTAATGTACCGTCCACTCTTCTAAAAAATCTATGCAGTTACTGTAGAACTTTTAACGTGATTCATGATGTCTGCACAATTTATTGCACCTTGTTCTTCTAGCTGGCTTACACAATTATGGATAGTTAACGGAAGAAAATTATTTTCTAATTGCTCTTACGCTGAAATTTTAAATTATTAACTTCATCTGCTACTTCAATTACCGACATTTTGTCACCTTCAGTAAGTTTTATAGCATAAAGAGCTCTTGATTGTGTACAAACTCTGGCCAAATTTTTGAAGATTCTTTTTCAAAAAACTCTTCTAAAATTCTAGGACATTTATCCTGTGACAGAGAGTAGGATTTCAAAGGATCATAGATTTTCAAAATTCTTTCCACAACTGATGAAAGAGCTAACCAGCGCGTTTTACTGTATTCAAGTATTTTCTGATATTCGGCTTCCACAGTTTCACAAAATTCTTTAAACATTTCAACGCACACAGTGTATATATAGAAACAAGAATATACTTTAATAACAATATTTTCCACATCTACATGCAACAAATCAGCAGCTGTTTGTATTATGTGCGCAATGTATCATTGCACTGCACAACCAACACCAATAATGTCTTGATTAAGGTTTTTGTTTAATTTATGAAAAATATTATTTGTACCTCTTATTGCTTTTCTTCCAAAATTTGTGTTTGTGTTGTCTGCACAATATGCAATCATTTTATGTTTTAAATTGTTTTTTCCCTCAAATATTAATAATGGAACTGAAAATTATTTCAGAAGTTTCGCTGGGCACCGAAATGAAATCTAAAATTCTAATTTTTATTCCAGTTTCTGAATCAAAAAATTTAATAATGACTGGAAATAACTATATCCTTATGATTAGATGCATCAGAATATATGGATATAACATTAATTTTTTTGATATAAAATTAATTTTTTCTAGAATTTTGTTTAATTCTGAAAATGCATATGGGGAAAGCACATTACACACAATTGCCTCAGATTTTGGTCTAGCCCAGGCAAATTGTTGATTAACTTTTTGACAACTTGTGATGTACAGTCAATAGATCTGAAGGAATGATTGTGATTAATAGCATGAAAAGACAGAAGTCCTTCTGCTAATGCTAATTTCTTTTCTTCATCTCCATAAGTTGTTTTCCGAAAAAATTCCTCTATTTTGGAGGAAGATGCAGCATACTTAAATATCTTTTACATTTCTGTGTCTCCAGGTGCTTTGAAATATCATTCTTCCTGCTGTGTGAAATAGAAAATTCACCATTACATTTCTCACATTTTACCATGTAATCGCTTTTGGTTTTTTTAATAAAAGGAAATTCACTTCTTAGATCATCGTGAATTTGCATCCTCTTTTCTTACTCATTATGTTAAAATCTAAAATAAAAAATATTATAAATTATTATATGCATATTGCTTAAAAACACAACAAGTAGGTACATAATTACACGAACATATTTTATTGTTAGTTTATAAATTAAATAAATTTGATTGTTATAAAGTAACTATATTTTAAAAATTATTTTAATTTTAATCCTATATTTCTTTCTAAATAATAACGATACTGACTTGTATTATTTTTTCTCTGAATTTGCCGTAATGTAAGTCATGTCACTTTCAAGCCTGGTGCTAGACTTTGCCACCACTATAAAACATAAATAATACTAGTACTGTCTGCTAAATTCAAGAAAATTTATGTGTTTATGAAATAAATAAATTACTTACCTATGTAAATGATCTGAGCAGCTGATTTGTTGACATCACTTGTTTAACTAGCACGAGCACTCAGTATGATGTGTATTGTCTGAGAGACAGTTACAAAATGCTTTCATCGTTGACAATGCCAAAAAACGCCATTGTTCATTAAGTCCAAACAATGGTGGTCGAATTCTAACAATTGATCACCAATACGAACTTTGATAAGCAGTTCTCGATAATCAGTTCTCAACAATTATTTGCTATTATTAAAGTCTAACATTATAAAATTAACAAAAATAATATAACTCTCATATCCTGGTGAAATAGCCACATGGCAGCCGAAAACCATATATCCCCTTCCCATTCTCCCGTCGTTCCCTAGCTTGTCGTGCATTCTTTCCAAAAATCAGGACTTTTTAAAAATGCTGCAGGATATGGGACAAATTGTTAAAAATCGGGACTGTCCCCCCAAAAGCGGCACTTCTGGTCACCTTATCTTAAGAGCCAGTTTGTCTGCAGTGTTGGGTTTTATTTTTCATTATTCAATGATGCCTCATTTATAAAATTTTGGGTTGTAATTGTAGATTCACAGGGAATGCCACAATCGCACGAGAACCAGTGTTCTGGCCTCCCTCCATGTCAGCATCTCACCTAGCTCTAGCACAGTGCGTCTCCACCTTCCTCAGGCTGCAACCCTTCAGTACAGGTCCTCATGTGGTGGTGACCCCCAGCCATAACATTATTTTCATTGCTCCGTCATCGCTGTCATTTTGCTACTGTGATGGATCAGGCTACCCCTCTGCAAGGGTCATTTGACCCCCAAAGGGGTCGCAACCCACAGGCTGAGAACCGCTGCTTTAGCACAACTACAAAACCAGGAGAGGGACACTGCAAAAGTTCACAGAGCACTTTCCATTTAGAAGCAATATGGGCATTTCTCTCTCCTCTCTCTCGGTTTGTACTTTCATCCAATTTTAAGACATGTGAATCTTCATGTAGGAGGAGCCCTGATAGGATAGTGGTTATGCATTGGGCTGCGACCTGCAAGATCAGCAGTTCAAAACCCCCAAGACCGGCAGTTGGAAACCCTCAGCCCCATCTTGATATTAGGGTCTCATAAAATGGGTTCGGACATACACCCCCATCTCTTCTGTATTCTGGAAGAGACTGTGTAAAATTTTGTATTGATTCTTCTTGAAATATCTGGTGAATTTTCTAATACAACTTTCTGAGCCTGGTGATTTCTTTTTGGAGGGGGTCCCTTTAATGACCCAGGAGCTCTGTTGGCACCATGGGCTGCTGATCCACAGAGGGAGGAAGGCGGGGCTGTCTACTCCTGTAAAGAGTAGATCTAGGGTTTAGGAGGGTGGGAGGGTGGGAGAGGGAGGGGATGAAAGAGGAACTGATACACAGGGCTCAAACAGAAACTGTTTTGGAAATGATGATGGCAACATATGTACAAATATGCTTGATACAATGGATGTGTGGAATGTTATAAGAACTGTAAGAGGAGGGGGGAATGGGGAGGAAGGGGAAAAAAAGAGGACCTGATGCAAGGGGCTTAAGTGGAGAGCAAATGCCTTGAGAATGATTGGGGCAGGGAATGTATGGATGTGCTTTATACAATTGATGTACGTATATGTATGGATTGTGGTAAGAGTTGTTGGAGTCCCTAATAAAATGTAAAAGAAGAAAAGAGAAAAAAAAATGATTAGGGCAAAGACTGTACAGATGTGCTTTATACAATTGATGTATGTATATGTATGAACTGTGTAAAGAATTGTATCAGCCCCAATAAATTGTTAAAAAAAAAAAAAAGAACTGTAAGAGCCCCCAGTAAAGTGATTTTAAAAAGCAAAGAGAGAAATGCAACCAGAAAAGATAAAAAAAAAAAGAAAAGAGTTGCAGTCTCAGAAACCCACAGGGGACCCCGTCCCCTGTCTTGTAGGGTAGGTGTGAGTCAGCACCGCAGCACAGCCTGGAAAGGGTTTGCTTACAATGGGACAAGGTTCCACCTTTGTGAGGAGGAACCCGAGGCTCAGAGATCTAAGTCCTGCACCCAGAGTGACACAGGACGAAGGGACAGGCCTGGGACTTGAACACAGAACGATCCCGTTCCAGAGCCGCCCATCCCACCCCCAGCGCCCTCACCAGGGGATTGCAAGGCAGAAGTGATGGATGGAGTGGCCTCTGGGATGTCTCTGTGCTGCTCTGCAAGGTTGCCATGGGTTGGTGTCGACTCAATGGCAGTGAGTTTGGTTTGGCTTTTTGGTTCCTCTGGAGAAGATTCAAGGGGAGCAGAAATGGGGGCCAACTTAAAAGGAGGCTGCAGACCGAAGTCCCCCCAGCTCAGAACACTGGCGATGCCAGCAGCAGCAGCAGCAGCAGCAGCAGCAGCAGCAGCAGCAGCAGCAGCATCAGAGGGCCCACGAGCATCACGATGATGCCGCTGTTAGGACCCCACCTCGGGTCTGGCCACAGCGGCCTACGAACAACAAATGGAAACACTGCCCGGCCCTGGGCCGCCCGCCCATCGCAGGTCTGCTTGACCATGACTGCAGCCACTGTGGCTGTGTTTGTCTGAGTGGACTAGAAAAACAAATTCATAGACACTCATATGTGTATAAGAGAGAGCTTTATATAAAAGAGCAATTGTACATTAAGAAAACATCCCAGCCCAGTCCAGATCAAGTCCGTAGGTCCTATATTAACCCATATGTCCAATACTAGTCTGTAAATTCCTCTTCAGACTCATGCAACACATGCAATGATACCAAATGCAGGAAGCTCACAGGTCACTGCATGGAAAGTCTTGTGGATGCATTGGTGGTGGAAGCATCTCAGAACTGGCATGGTTCTCCATGTGGCTTCTCCGGCTCCAGGGCTCTAGTTCTATCTGGGGTCTCCATGTGGCTTGTCAACAGGAAGACAAAGCAGTGAGTCTGTGTGTACCTGACCTCCAGTGAGCTATTTATCTCTGTGGTGCCTCCAAAATGAGGTCATCAGGCTGTGAACTGATTGATAGGCTAGACTCCACCCCTTCACAAGTTGACAGGAGATGATGTCACTACCACAATGTCCACCCATCTCATGGAGAGTCTTTCTCTTTTCCACTCACCCTCCACTTTGCCAAGCAAGATGTCCTTCTCCAGGGACCATGCCCTCTGACCTGTGCATCTAGGGTTTGAATTCATTTTTATCTATTTCACCAGAACACAGGAGAGCCCTGGTGGCAAAGTGGGTTCGGAAATGGACAGCTAGCCTCAAGGTCGATGGTTCAAACCTACCAACCATTCAGTGGGAGAAAGATGAGGCTCTCTGCTCCCATAAAGAGTTACAGCCTCAGACACCCTTGGGGGCAGTTCTACCCTGTCCTACAGGGTTGCAGTGAATGCCATCGAGCCTGTCTCGAGACCATCTGTAACAGCAGTCTCTGCACAAGTGACAATGAAGGCCACAGCACAGAGCAGTGCTCCTGGGCTTGTCAGCCCGCCCCAACGCTGCCAGGACTGAGTACTGCATGACACAAGGTATAGTCCTGCCAGACACAGACGGCCCTGCCGCCCTGGAATTGTGGCCCAGATGGAGTGGAGGTGCGAGGAGGAAGCTGGCCCGGCAGGTCTCCTTACTCTTCCCTGCCCCCTCACCTACATTTTTAGACCAAGCCAAAAAAACCTGCTGTCGTCACCCTATAGCACAGAGTAGAACTGCCCCTGTGGGCTTCATAGACTAGAACTCTTAATGGGACTTTGATGCCTGAATAGGGGCTTGAACCGTGGACCCTCAGATTGAAAGTCTGGTGTGCTATCCAATGCCCTCATAGGCATGCGAAAGGTGGCCATTGACCAAGGAGGACAGAGCATGGATGCATTTGAACTAGGTGCTGGTGACAAGTGGCCCCGAAAGCCCACGCGCGTTGGCTTGGAAGAAGTCCAGCCGGAGGGCTCCTTAGAGCAAGGATGGCGAGACTTCAGCTCGTGTCCTTGGACGGACACTGGGACTGCACCGATGGGCTCACGTGTCAGAACAAGGGTGTGGGTGGCGCCGGCCCGGGTGGTGTTTCATTCTCTCATACTTTGGGTCGCTGTGAGTCGGGACCCAGCAGACAGCAGTGAGGAATGATTCTGTATGAAGAGTAGAAAAGTCTCGAGGCAGCTGGTGGTTTCAAACTGCTGACCTTGTGGTTGAAGCCCCACACACCTCGGGTTACCTGCTAGTGGTGAAGGCCTGGGGGAGGCCTCGGGGTGTTGGGAATTCAAAGCAAACACTCAAGACTGAATAGCCAGAGGCTGGGAAGGCCCGCAGAGGACAAAAGCTTCCCTTTATCACAATCTTAAGAGCTGAGCCAGCAGGCTGGCCGACAGAAGATGGTCTCAACCAATCACATCCCGAGTCTCTTCTCACCCAGAGGGCCAGTCAAGGGGGACCTCCCAGCCCCCAGAGGGCCTCACCTACAACCTCACCTACAGGTGAGTGTCTCAGGGTTCCTGATGGATAGACTTTCTTCCCCAGACTCCTGTCCCCGGACTCCTGTCCCCGGACTCCTGTCTCTGCTGGGACAGCGAGGACTGGTCTCTGTTGGGCCCTCCCCTCCCCAACTCAGAACCTGGTGAGACCCACGCACACACATGCCAGCACCCACCCAGCACACAGAGAGCCCCAAACGGGCAAGCTGGGGTCTTCTCAGGCACCCACCCTGGCTGGGAAATTGGAATCTGGGCCTCTGCCCCAACAGAATGAGCATGCGCACACTCACACCCCACACAGCCACGGACCACAGTCACACGCACACTGCATTCACACGTACTGAAACCCACTCACACCCACTTACCTACACACCACACTCATCCATGCACAACACTCACACACCATCCTCACACGCACCAATAAATACCACATGTGCGCACACCCACTCACACAACACACGCTTACATATTTTTTACACACACAACGCACTCATCCGCATGAACACCACACCCCTCATTCGCACCCTCACCCACATGCCGCCCTCACATGCACACACGCCTGGACACATACATACACCACACACACACCAGATGCAAACTGGCATACAGCACACTCTCCCATCTGGCCTCAGTGCCTTAGCCCTTGAACACCAGAGTGTGTGGCCGGGCATGCCTGAGGGCTGCTCCTGGGCTGTCTTTTTTTCCCCAGCTTTTCCCTGTGAATTGGGGGAAGTCTTCAGGATGGATCCTTCTAGACCTGTACGTCTTCCCAGGTCACAGATCCCTACAGACCTGCCTCTGGTTTGGCTGAACGTGGCAACAGTGTTGCAAGTTCATATCCGGCCAGAAGGGTCCTGCCAGTCCCTATCCAGCCAGAGGCCCCAGCCTCTCCTAAAGATTTTGAGTTTGTGCCCAGCCTACGCAGGACCTCCCTCTGTGACATCCCGGGCAGACCCAGGACCAGCAGCAGGGGCGAGAGTGGGCATTAGAGGGGGCACACAAGATGGTTTTCTAAGACGAGTGGGAAGGAGTCTCCTGGGAAAGCCTCCCTCCCACACTCCCTGGCTCCCAGGGAGGCCTCCAGAGGGTAGGGAGGATGCCTGCTCCCAGGGTGCCTCTCACAGCCACGCCTGACGTTCTGGAGTAGACACTGGGCAGGGCGGTCACTGGCAGTACCCAGGGTCAGGAGTTGGGGAATGGTCGCTGGAGACCCCAGGGGGCGAGGGGTGAGCATTGTCCACAGGATGAAACAAGATGTGCACGGAATGTGGCGTGCACCCCTGGTCATTAGGTGGCTGTCCCCCCAGGAATGGATCCCTGAAGAAGCCCTCCTTCACAGACCCTGCCGCCTGAGACCCCAAAGCTGGCCCCCAGCAGGGGTGTGGCTTTCTGGCCGTGGGCGTGGCTGGCTCTCCTCCGGGAGCCGGGAGCTTCTCCATTAGCATCTGAATCCGGTTGTTTTGATTGAAGGGGGAGGCCCAGCCTTTGTTGTGGGGACTTTAGGGCGCTGCTCTCTCCCCACTTTCCTTTAATCAGCTGGGATGAGGGTAAGGCGGGTAGGGGGCGTCCAGGAAAAGCCACTCAGCAGCCGGAAATGCAGTGGGCACTTGGAGGCTGGGGGGGGGGGGGGCTGTGCGTGTCCTTGATCCCAGGCCTCTGGGCCTCCCACAGACAGGACAGTCAGGGAGACCTGGTCGTGAGAACAATGTGGGGGCACCCAAAAGAGTGCCCAGATCAGGATGAAAACAACCCAATGCCTTTGGAGAACACCATGGGGCTTAGAGGAATGCTGGTGGCCTGAGTCTCCACCTCCATCAGGGTGTCCCTAATGCTCCCACAGAAGGCCCGGAGGGAGACGGAGGGGCCAGGCGGAGGACATCCCACTCAGCGCTCCGTGAAGACCCTCCCAGAGGCAGACACCAGAGGGTGAACGAGTTGGGTCTTCACGTCTCTCAGGGACCTGGCCAAGTCATCAGGACAAGCCATCTGTCAGAACTTGGGACAGATTGACAGGAGGGACCGGTGCCTGGGGAAGCACATCACGCTTGGTAAAGCAGAGGTGGCGGTGGTGCTAGGTGCTGCATGTTGAGTCCTGACCCACAGCCACCCCCTGCCCAACAGAAGAGCACACTGGCCATCCTCGCTGTTGTTCCCGTCTGAGCCTTCTTCCAAGACAGACCGGTTTGTCCTTTGAGCAGTCCAAGGCACTTTCCACAGTGTTGTCCAGCACCGCAGTTCGAATCCAGCTATTCTTCCTTGGTCAGTGGCCAACTCTCATAGGCATAGGAGGTCATGGGGGTATCTTCCTTGCTCTTCAGCACTCTCAAGAGGTCTTGGGTAGCAGAGGGGCAGGCCGAAAGAGGAAAACTTTCAACCGAGATGGAGGTGAGTGGACCCAGTGGCTGAAACACCAATTGTGAGGCAGGTGCAGGACCAGGCAGCGATTCTGCTATTGTGTGTCGGGTCAGAATAGACTCAAGGCCAGCGAAGGTCAGCAATCTCCACTCTGCAATGTTGGAGAGAATGAAAAAGACTCCCTTCCCCCCATTCCTCGACTGCACCCACGGTCACATCTCAGTGGTCACATCTCTGTGGGGCACTAAGCTATAGAATCCTTATAAGCACCGATGCCTGAGGCAAGCCGGTCGGGATCTTGGGGAGAGCTTTGTGTTGGTGTCTGAATTGGGCCAAAGTTGGGGGTCTCTTTGGCAGTCAATGCTTGAGCAAACCCCCAGGCGTGATGTGAATGCTTTCGTCACACGTGGCAGTGCCCAGCTACATGGGGTGGGGGTGGGGGTTGACTCTGGGCACTCCCCTGAGCAAGAGGCTGTAAGATGCTTCAGGGAGCCTGGGGGCTGGCTTGGTGGGTCTCCCAAGACCACCCTCACTGGCCCTGGCCCCTGACAGGTACCCTCCTGGATGAGCAGGTTCAGAGGGCACCCTCTTGAGGACTTATGATGTAACGGCCCAAATTGTGAATGTGTGGCATGGACACAGTGGGGGTTTGGACGCTAATAAGCAAACGTGGTGGTGACGTCCTGCCGGCCAGCGCCTCTGCTGTGAGATGGTGGGACACAGCCTTCAGGAGGTCTGGATGCAGACACCTCTGTGTGCACCCCGACTGTGCACGTGTGCACCTACACCAACATCATGTGCCAGGATTCTCCATGGTTTGGCAGTTCAAAATGGAAAACCCTAACTCATTGTCCACGAGTGGTTTCTGACTCACAGCGGCCCCGGAGGACAGTGTAGCACCACCCCTGTGAGTGGCTGAGGCTGTAACTCTTTCCGATGGTTTGGAACTGCTGACCTTGTGGCAATATGCCCCTGTGAGGATGGTGATGCGGCCGAGTCACAATGCTAGAAGCTCCAATCGTGTCCTTCCACCAACTCATCCAGCTGGCCAGCCCCCGCGTTGGCCGCATCCCAGTGGGCAGAGTGGAAACTGGCATCATCACTGGGCACGAGGTCACCTTTGCTGCAGTCAGCGTCACCACCAGGTGAAGCCAGCTGAATCTTGAAGCTCTGCCTGGGGACAATGCTGGCTTCCGTGCCAAGGGGGTCTTGGTAAAGGTGCTCCTCAGAGCAGTGTGCCTGGTGACAGCGAGGGAAGCAGCTGGCTCCGTGACCAGGCCACATCTGAGGTGGCCAGGAGTCGGGCTGGATCCTCACACAGATTGCATGGCAGTAAGTTTGTTGAGATGAAGGAGAAGGCCCGGTGGCCATCCTGGTGACACACCTAGGGGCGGCCCTAAGGCTGGGGCCCTCTGGAGACAGTGTGGCTGCCTCGGGTCCTAGAGAGCCTGGAGCGTGGAGGGCGTCTGAGGGTCTTGGTAGAGCTGTGAGACAGACAGACGCTGTGGGTGCCGTCCAGGCCATGGATGGCAAGGCGGTCGCCTTACCTGCCCAGCAGAGTGTGAAGGCTGCGTGGGTACTCTCATGATCCGGGCTGGAGGGACATCCGGGCCACTTCTGCTGCCTGCTCAGGCTCAAAAGCAGAGGCTGCTTAGTGCTAGCCAGGTGCTGTCAGCCCTTCAGGGGGGAGGGGGTGGGGCTTTCTGGACCATTTGTTTATCATTTTTGTGTATGAGGCACTTTTAACAGATGATTTTTTTTACTATAACTTTTTTTTTTAACAATTTATTGGGGCTGATACAATTCTTTTCACAGTTCATACATATACATACATCAATTGTATAAAGCACATCTGTACAGTCTTTGCCCTAATCATTTTTTTCTCTTTTCTTCTTTTACATTTTATTAGGGACTCATACAACTCTTACCACAATCCATACATATACATACATCAATTGTATAAAGCACATCCATACATTCCCTGCCCCAATCATTCTCAATACTATTACTTTTAAGATGGAAACAACCTGCTTCTCACCCCCCAAATTGTCCGAGAACCTGGAGACTATGAAAACAGAGTTAAGGGAAAAGAGAAGAAAGAAAGCCCTGTACAAATGGCGACTAGAGAAACGAATCCAGGGATGCTCATACATGCATAAGAGAGAACTTTATATCAAGAAGTAGTTATGCATCAATAAAACATCCCAGCCCAGTCCAGATCAAGTCCATAAGTTTGGTATTAGCCCACAGTCTAGTATCAGCCCATGAATTGCTCTTCAGATTCACTCAGCACATGCAATGATGCCGAAGGCAGGAAGATCCCAGGCCTGTGGGTGGAAAGTCCTGTGGATCCAGTGGTTGTGGAAGCATCTCCAGGGCTCTTGCTGCCATCAGCGTGGCTCCATGTGTCTTGTCAGCAGGAAGAAGAAGCAGAGAGAAGAGTGTGTCTCGCCTTCAGGGAGGACGAAGTTCCCAGAATCCTCATGAGACGGCCACGCCCCAGAAGGAGGGATCGACCAGGCTGTGACCTGATTGATAGGCCAGACTCCACCCCTTCATTCTTTTATCAAGGTGGGGAAAACAGCGGTGATGATGGGAAAAGTGTCTGTGTCCCTCCAGGTGGACTACCTGCTCCTGCATGGACACCAGCCGGCTGGGATCCAGCCCCCAGAGACCGGGACAGAGGGGACACCACCAGCAGGATAGTGACCTTAAGGCTGGCCTCACCTCTGCTTCCTGAGGTGGGAGAGAATCCAGCCTGCAGTCAAGAGGGCCCCTGCTCCCCCACCCCCAGTGGTGAGTGAGTCCTCCAGAGGATGCCAGAAATGGGAGGTGCTTGGGTAAACCTACTGAGGGGAGGGTGGTGGCACCGCAGGTCAGGCCCTGGGATATTGACCGCACAGGTGGTCATTAGAACCCCTGGGCCACTGACCGCACAGGTGGCCGTTAGAACCCTGGGCCACTCTGTGGGAGAATGATGGGCCCGTTGGCTTTGGTAAAGATGTACAGTCTCTGGGTCCGAGGGCTCATGGCCCTTGTCTCAGGGGCACTGAGGTCAATTGACATCACTTAGTTCCTAAACAGTGTCTACATCCCACTTGCTGAGTAGCCAGCCACCGGGCATCAAGGAGCTGGGGGTGGGGGCCCTAAATGTTTGTGAGCACACACCTAAAGTGGGATTCTTGAATTCTCCCTGTCTGGAGGAAAGAATTCAGAGACGCATGAGAGCGAGAGTGCGATCAGTCTACTAGACTCCTCCGACACGGCCTCCACCGCCCTGAGCCCAGAGGAACTTGATGGAGTCTGGCTCCCAGCACCAACTGCCCAGAACCTTGTGTCCTCCTGCCGCCCCCCCCCCCCTCCCACGACGCGCGCAGTGTTCCAGCCCTGGCACACTGGCAGCTCTGGTCAGCCTTTCTTCTCCGGGGGCCCAGAGCTGGTGAGTAGCCAGACTTCCAGTCTGGGGCTAGAAGTGGCCCCAGGGGAAGGGTAGTTGACAGCCACACAATGGGGGGTAAACATACAATGAGTTTAGTAATGACCTGGAAGGCAGGTTTGGGTCTCTCCTCTCTTGTGGAATGGCAAATGGTCCTTTCCCTCCCCTCCAGCCTCTAGTTTGGAATTCTAGTAGCTCCTGTGACTGCAGTCTTAGATGATGAAACCTGTTTTACAATTTCAGATTTCAGAAGTAGTTATTGACAACCTTTTTACAGATGCGTGTGAACGCTGGAGGGCGGAGGTGGGGAGAAAGAGAAGGACACACAGGAGCCGCTCCTCCTCGGATACCTGGAACAGAAAGGAGCCCAGGTGGCTCCGTGGTGGCTCCCTCCCTGCAGGGCAGCCCTGTGAGCTTGCCAGCCCTTCCCTGGGGGAAGATTTGGCAGTCTGCTTGCGGGAAGGGGAAGGCCGACAGCTTTGGGAACGTCCATCCTACAGGTGGCTGTGACTGGGAAGGGACTCTGAGGCCCGTGGAAATAAAACCCAAACCCAAACTCACTGCCCCACGGCCCCGCAGGACAGGGTAGAGCTGCCCCCCTCCCACGTGGGTTTCCCAGACTGCCACTCTCTCCTGGAGTTAGGAAGGCTGTCTTTCTGCTTGGAGCTGAGGGTGGAGACAGAAGGCCTTTAAAACCGGACAGAGCGGGAGTCAAACTGGGGGTTTTCCAGCACTGGCCTTAGAGGCCAAAGGTGTGAACATGCTGGGCAGGCAGTTGAGGCATCTCAGAGATTACATATGCAAGTCTCTGTGTATACAATGCCTCCCCTCCCCCCAAGCTCCTAATCCTAGCCTGTTGGGCTCCAGTGTCCGTTGTCTGGGAGAGGCTGGCCCCTATTTCCACTAGGCCTTTCCCCCTCAGCCTTTCTTATGGTGGGGACCCCTGTTCCGGGTCTGTTCTCCCCAGTGTGCTGGGTGGGATTCAGAATAACCGGCTAGGAAGCTTCTCTTCGCCTAGTGGCTAAGACATTGGCTGCTAATTGCCAGGCGCTGCTCCTACCCCATCCTGCGGTCCCTCACGGGAAAGTCACTCACTGGCAATCCTGCCCTGGCCAGTGGACCGCCAAGAAAACCCTGCGGCAGGTCACTCCGTGCTACCTATGAGTCGGCACAGCTTCAACAGCACCCAGCTGCCCCACTCCCTGCGCCATCCTTCATGCCACCCCTGCGCTTGAGCCCACTCTGACTCGGCTGACACTACGGGGCGCAGGAGAAAGCTCCCCAGGGCTCCCCAGACTGCACACCATTACAGAGCTGCAGCCAGCCTCGTTTTTTTCCTGAGCAGGAGATGGTGGGTTGAACCCCTGACCTGATGACTATCAGTCCAACCCACTGCTCCAGCATGGCCCCTGACACCCCTCACGGGCCACCTCTGATGTAGGATGTCTGAGGGGTATCTGCTTCATCAGAAAGGTTCAAGACCTCCCTGAGCAGAAAAGCAAAACAGAACATAAACATAAACAAACGCACTCAAGCAGGCCAGTGCTGTGGCTTCTGTGTTCACACACCTGTGGGTGTCTGTCCCCATGTGTCCGTCCAGCAGGCTGCCGTACGGTGCCGGCTAGCGTGTGGCTGTGATGCTGGAAGCTGTGTCATTGGTATTTTCAGACACCAGCCGGGTCACTCAAAGTGAGCAGGTTTCAGCTGTGCTTCCAGACCAAGAGCAGATGATGAAGGTAGCCCCTGGGAACCATGCAGACACCATGGAAACACGGTCCGACTGGGAGCCCCGAATGCACAACAGCGGGACACTTGTGGGGACGGCGCAGAACCACAGGGTCGCCGTGGGTGGGAGCTCACTTGCTGGCACCTGCAAAACAGCCTGGTCTCTGTATCTTGGTTTGTACCAGGGAGGTCAGTACGTCTCGGCCTGGTCCCTGTACCAGGGAGGTCAGTACGTCTCGTACTAGGGATCCATTCTACCCACTGGTGAATAGACTGTTTAAGAAAAAACTCGTGCAAGCCTCCCTCTGCCATCAGTGTGCAAGCCCTTCTCTGCCATCAGTGTGTCAGCTCTCTCTGTGATCAGTGTGCAAGCCTGTCTCTGCCATCAGTGTGTGAGCTCTCTCTGTGATCAGTGTGCCTGTCTCTGCCATCAGTGTGTCAGCTCTCTCTGTGATCAGTGTGCAAGCCTGTCTCTGCCATCAGTGTGTCAGCTCTCTCTGTGATCAGTGTGCAAGCCTGTCTCTGCCATCAGTGTGTCAGCTCTCTCTGTGATCAGTGTGCCTGTCTCTGCCATCAGTGTGTCAGCTCTCTCTGTGATCAGTGTGCAAGCCTGTCTCTGCCATCAGTGTGTCAGCTCTCTCTGTGATCAGTGTGCAAGCCTGTCTCTGCCATCAGTGTGTCAGCTCTCTCTGTGATCAGTGTGCAAGCTTGTCTTTGCCATCAGTGTGTGAGCTGACTCTGCGGTCAGTGGTCGGCTGCACACAAGTTCCCTCCGTCACCTACGGTCTTCCCAGTGTGCTTTTCAAAAAAGTAAGGTTGATCCAAACAGGGGCTTCTGAGGGGACCTGGTGGCCAGTCAATCCCAGGCAGAAGGGTCTGCTCAGAGGTTGTCTCCATGGGTTTTCTTGAAGGCCATGGGATGATACTGGGGACGGATCAGGAGGAAGTGCTGGGAGACAGCATCGGTGCGACACAGGCCAGGAAGGGGCGTCTCTTCACTCTTGGGGAGTCAAGGGCTGTGCTCTGAGGAGTCCATTGGGAAGGCTCCGCTCACCCATCCTGCAGTCCCCGTCTGCTCTCAGCCTGCTTTTCGTTCCCCAAGCTCAGAGCATGGAGCAGAGGGGCAGCACTCAGCCCTGAAGGATGCCAGCCAGTGCTGGCACTAAAAATGATCGCAAACGAAGTTGAATTGCGAGTTAGGTGAGGGTATCCATTTTGTATCCAACCATTCAAAACCCTTACAGCCCGGTCCCAGCTAGCTCCCCCCCACCCCTCAGTAAGGCCGACCCTTTGGACCTGGTGCTGATCCAAGGGTGGAGTCACCTGTCCGGAGACAGTCACCACCTCAGGAGCACACAGACCTGGATGGAGGGCAAGTGCAGGGTCACAGCTCCACATTTTGGTCCTTTGTGGATGGAAAGCCCTGTGGCTATAGCAATGTTTAGAGGGACCCTTGTGGGTAGAGCCAAGGAAGCCTGGACCTATAGGTGCAAAGACTCCACTCTCCCAGCCTTCCAGCCCCTCTGCAGCCTGCGACGCCCCAGGGCAGCTCCTTCAGTTCTGCAGGCTCCCTGTGAGATGGAGACCATTGGATGGACTGGGGGGGGGGGGGTTGTTAAAGCTGTAGCTCTCTCTACATATATATGTGTATTCACTGCCATCAGTCAATGCTGACTCATAGATAGGACCCTCATGGGTTTCCAAGACTGTTAACTCTTACCGGAGTAGAAAGCAGACAGCCCAGTCTTAGACACACACACACAATGTTTGTGTATGGTACATATGTATATATAGTGCACACATACTATATATGTGCAGCATCTATGTCTCTCTCTATATATATATCTATATATGTCTATATATATCTATATTAAAAGTGAAAGCCACTGCTATGGAGTCAATGCTATCTCATGGCAACCCTCCTGTGAGTTTCCATGACTGTTAACTGTTAATGGGAGTAGAAAGCCCAGTGCTTCTCATACGCAGACAGTACATCTATTTATAGTCTGTATAGCACACACACGTAGTATATATCGGTGTAGTACATGTGTCTGCATAGCAGGCATGTGTCTATGAAACTCATTGTATGGAGTCAATGCTGTCTCACAGAGAAGCCTCTGGGTTTCCGGGACTGTGAGTGAGAGAAAGCCAGCCTTTTCCCCATGGAGCTGCTGGTAGTTTCCAACTGCCAACAGTCCAACGCATAAGCACTCTGCCACCAGGGCTCCTGTCTATGAATGTGTACATTACATCTCATGTACTTTGGGTGGGTTGTCAGGAGAGATCACCGCCCTGGAGAAGATTGGTAAAAGTGGCAGCGAGCAACAAAGAGGAAGTTCCTCAACAAGACAGATGGACACAGTGGCTGAACAATGGATTTAAACGTGTGTGGAGTGAGGGGGAGAGAGAGTCATTCCTGGAGTCAGGCAAATAGCTCGTGCTCTCAGCTGTTAGGTCGGGGTGCTAGCACATCCCGGGGTGCCTGGAAGAAAGGCTAGGCAGTCCACTTACCCAAGTCAGCCACTGAAAACCCAGGGGTGGGGGCAGTTCTACTGAGACACACCTGGAGCCAATGCCACAGCGAGGGGGTCTTATTTATATAGAAGCTAAAGCCAACCCTACTGGCCCAGAGTTGGCTTTAAATTGACCTGGAGACTATAGAGCAGAGCAGACCTGCTCCACGGGGTTCTGAGACTGCAGATCTCTGTAGGAGCAGGTACCTCCTTTTTCTCCCTCAGAGCAACTCATGGGTTTGAGCCAAAGACCACAAGCAACCCACCAAGGAGCCCACGAGGAATATCGATTTCTCCCAGTGCACGGGGTCTCATCAGCAATCAAATGCAGTAAAAAAAAAGCAAAACAACAGGGATCAGAAGACCCAAACAAACATCTCTATGCGAACAAGGTGGGTCAGAGTGGAGACCTAAAGCCCATCCATAGACAATTGGACATCCCCTCATAGAAAGTTCACAAGGAAGAGACAAGCCAGCCGGGGTGCAGTATAGCACCGAGGGAAGACACAGCATCCCTCTAGGTTTTTAAGGCTTCCCCCCCGCCCCCCACTATCGTGACCCCAGTTCTACCTTACAAATCTGGCTAGACCAGAGCATGTGCACTGGTACAGAGAAGAGCACTGGGCACACAGAGTCCAGGACAGAGAAAGCCCCTCAGGACTAATAATGAGAGTAGTGATACCATGAGGGTAGAGGGAAGGTGGGGGGGGCAGGAGAAGGGGTGAAAGGGAGAGCCCATCGTAATGATCGATTTACAACCCCCCCAGGGGGACGAGGGAGACAATGGACGATGTGAACTCTGAAAATAAAAATAATCTATAAATGACCAAGGGTTTATGAAGGAGGGAGGGTGAGGAAGGGAGGGGTATAAAGAAGAGCTGATACCAAGGGCTCAAGTAGAAAGAAATATTTTGGAAATGTTGATGGCAACATATGTACAAATGTGCTTGATACAACTGATGTATGGATTGTGATAAGAGCTGTAAGATCCCCCAATAAAATTATTTATTAAAATTAACCAAAAAACTGACTTGATGGCACCTAACAACAAAAATTTCATCACTCTGTTTAATCCCCATAGAAGGCAGCTGTCATAAACTCTCTCTCTCCCTCCCTCCCTTCCTCCTCCCTTCTCTCTCTCTCTCTCTCTCTCTCTCTCTCTCTCTCTCTCTCTCTCTCTCTCTCTCTCTCTCAGAAGGCTCCTTGGAAGCGTTCTTGCAGAGGCTGCAACTGTGGGTCCAGGCGTTCCACTCTGCTGCACACAGTCACTACACATCAGAACTGACTCGGTGCCACCTGATAGCAGCATATCAATGAATGGGTGGCCAGGACCCCCGTGGTGGTCATCCGGCTCTGGGTCACACGCAGACTGCCCTCTTTCCCATGAATCCATTCTGTCAAAGGCACAGGCTGGCAGGGGCAGGGGCCTGGTATTGGGAAATTGAGGTGTGGGCAATGTGGCCTGTAAAGTGCTTTCTAAGTTACTTTGGGGGAAGTTGCATGCAGAGCCCCAATCCTAAGACTGTGCCCCGCAGTGGCTGTCTCCCATAGAGGGGTGCTTAGAGGGGCATGGAGGGCGAAGAGGGGGCTCTCCTTCCCAGGCCTGGTGTCCCTGGGTTCAGTTCCAGCCTGGCTGAAGGGAATTTTGGACTGTAAACCTGCCGCACCCCCTCCAGCCTTCTTGAGTGGTCTGTCAGAGTGGAGGGTCTTCTCCTGAGAACAGAGACCAAGCCCCCAGACCCAGACCACAGGGTTCTGGAAGGAGGGAGAAGGCATTGGCTGCTCCAGAAGGCCACTGGCCTCCTGAGGGGCCCCTGCCAGCCTAGTGGCATTTCCGGAGTCTTTGGTGTCACACCTCAGATGGACGCCCCTGCAGGAGTGTGGGAATGCCTTCACGGGCATGGGAATGGGCCGTCTTTCCCTAGGTTTTGTTTCCAGTTGGCCAAAGCTGAACCAGTTTGCAAACAGCCTGGCCAGTTTTGAGTGGGCAAGCACCAGCTCTTCCAGACCATGGTGAGCCCCTGGGTACTGCCTGGACCCCCTTTGTTTTAGGCACAGGGAGAGGCTCTGGCTGCCTGAGACCACCTACCTCACCTTTGGGTGTGTCGTGTCCCCACAGTAAGGGGAGGGTTACAAGGCTGGCCTGTCAGAGGCAAATGCAAGCCTTTTGGTGCCGCTTGGCCTAAGGAAGTCCCCTCCTGTGTCAGCCTTTGGGGGATTCCCACCACCCAGAGCAACAAAAGAAACAGAAAAACGCAGCGAAAAGGAGGCGTCAGGTGTGGAGCCAGACTGCCAAAGCGGGGGAGGGGGTCGAACCCCCCCACCCCAACTAAGTGCCCGTTCCCCCACCCTTACCCAGGGCGGCAGGCGTCCTACCTCGGGCTGTCTCTTATCAGAAGGCCCCGCTCAGACACCGAACCCTGCTCGGAGGTGCCTTGCAGAGCTATGGGAAAGCGGGGCGCTGATGCACACCCCCATCTCCCTACCACACCCAGGTGACCAGAGGCCAGGGACGTGGTACATGCAATAGGGACCCCCAGGAACTGGAAGAGCTGCAGCGTTGCCCCAGCGTGGTCCCCGCCCCCCAACTTCCCGACCTTCCCAGGAATGTTATTGTTGGGATCCCCCCCACCCCCGCCCCCGGACAATTTCCTGCCCATTGTCACCTTCCTGCACTCGCCCCGGCCTGGTTCTCACCGCAAGGTCATAAACCGCCACAGGCTGGCGGGCCAAGCCAGGATGCGCCCCTGGCCTCCGGCCCCTCCAGCCTTGCCCCAAATGGCCTCGCAACGGCCGGCCCCCGTGGTCGTCCGTGCCGAGGTCTGCCCGAGTGGGCGCGGGGACGCCCTGGGGCGCTTGCGTCCAGTCCCGTCGGGCTACTGGGCGCGCGGGCCAGGGGTGCTGTGCGGGATCATGGGACCCCTGAGGTCCGCCCTGAGCGGGACCTGTGCCCTTAGGCGACCGGCCCCTCCCCCTGCCGGCCCCGCCACGACGACCGAGGTGCAAACAGCTGCGGGGGCGGGGGTGTGGGCGCTGGCCGTCGGATTAGCATGCGGGTAGCTGGACACTCTGGTGGCGTTCCCCGGTCTGATGTGGCCGCCCGGACCAATGGGCAGCCGCCTGGCACTTCAAAGGCCAGTGGCCACGCCCTCAGCAGCCGTCCTATTTAGGGTTGGGGGTGCCCAGCGCCACCGCTGAGACCTGGCCTGCCTGCCCTGGGGAGTTCAAGTGGAGCCGCGCCTGCCTCGCCCTTCCCCGCCCCCCGCAGGGTCGCGCTGGCCCCGGTCCGGAGGGCACTCTTTCTTGCAGTAGAGGCGGTAGCGAGGGGGCGACAGTGGCTGTCGGGGCGCGGTGGGAGCATGGGGTCCCCGGGCGCCGAGGGCGCGGGGAAGGGTCTGCAGCACCGGCTGGACCACCTGCTGAGCGCCGTGGAGAGCGAGCTGCAGGCGGGCAGCGAGAAGGGCGACCCCACGGAGCGCGAACTAAGAGTGGGCCTGGAGGAGGGCGAGCTGTGGCTGCGCTTCAAGGAACTCACCAACGAGATGATTGTCACCAAGAACGGCAGGTGGGTTGGGTGCGCCCTCCGCCCGCGCCCCCAGCGCCCTCTCACTGCCCAGCCTCCCAACCATCCAGGAGGAAGGCTGGGCACCTGAACGCGGTGGGCTGGAAATCGCTACTAGAACATTTTCGGTGGGATGAAGCGCCCCTGGTTTCCCGGCCGCTGAGATACAGCGCCCTGCGCTTTCCCACTGCGCCATGATCTTCCCAGGGCTCTGGGGCAGGGATTCTGAGTTGAGTATCAACCCCGCATTGGGGCCCCCCTCCCCACCCCCGCACTAAGGGCTGCGTGCCCCTGTCCCTGGCTCGCTCTCTGCTCTCAGGAGGATGTTCCCGGTGCTGAAGGTCAATGTGTCCGGCCTGGACCCCAACGCCATGTACTCCTTCCTGCTGGACTTCGTGGCCGCGGACAACCACCGCTGGAAGTATGTCAATGGGGAGTGGGTGCCCGGGGGCAAGCCGGAGCCGCAGGCGCCCAGCTGCGTCTACATTCACCCGGACTCCCCCAACTTCGGGGCCCATTGGATGAAGGCACCAGTCTCCTTCAGCAAGGTCAAACTGACCAACAAGCTCAATGGGGGTGGCCAGGTAGGTTGGGGGCGTGGTGCGGCCAGGGGTCCCAGAGGCCTGTGGTAGGGGCACATCTTTTCTTGTGGGGCGTGGGGTGGGTGCAGCGTTGGGCCATGAATTAATCCTGTAAGGCATTTTCCAGACCAGGGGATGGAGACAAGAGGATAGGATTCACCTTCAAAGGTGGGCTCACAGACCTCAAATTTAGGGGGTGGATGTGACCAGGAATGTGTATGCCCCCAAATTCTTTAGAGGGCAGGGTGTGTCAGCAGGTACCAGCCTATATGGCAACAGCCCATCAAAGTTTACTGTGTGCATTGGTGTTTCCCTGCGCGAGCCCAGCCCTGAACACACTGTAAAAGCCTCCTTTCTAAAGAAGGGCCTGTAGTCCTTGGGGATTTTTTAAAGCCGGACAGGTCAGCTGCAAAGCAGCCTAGACCTTAAAGGTGGTCCCTCAGCCGTGGTGGGAACCAGGAGCTTCATCCTGCCTTCAATGGGCTGATGGATACTCAAAGGGCCAGGGCGTGGAGGCAGGTTAGCCTCTCTTCTCCCTGTTTCCGAGTGTATCTGTGGAAACCGCAGGTGTGAAATGCTGAGCCCCTCAACTGGGTCCCCCACTTTCCTATTCCTACCATCTGGGGGTGGTAGGGTAGTGGGCAGGTTGTGTTGTCTCTGAGGCGGGACTCAACTGCCATCTCTCTCTGTGTCCCTCTCAGATCATGCTGAACTCGCTGCATAAGTATGAGCCCCGGATTCACATCGTCAGGGTGGGGGGTCCCCAGCGCATGATCACCACCCACTGCTTTCCTGAGACCCAGTTCATAGCTGTGACAGCCTACCAGAATGAGGAGGTGAGGCAAAGAGGGAGGGGGAGGGGTGTCGGGGACAGATATGTGCCAACTGAAGGATGGGGCTCCAAATCCACAGTCTCCATTGTGCGGAAGACACTCATGGGAGCATCTAAAACCCAGGAACCAACCATTACATGCTCATCACGAATGCTGGAAACCAAACCCTCAGATGTTTAGAAGCTTTGGAGAAGGGCACCTCTCTCCTCCCCAAAGGACAGGATATTTCCACCCCCTCCCAGCTCCCCTCCTCCCTCCCCCTGTGAGAGGGCCCCTCATCTCGTTGCACAATGCTGGTGTTTCAACCAGAGCCACTCCCATCTGTCCCTGGCGGCATCTACATCTCAGGGACAGTCTGTGATGTCATGATGCCTATAGGTCATTGCCTCCCTTGGCCAGAAGTTAGCAGAACATGCCTTCCCCAGAGCCAGACTGCGTTTCATCCTGCTACGATTGATACACCTAGCATATTCGGTTAGCTGTGGGTTAAAACTCAAAGCCAAACTTGCTGCCATTGGGTCAATGCCGTTGGCTTTGAACTTCTCATCTTATGAATGTTTAGCAGGCCAACTTGTAACCTACTAGGTACGCAACCAGGCCTTCTGTAAAACACACCAAACTCACTGCTATCGACATGCTCCCAACTCGTAGTGACCCTCTAGGTCAGCGTACAACTGCTTTTGTGTTTCTGAGACTAACTCTTCATTGCAGTAGAAAGCCCTGTCTTTCTCCCTCATGGCAGCTGGCAGTTTTGGACTTCAGACCACAGCCTGACATGTAACACACTGTGCCCCCCGGGGGGATGAAAATAAAACCCTCAAACTCACTGCCATGAGTCAGTGCTGACCCAGCAGCCTCCTGTGGGGTTCTGAGACTAACTGTTGAGGAGAATAGAAAGCTCAGCCTGTCTCCAGAGGAGCTACTGAAGGTTTCGAACTGCTGACCGTGTGGATCACAGCACAATGTGTAACCAATACTCCACCAAGGCTCCTGGTGGGATAAGAGGCAGTGGGAATCCCATTTAAAAGAACTCAGCATTTAAAAACTCCATGCTTACGTGTCACATTTCCCCTTAAACTTATACACAGCCACTGCAGAGCTCTGGAAAGGCATCTGACTTGTGTTTTCATGTTTCAAGGGGGTGGGTTGGGGTGGGATGGGATGGATGGGATGGAGATTGGTAGGAGGCCTGGTGGCTTTAGTGCGTTACACTTGGGCTGCTAACCATACGGTCAGCAGTTCGAAACCACCAGCTGTTCTGCAGCAGAAAGACGAGGCTTTCTACTCCCGAGAGGCTTTAACAGCCTTGGAAATGCACAGGGGCAGCTCTCCTCTGTCTTGTGGGGCTGCTGAGTCAGCCAGCATGGGCTCGCTGGCGGTGACTTTGGGTTTGGGTTTGGGCGCCACTGGGAGAAGGCTCCATCTTTGATGTTGAGAAACACACTGGTCAATGCTGTTGCTTCTTTTTTCAGATCACAGCTCTTAAAATCAAGTACAACCCATTTGCAAAAGCCTTCCTTGATGCAAAGGAGAGGTGAGGCTGTGCTGAGGGCCCCCCTGATCAAGAAATTGCATGGAAAGATGAGGCTGGGCATGTCCCTCTGACTTTCAATGTGCTCTCTTGGCAGAAATGACCCCAAAGATGTGCTCGAGGAAGCGGGGGACAGCCAGCCACCAGGGTACTCTCAATGTACGGTTTGTGACTTGGTCCCTTTTGTCCCAGGCACCTGGAGGGCCTTGCTGGTGTGGTGGTTACTCGGTGGGCTGCTAACTGCAAGGTCAGCAGTTTGAAACCACAAGCTGCTCCAAGGGGAGAAAGACGGGACTTTCTACTTGTGTCAAGAGTGACAGTCTCAGAAACCCACAAAGGCAGTTCTACCCTGTCCTACAGGGTCACTATGAGTCAGCATGGACTCAATGGCAGTGACCTTGATTTTTGGCCCACCTGGGCACCCGGTTTCAGCGGGAGCCAACCAGTTGAGTGTAGAACCTGTGGATAGAGAGAAGGGAGGGAGCCGAGTGCTAGAACCTGTGGGTGGAGAAGGAGGGAGGGGAGCAGTCACCCCTTGCCTGGTACTGGGGTTTGGAAAATGCCACAGTTCTTGGTCCTGGTCTTCAACTGTGCTCTGGTACACTCCCAGTACATGAGAGTTTAATCCAAGTTCAGAGAGAAGGGTCCTGGGTCTGAGGATGGGACCTGGGGGCCGTGGTAGGCATTGAGACCACCCTGAGGGAAGCCAGAAAGAGGTCAGCGTGAGCTCAGCTCTGCTTTACTGGGTGACGAATACCAGAGGGCCATCTCTGGACTGGCATTCAGGGACAAGTGTGGCTCTTGGGATGGCTTGTGAGCTCAGGCATGGTTATGGGCAACAGGTGGCTCCCATCTGGGAGAATCCCAGTTCTGGGTTCTCCTGGGAGTCTCAGGAGACAGGAGTGGTGCCTGGCAGGGAAGTTAATGAGTCAGTGCAAGGGCAGCCTGCTTCCACCATCCGCAAATGAGGAGGGGGTGTTGAGGAGGAGAACTGGCCCCAGGGGAGTCCTGCCCCCATGACTCTACCCCCGACCTGGGCTGATTCAGTCCTTACAGTGGTTGAGCCTGAAGGCTGACCACCCTTAGGAGTAGTATCTCCTAAGGACTTGGGGAGAGTCCAGTAAAGACACCTGGGGGGCCCTGGGGAGTGTTTGCTGGTCAACATGCTTGGGGGCTGAGGCCAGTCAGCAGTCTATGAGAAGAAAGGCCTGGTGGTCCCCTCCACAGGACCCTCCACTGAGAACCCCATGGGGCATGTCCAGGCCGACACTTGGGGTTGTCTTGAGCCTGGATTGACCCTGTAGCAAAATGCCATTTAAGGAGACCGGTTGGGTCTGTCGTCTCTTGGGCGCCTCGAGGGTCCACTGCAGTTGGATACGTGGCTGCCCTGTGGTCTTGGTGTGGTGTGTCCTGGGGGCTGGACATGCTGAGTGCAGTGTGAGGTAGAACATGTAGCTGACTTGTGGGGTCAGTGTGGTGTGTCCCTCTGATGGGACATCCTGAGGGTAGTGTCCTGCAGGCTGGACTCAAGGCTGGCCTGTGGCCTCTGTGGCCTCTTGGTGTGGTGTGTCCCGCAGGGAGGATATCCCATGGGCTAACCTGGGGCATTGCCGTGGAGTGGAGGCAGACTCAGCCCTGCCCCGCCCTGGGGTGTTGGCAGACAGACTATGTTTAGGGGCAGGGGATAGGGAGCTAGGGGACAGATGGTCCCATCCTTCACCAAGATCCCGGGAAAAGCCCCACAGCTCCCTTGGGGCCCCACTTGTTGGAATTGGGCCGCCCAGGCCCCTGTTACCCAGCCTTCTTTCCCACAGCAGGGGGGTGGCTTCTTCCTGGAACCAGCCCGCTCTGCCCACCTGCCAGTCCCCACCCTCAGTTTGGTGGCCCTCTCCCGCTCCCTTCCACCCATGGCTGTGATCGCTACCCTGCCCTGAGGAGCCACCGCACATCCCCCTACCCCAGCCCGTACTCACACCACAGCAATTCTCCAAGTAAGTCTCGTTGGGCACACCGGGTCTTGGGGGCGGCGAGGACAGGTGGGGAGGGCGCAAATGGTGACGGCTCAGCGTGAGCCCTGGGGACTGTGGGTTCGAGTCCTGGCCGTCTGCTTCTGGAAAGTCCCACCTGGGAAAACCGAGCAGTTCTGCTTAGACATGGTGGTGGTGGTGGTGGTGTCCCTGGGGGTCCTGGAAACAGTGCCACCCCCAGTTCACACTATGCTGAGCCTGCCCCTCCTCCCCTCGGGAGTTCCCAGCCTTGCGGGTGTCCATGGCCTACCAAGTCACCTTGGGAGGTCCCAGGTGTGCTGGCCACTAGGATGGTCCCAGGGCTGTCTGTCCAGGTCATGGGCTTTTACAGTGACCCCTAGGGGTAAGCGAACATGGACATCACTGGCTTTGACTGGACATGCAGACTGGCATGGGCCTGGGCCTGGGCCAGCAGGACCAGCACCACCTGGGCCATGGGGGAGAAGGCCTACCCAGAGGGGCTGACTCTGATTTGGGTTGGAGGCTGGATACTCTCAGAGATGCCATGGAGCAAAGTCCTGGCAATCTCCTCCAAAAAAGACCCCATGGCCCTTGTGCTTCTCTGATACATGCGCATGGTCTTAGGCAGCTGGTGTTGGCTCAGGGCAGCCTGAGCCCCCAGGTGACTGTGCATGAGCCCCTTACTTCCTTATGACTTGTGAGTCACTGCATCCTTCACGAACACCCTGTGTGCCTCCAGTGCCCCCAAGCCTGGCTTCAAGGAGGAGGGACAGCTAAGGGGCCCCCAAACCAAGGAGGCAGCTGCCTGTACACAGGTGCCTAATTGGTGGGAAACAGTCACTGTCTGGGCCTCGTTCAACCAGGACCAGGCTCCAGGCTGGAATAGCATCCCCTCCTCTTCCTGGGATGCTCGTGAAGCTGGACACCCACAGGGGCAGCTGTCCTTTGGCCCCTGGAGTCCCCTGGAGTTGGGCTCTCCAGTCTCCAAAGTTCCTTCCAAGTGGTAATGACATCATGCAGAGAAAGGCAGGGTAAAGTGATGTCCCCGCTGATGGGTGACGATCAGGACTGTCACCCCAATCCAGAGTTCTGGGGTTCAGCTTCTCTGGGATAACAATAGGTCTGGTGAGGAAGAGAAAGCCTGTGTGCTGAGATAGGCCTCACACCTGTCCACAGGTGACCTGTCCACAGGCACTGCCGAGAGAAGCAGGCAGGCAGAGAAGCAAGCGCAACGTTTCCTTAGCTCGAGGTTCTGCTCGAGGTTCTGTTTGCTTTCCACTTGGGGGGGGGGGGTCATGCTAGGGAACAGCAAGAATTGATTGGGGGGGGGTTCCTGGAGGAGCACGTGACTTGATTCCACATTTGTTCTCCCACCTCCAGCATACGCGGAGACTTCACCTGCGTGCTTATCCATGCTGCAGGCCCCTGACAACTGGTCTGGACTCGGCATGCCTGCCCATACCAGTGTGCTGCCTGTGGGCCACAACTCTGGGCCCCCGACTGGCTCCAGGTAACGTATGTCAGGACAGATGGACAGGCTGTCGGGCAGGCCATTGGTTTCTTGCATCCTGGCTCTGGTTCTGTGCTTTTGCTGTGTGTGTGGTGGGCGGGGAGGGGGGGCGGGGGTGGGGGATGGCTTCTTCCAACAAAGGCCCCAGGCACACATGGACACAGTGACTCTGAGGCACCTCTGGGAGGACATAGCCCTGATGACCCCATGTTCTGCCACAGAGGATCAGACCAAGATCTGGGCTGGACCAGAAGGAACCAAAACTCTGAGCTGGCCTGGCCGCTTGTAAATCATTCCGTGGAAGGGTCTCAAGCTTCCCTAATCGGCTTCCTCATAGGTATAGCGCACCAGCCTGTCTTCCTACAGGCGCCCTGGTGGACACTTCGGGTTAAGCACTGGGCTGCCAACCACACGGTCAGCAGTCTGGGAACACCAGCTGCTTTTGGGGAGAAAGACAGGGCTTGCCCCTCGCCTCAGAATCCCACAGGGCAGTGCTGTCCGTCCTGTACAGTCTCCAAGAGTCGGAATCAATTCGACGGCAGTGTTTGTTTTGTTTTGTTTTACAGGGTTCTTGGGGGTCAAGCTGTGCATTTGAAAGAAAGGTGTCCAGAATCTTCCTAGGCTAGCAGCTGTTAAATTAAACTGGGGGTCGGCAAACTTTTGAGATGGGAGAGCCAAAGCTGTCCCTCGCAAAAACTTAAAAATGATTCAAGAGCCATAAATGTATCTTAACAAGTGAAGTCAACCAATTCTCTGAATAGCGTCCTCCAAAGATTTTATGAATGGAGCTGTTAGTTCAGAGAGTCAAGGTCTGCCAACCTCTGTCCAGAACTAAAGCTTGGTTTCCCTGTGAACATAGTTAGAGACCCCCTGGGTCACCAGCATAGCCCGCCCCCACCGACCGAGCCAGCATCCGATCCTGGCAGCCTTGAGAGCTTTCTAAGGCTTCACAATCTTTCATGGAAGCAGGCGGCCTCATCTTTCTCCCTCAGAGCCGCGGGTGGGTTTGAACCGCTGGCCTTACTGTGGGCAGCCCAGCACTTGACCCTTCCTGGCGAATGGCGCCTGGCGCCGTGCAGTCACTCGTGGGGAGAGCGAGGCTTTACGAAGCCAGCTGCGGGCTACTCAGACTTCCTTTCTCCATAGGACCCTCTGGATACGGGCTCAGAATACTCACAAAGTCAGGAAGGGCCCTCACAGGCTACAGCCCATACTCGGTGTCCAGACTGAAAATGCCCCCGTCCCAGGGGGTTCACGGGTCCTCCCCGACCCAGGTGCCAACATCCCAGATTCTCTGAGATTGAACAAGGATGGGGAAAGGATGTCGGCCCAGCGCACACCTTCCCCAGCGTTGAACCACACGGCATTCCTTTGTTGCTTGGAACGCCGGCCTCTCCTTCAGTGTTGTCCATGACGAGTTATGATCCATACAGTCGGACGCCTTTGTGTAGTCGGCAAGACTGTCATCAAAATCTTTCTGGCATTTTGTCTGCGTACGCGATGGGGTGGCCTCTGTTACATGGCCTCTCCTGAGAACCAGCCCGAGTTTCTGGTAATTCTCCCGGTTGCAGCTGCTTTTGAACAAGCTCTGGGGACCCCTTGGGTGTGGTTCCAATCCACCAACCGCTCTGTGGGAGAGGGGAGGATTCACAGGGTCACAGAGGCTCAGAAAGTCAGCACGAGAGTCGGCATCCACTGGGGGACAGTGTGTTGGGTGGTGTGGTGGTGCCACCGAAGCCGGCTTGCCCCTGCTCTCATGGCGGGCCATTCCGGCATTCCCTTGGATCGCTTCCACTTGCTTGGCCAGGTCGCTGTCTTAGAAACTGCACAGCAAAGATGCTTCTTCGCAGCATGGCATCCCCTTGTTGAGGAACCCCAAAAGTGTAGATAGGGCCTTACTTATTTAGGAGAAGGACTCTTGGAAACTGCCTTCCTTTCCCAAACCAAGTTTTTAGTGTAGTCTCCTCTGTGGTCCACGCGTTTTGTCGACACCGAGGGATTTAGAAAGTTAATGGAAAAACCCCATCATCACCTTTCAATTCCATTTCTTCTCAAACCTGTTTTTTGAAGGGTCAGTGGGATGGCTGTCCTTGTCAGCATGAGCCAGTTCCCTGTAGCACAGAGGAAAGGACCACAGCTGGCCAGCAGTCCAACTGCTGCCTCTGACTGGTGTGTCTTTTTTTGCAGCCAGTTCCCCAACCTGTGGTCTGTGAGCAATGGTGCAGTCACCCCAGGACCCCAGACGCCAGGCATGGCCAACGGGCTGGGCACCCAGTTCTTCCGAGGCCCCCCAGCGCACTACACGGCCCTCCCCCACCCCACCTCCGCAGCATCCTCAGGGTCCCCGCTGTACGAAGGGGGAGCCACCACCACAGACATTGCCGACAGCCAGTACGATGCTGCGGCCCAAGCCCGTCTGGCCGCCTCGTGGACGCCTGTGTCTCCACCCTCCATGTGAACCCGTCTGGAAGATGCCCTGAGTCTGGCTGCACTGACTGTGGGCTGGCCCCGTAGATGGCTCTGGGTGTGGGCGCAGGCTCGTGGTCACAAGAAGGAAGCCGACCCTTCACGAGGGCCTTGGAGGACAGGAGGAGTGGGACCTGAACTTGAAGGGCCTTGCAAATGTAGAGAAGAATCCGAGACATCAGGTCCTCTAGTTGCCTGTCATCCGAGGTCCGGTCTAACCCGGGACAGCATTGACGTGCTCCCAGACAAGTTTAATCATGAAACTGGCAGTGGGCCAGCTCCCCACTTCCCATCATCCAGGCTGAAGTTGCTCACCAGCCTCCAGACGCAGCATCTAGGTGACGCAGCACCACCTGATTTCCAAGCCCCTGGTTTGGGTTCAACTTCGGTGAGAGCAGAAAATCAATGAACACACCCCTGCCTTGGGCATAGTTGTCAGGTCCCCCAGCAGTTGCTGGGGTGGGTGGGGGATCGCTGACCTGTGAAGGCACAGTGGAAGGACGTCTGATCTTCGTCGAAAGGGGGAATGATGGCTCTGGCCACTAGAATGTTTGTTTTGTAGTTTGTCCTTTGTATTATTGAAACTGCACGCCAAAGACAATCAGCAGGAAGCATTCTCTGCACAATAAAGGCAATATGCACACTGGCTGCGCTGTGTGGTTCTTCAAGGCCCTCCCCTCCGCTGCCTGGGCTTCCGTTTACGGTTTAGAGCAGATGGGAAAAAAGTTGGCCCTCCGACGCGCCAAAGGCACTCCATCCTGTCCCAGCTGGTCGGTGGACTTTGTGGACTGACCTGAAGGTGTCAAGTGCCACAATGTGATTTGACATGATTTCCAAGAGCAGTATGAGATTGGCTGTGGGGTGCTGGGCAGAGCAATCGTGTGGGGTGTTAACCCACCATGCACAAGTGCTGACAATGAGGGGCTGAGGTGGCTGCTGGAGATGGCCTGAGATGTGGGGCCACGTGCGTAGGAGAAGGAGTGGACAAAGTGGAGTGGTGGGTAGGGTGATGGGGCCTTGTGGAAGGATCAGATGGAGTGGTGGGTAGGGTGATGGGGTCTTTCTTGTGGAAGGATCAGATGGAGTGGTGGGTAAGGTGATGGGGTCTTTCTTGTGCAAGGATCAGATGGAGTGGTGGGTAAGGTGATGGGGTCTTGTGGAAGGATCAGATGGAGTGGTGGGTAAGGTGATGGGGTCTTTCTTGTGCAAGGATCAGATGGAGTGGTGGGTAGGGTGATGGGGTCTTTCTTGTGGAAGGATCAGATGGAGTGGTGGGTAAGGTGATGGGGTCTTTCTTGTGGAAGGATCAGATGGAGTGGTAGGTAAGGTGATGGGGTCTTGTGGAAGGATCAGATGGAGTGGTGGGTAGGGTGATGGGGTCTTGTGGAAGGATCAGATGGAGTGGTGGGTAGGGTGATGGGGTCTTTCTTGTGGAAGGATCAGATGGAGTGGTGGGTAGGGTGATGGGGTCTTTCTTGTGGAAGGATCAGATGGAGTGGTGGGTAAGGTGATGGGGTCTTTCTTGTGGAAGGATCAGATGGAGTGGTGGGTAGGGTGATGGGGTCTTGTGGAAGGATCAGATGGAGGGGTGGGTAGGGTGATGGGGTCTTGTGGAAGGATCAGATGGAGTGGTGGGTAGGGTGATGGGGTCTTTCTTGTGGAAGGATCAGATGGAGTGGTGGGTAAGGTGATGGGGTCTTGTGGAAGGATCAGATGGAGTGGTGGGTAGGGTGATGGGGTCTTGTGGAAGGATCAGATGGAGTGGTGGGTAGGGTGATGGGGTCTTTCTTGTGGAAGGATCAGATGGAGTGGTGGGTAGGGTGATGGGGTCTTTCTTGTGGAAGGATCAGATGGAGTGGTGGGTAAGATGATGGGGTCTTTCTTGTGGAAGGATCAGATGGAGCGGTGGGTAAGGTGATGGGGTCTTTCTTGTGGAAGGATCAGATGGAGCGGTGGGTAGGGTGATGGGGTCTTTCTTGTGGAAGGATCAGATGGAGCGGTGGGTAGGGTGATGGGGTCTTTCTTGTGGAAGGATCAGATGGAGTGGTGGGTAGGGTGATGGGGTCTTTCTTGTGGAAGGATCAGATGGAGTGGTGGGTAGGGTGATGGGGTCTTTCTTGTGGAAGGATCAGATGGAGTGGTGGGTAGGGTGATGGGGTCTTTCTTGTGGAAGGATCAGATGGAGCGGTGGGTAAGGTGATGGGGTCTTTCTTGTGGAAGGATCAGATGGAGCGGTGGGTAGGGTGATGGGGTCTTTCTTGTGGAAGGATCAGATGGAGCGGTGGGTAGGGTGATGGGGTCTTTCTTGTGGAAGGATCAGATGGAGTGGTGGGTAGGGTGATGGGGTCTTTCTTGTGGAAGGATCAGATGGAGTGGTGGGTAGGGTGATGGGGTCTTTCTTGTGGAAGGATCAGATGGAGTGGTGGGTAGGGTGATGGGGTCTTTCTTGTGGAAGGATCAGATGGAGCGGTGGGTAAGGTGATGGGGTCTTTCTTGTGGAAGGATCAGATGGAGTGGTGGGTAGGGTGATGGGGTCTTTCTTGTGGAAGGATCAGATGGAGTGGTGGGTAGGGTGATGGGGTCTTTCTTGTGGAAGGATCAGATGGAGTGGTTGGTAGGGTGATGGGGCCTTGTGGAAGGATCAGATGGAGTGGTGGGTAGGGTGATGGGGTCTTTCTTGTGGAAGGATCAGATGGAGTGGTGTGGACAGGATAAAATGATGGGGATAGGGTGGAGGGAGGGAGGTGGGTAGAGACGAAGCGTGGGTAAATAAGGTGGCTTGGTGGGAAGGATGATGGCGCGGGGGGGATACATAGGATGAATGATACGGACAAGGTCCAATGCTGTGCTTGTCTGCTCTGGTCAGAGATGAAGGGCGTGGACAGGTAGACAGATCAAAAACCGAGTTAAAGCAGTAAAACCCAAACCTTATGGAAAATGAGAGAGATCCCAAACTGTCTCCCAGCGTAACCCTGACCTTGAGAAAGAGCACTTCTGTCTAAGCTGAACCATATAGCTGTCCAGAGAGCTGTCCCCATATTGGACTCTGGCAACATACCCAGAGTTGTCAGGGCCTGATCACTCCAATCTCTTCTCTACAGTGCCCAGGGCTTCCGTTGTGAGGGGAGAGATGTCCTTCCTCATGTTTAAATATGTTTCTGAGTGAAGCACTTTTATTAAAAAGAGGGAGCTGGATCACGGCCCTGCTTTGACTATCCATCTCTAATGACTCCCGGTGGAGAAGGACGTAAGCATGAATGAGCCAGACAAGGGAACAACACTGCTAGTGCTTGGATGTGAGGCGTTCCTCCCTTGAAGCCGCCGACCTGAGGACACAACCGGCTCCCATTTCTGCAAGCTCATATTTGTGCAGAGGGACATGCGGTTTACCTTTCAGCATGACACTGAAGCAGGGCTTCAGAATAAAACACAGAAGTGGCCTCCGTTAAGCCATCCGGTAGCACAGTGGTTGTGTGTTGGGGCTGAGAACTGCAAGGTCGGCAGTTTGAAACCACCAGTTGCTCAGTGGGAAGCCTGAGGGGTTCTACTCCCTTAAGGACTCACACTGGAAACCCATGGGAGCAGCTCTTCCCTGTTCTGTAGGGAGGCCACGAGTTGGAACCAACGTGATGTAGTGAGTTTGGTCTCATGATTCCATTTACAAAAGTGAAAAAACCCAAACCTCCAAAAACACCAGCTAAGGAGCCCTGGCAGCTCTGTGGGAGAAGTGTTGGGCTGCTAACTACAGGTCGGCAGTTCAAACCCACTTTGCTGCTGCTTGGGAGAAAAAGGAGGCTTTCTGCTTCTGTAAAGATGTACAGTCTCCGAACCCTTCTCTCGGGTTACTATGAGTCAGACTGGGACTTTGGGTGGGGTTAACGTGTGCTAAGGACAGATGAACTTAAGGTAAACACAGTGTCCCATTGAAGTTCCTGTAACTGGCCACATGCCAACATACTTTTCTTCCCAAAGCTTGTGGTCATTGGTCATGTGCTGTTCCCTTGTGATGGTTGCTTGGCCAACTGTCCTTGCCCCAGAACATTACCCACCAGAGCAGCCAACAAATCAGGAGGCCATTGGCTCGATGGAGCTACTGTTGGTCGCCCTTGAGGCTGCTCAGCCTCACGGAGACTAGGCTCAACAGACCACACCACCCCAGCCCAGTGCCGCCATCATCATCATCACCATCCTCGTCGTCGGTATACTTGAGCTCAGGGCCCAGTCTCCTCGTCTCAGTGAGGGTCTCTCTCACTGACCTCTGCTGTACCAGACGTGACGTCCTTGGGTGGGGATCGGCTTGACTTGAGGCCGTGTCCAAAGCAGCGAGCCTAAGCTCCTCCCATCTCACCTCTAAGGAGCGTCATGGCTGTGCTTCCTTGAAGACAGGTTTGGATGCAGGTAACAGTATCTCCTGAGGAGGAAGGGAGGGAAAGGGTTTGCAGGCCTACATTGGACTAGGAGTGCAGACACTGGGAGGTGGAAAGGGGTCGGGATTCTTCAACAGCACGGCAGCTCTGGAATGAGGCACAGAGAAGGTAGTCCTGCCGTCGGTAACAGTGTGGCTTCCAGGGGCCAAGTATGTCTTGGAGCAGCCAGCTAATGACACTTAAAAACAAATGCCTGCTTTCAGGACTGAGACATGTCCAAGTCCTAGACAGTTGCACCACTCATTTAGATGAGTGTGCCACACGCTCTGACTGCCCAGTGGACGTCACGTTGACCACAAGTTTCCCTGCGGAGCTGTGTTGATCTGAGTCTGAGGCAATCCCTTCTGGTAACAAACAACCTCAACAATCTCAGGAGCTTCCAAGACTAATATTTATTTCTCAATCCAGCTGGGCATCCTGGCAACAAGGCTGGCTCGGTGCCTCTCTTCTGGCCAGGGAGGGCCCAAGCTGACGCCGGGCCCTTTCAGCAGGGACCGGGCTTCACGAGCACACATTTCAGGCATGCTTTGTAGAGGGAAAAGCCTCCTGCGCTTCCTGCACTATTGCTCAGACCTGTCCACTGTCACGTCCACTCGCATTCTGCACTGCCAAGTCCTACCGCAGTGGGTGTGTCAGGGGTGTGTGTCAGCGACAGAGGTTGCTATGAGTCAGAACTGACTTGATGGCGCCTAATACCAATTGATCCAGATCTGAGGCCAGCATCTTCCACCTGTCCCCGGGGCACTGTTCTTTGCCACGTGAAAAACACCGCTGTGGTTATCACCCGTTGACTGTGACGGCCCGCAGACCTCAGCGAGTCATTGACCTCCCTGTGCTTTGGTCCCCTTCATTCTTAGTCTTGTAATTGTTCTTGAATCCAGGATGATTCGATCCAGTTTTGTTGTCTCCTTGTAGACATTAGAGGTGAACTCAAATCCCTCTACACTCAAAACTCAAACCCACTGCCATCGAGTTGACTTCGACTCCCAGTGACCCTGTATGACAGATCGTAACTGCCCTGTGGCCTTCTGAGATGACGTCTCGATGGGCGTAGAAAGCCTCGTGTTTTTCTCTCATGAGGAGCATCTGGCAGCAGTTTCAAACTACTGACCTTCCAGTTAACAGCCCCCCTCGTAACCCATTGTGCCATCTGGGCTCTTGTGCTGTTGGGGAAGAAAAGTGGATATACGATGGACTCCCGGAAGAACAGACAAATCTGTCTTGGAAAAAGTACAGCCAGAGTGCTCCTTACAGGTGAGCGTGATGAGACGACTTTTTTTTCATGTACTTTGGATGTGTGATCAGAAGGGACCAGTCCCTGGAGAAGGACATCATGCCTGGTAAGTAGATGGTCAGAGACAAAGAGGAAAACCCTTCAAGAGATGGATGGACACTGTGGGTGCAAGTACGGGCTCAAGCATAGCAATAGCTGCGAGACACAAGTAGTGCTTCTTCCTGTTGTACTGAGAAGTTGTATGTGTCACGACCACGTGACGGCACCCAACAGCAACACAACCATTGATTGGGAAATACCTGCGCTTCAAGCGGAAGGCTGTTGAGTGACCCTTACTTCACCCGTGTTGGGGGCCGAGGCTCCAATCAGACACGTCCCTGCTCACAGTCAAGAGTGCAAAAACCAGGTGACCTAAATGATGCCGGTTCCCCTGGGCTCTCTTGGAATGACGTAGTGAGAAGCTGGTGCAGGAGATTCTAGGCTTCCTGCTGCCACTCAGAAGATAGACTTTCCTCCTTTCTCTACATGGACTAGAAGACAGGTCAAAATCATTTCAAAAATAGTTGCATGGTATTTATCAAATGTGGGGAACTGTGCAGCAGGAAGCTGAAAAAGCCCATTGCCGTTGAGTCGATTCAGGTTCATAGTGACCCTAGAAGACAGGGTAGAACTGAGCCCAGGGTTTCCAAGAGACAGCAGCTCTTCGTGGGAATAGAAAGCCCTGCCTTTCTCCCAAGGAATGGCTGGTGGTTTCAAACTGCTGACCTTGTGGTTAGCAGCCCAATCTGTAACCAGTATGCGACCAAGACTCTAATGTGAGCTGTAGAGTTTCGTTCACAATAAGGCATGGTTGTTGGGTGGCCATTTTCAATGTTCCACAGATAGCAGGAGAAACTGTGTGATGGGGTGGGGGAGGGAGATAGCATGAGAATTTGTACTTTTAGAACAATTGACTACAAACCTACAACTGTTCTAAAAATAAGGGTGTCTAACACACAATTGCCTGAAGTGTAGAAACAGTTTGTTTTAATTACTTCACTCTCAAAATAACCTCCTCTAGGCCCGATGGGGCCTCCATAGTCTGCCTGAAGGGACAGTGTTCTTTCAGGCTACCTCTCTAAACGAGCAGGTGAGACTTTTATCAATATTGTTTCCCCTTCCCTTCTCTGTCTTGATCGGTTGAATGTGACTTTGGTTGGTTCGTGCTACACAGGCAAGAAGCATCCAAACACAGAGATTAGACCTTCTTTGGGCCTGAAAGAAGGGCACTCTCACAGTGAAGGTAGAAATGTGAACAGAACTGTCCACCAATGTCCACTGTAGCAATGGGTGGAAGCAACCGAGATGCCCCCAGCAGATGAACAGACACACACGTGGTGCATACTGTGGAACATCGTTGTTCGCTGCCCTCCAGCCCGCCCTGACTCAAGCGACGCTGTGTAAACGAAGAAAGCACTGCCTGATCCTGCACCATCCTTCTGATTGTGACGTTTGAGCCCATTGCTCCAGCGCGATGTCCGTCCATCCCTGCAAGGTCTTCCTCTTTTTAGCTGACCCCTCTGCTCTCTCGTGCATGCTGACCTTCACCTGGGACAGACCTCTCCTGATAACATAGCCCAAGTTTGTGAGACAAAATCTGGCGTCTGTGGTATTTTTCGTAATCCTTGCCAATGCCGTCAGCCCAGTGTGTCTGTGATTCTCCAGTCTCCTGGATTCACTGTGCAGCGTTCACACGCACGCGAGGGGACCGAGGACGCCATGGCGTGGGGTAGGGCCACCTGCGTTCTCAAAGTGACCTCTCTGCTCTTCAACGCTTTAGAGAGGTCTTGTGCCACGCAGGATATAGTCTGATTTCTTGACTTCCACTTCCATGACTCTGGATTGTGGATCCAAGTGAAACAAAATCCTCCACCACTTTGATATTTTCTCCACTTATCTTGCTATTGGCCTGATCCAGTTGCGAGGATTTTCGATGTCTTTATACCGCTCTATAATCCGCACTGAAGTTTTTGACCTTTGTCAGCAAGTGCTTTAAGTCTTCTTCACTTTCAGCAAGCAAGGTTGCGTCCTCTGCATATGACAGGTTGTGAGTGAGCCTCCCCCCAATCCTGCTTCATATAATCCAGCTTCCCTGATGATGCACTCAGCGCACGGATTGAAGATGTATGGCGACAGCATAGGAAGCTAAGCCACACCTTTCCCGTTTTAAACTATCCCTGTTCTTTCTGATGACTACCTCCTGATCCAGGTACACACTCCGCATGAGCCCAATCGCATGTTATAAAATTCTCATTCTTCTCAGTGATATCCATAGTTTGCTGTGAGCCACATAGTCAAATGCCTTTAAACAGCCAACAAAATACAATGAAACCTCTTTTTGATAGTCTCTGTTTTAAGCCAAGGCACCCAAGTGACGTCAGCAATTGTGTTTGGCCAGGCTGACCAGAGAAACACATCCAGTCATACGCATGTGTGTAAGAGAGAGCTTTATCTCAAAGAGCAATTGCATATTGAGAAAACATCCCAGCCCAGTCCAGATCAAGTTCATAGTCTGATATTAGCCCAGATGTCTGATATTAGTCCATAAATTGCTCTTCAGACTCACGCAGCACATGCAATGATGCTGAGTGCAGGAAGATCGCAAGCCGGTGGGTGCTAACGTCTTGTGGATCCAGTGGCAGTGGAAGCATTTCAGCGCTGGTGCGGGTCTCCCCGTGGCTCCTCCAGATCTCTGAGTGTGACTCCTCAACAGGAAGGTGAAGCAGAGGGAGGGGAAGTTCCCAGAATCCTCTTGAGAAGGCCACGCCCACAAGGAGGCATCATTAGGCTGAGGCTGTGACCTGATTGACAGGCTGGACTCCACCCATGTGTATCAAGTTGATGTGACATTTTGTAACCACCACAGCAACGGTATCCCTCCACGTCCTGTTCTGAATTCCAGGCTCTGCTGAGAAAGTAGTTAAAAAACAAAAACCCAAACCAAGGTTCTAGGAATATTTGTAGCCCCGTGAGGAAATGAAGGTCCCCCAAAGCTTGGCTCCCTCCCAGTGACTCTGGTGGACTCCCTTGTGGTATTGTCAGTGGCTTCTGACTGACGGCCTCACCTTCCGGTATCAGTGCATGCTCTCTTTCTCCCCCTAATGTTTTCGGGGCCCATGTTTCTCTGGTGTGGCTGCCGGGTCCTTCGCTCTAGTCGGTCTTAGTCTGGAAGCTCCGTGGAAACTCATCCACCACAGGCATCCTGGTGGTATGTGAATCATCACAGGGACACTGAGCTGCAGTAGGCAGACCAGCAGGCGAGTGACGGGCGGCCTGGGACCTCCGTGGCTTTACTCTAAGCCTTCCATTAATTATGCTCAAGACCCTTGGACTGGGGTCTGAGCCCAGACGGTGCCGTTTGATTTTGCAAAGGGGTGGTTGTCAGGCGTCACCGGGTTGATTTCTCCTTGTAGTGGCCCCAGGTGACAGAGTGGAACAGCTCCGTAGGGTTTTCTACCAGCAAAGTTCATGGGGGAGGATAGAGTGCCAGGTCTTTCTCCACCAGAGCCTCTGAGTGGGTTCAATCCAGCGACCTTTCCTTTAGCAACCGGAGCCCCCCCCCCCCCCCCCCCCCGCTATGCCAGCTGTCAGGTGGCGTCGAGTCAGTTGTGACCCGTAGCAACTCGATGCACAACAGCAAGAAGCACTGCCCAGTCTTGGCCGTCTTCACGGCTGTTCCCATGCTTGAATCCATTGTGGCTCCGCCCGTGTCCGTCCATCTCGTTCCCCTTTATTCGCTGCCCCTGCACTTCACCGTGCATGATGCCCTTCTCCTGGTCTCTCCTGACCACACCCAAAGTTTCCCCGTCCTTGTCTCTGAGGAGTGTCTGGCCCTACTTCTGAGCTAGACTTCTTTGTCCTTTGGCAGTCCGTGTTACTTTCGATATTCTTCTCCAGCACCGCCATTCAAATGCAACGATTCTTTGTCTTTCTTATTCAACGTCCAATTTTCACAGGCATTTGAGGCCATTGGAAATGCCATGCCTTGGGTCAGGCACAACTTAGTCCTCAAAGTAACACCCTTGCTTTCTAATACTCTACAGCAGTGCTTCGCAACCTTCCTAATGCTGCGACCCTTTAATACAGTTCCTTGTGCGGTGGTGATTCCCTTCCTCCAACCATAAAATTATTTTTGTTGCTACTTCACAACTGTAATTTTGCTAGTTATGAATCCGGCAACCCCTGTGAATGGCTCGTTCGACTCCCAAAGGGGTCACGACCCACAGGTTGAGAACCGCTGCTCTAAAGAGCTCTTGTGCAGCAGATTTACCTAATGTAACACGTCGTTGGCTCTCTTGACTGCTGCTCCCAAGAGCACTGATTGTGGATCAAGTGAGACAAAACCCTTGACCACGTCAACCTCTTCCCCATTGGTCATGCTGTGACCAACTGGCCCAGTTGAGAGGATTTGAGTGTTCTTTACATCAGGTTGTCTTCCATACTGAAGACTGCAGTCCTTCATCTTCATCAGCACGCGCTTCAGGTTCTCCTCATTTTCAGCAAGGTTGTGTCACCTGCATTTCAAAGGTTGATCAGAACCCTCCTTCAGTCCTGATCCCGAGTTCTTCATATCATCCGGCTTCTCTAAGGAGCTCCTCAGCATGCAGCTTGAATACGGTGGGCAGAGGGGACAACATGGCTGTCCTGTGGTGGCTTGTGTGTTGCTGTGCTGCGTACAGGCGATGTCACTGGTATGTCACAAGCCAGCATCAGCAGAGCTTCCAGACTGAGAGCAGACAAGGAAGAAGGATTCAGGGGCGCACTTCAAAGGAAGTAGCTACCGGAAACCTTATGCCACCGGATCTGGGCTCCGTGATCACATAGTGGGGATCTATAACACCTATTTCATGAAAGGTAGCTACTGGAACCTCCGATTATCTGGCATAAAACCAACCTATCCACTGCCTCCTCTTTTCCTCTCCTGTCCCAAAGTTCACACTTGGAATCTTGCAGTGAGCCGTCTCCTAGAACTTGCGCAGTTTCTGCTCTATAGGATGCACATAGCGCTCGCACCTGTGTCAGCCGGTTCCTGAGGGTAAAGGAAGGCATTGGTGTGCACGATTCCTGCCACAGAGCAGGAGGCATGCCAGCTTAGCACCGGTGCTCATAAGCAGTCCCGGTGGCACGGTGACTGAAGTGCGCAACAGAGCGCTCTAGGGCAGAAGCACCTGACGACCCAGATTCCAGCCTCGGTCGTACTCTGACACAGGGCTCGCCAGGACTGGGACCCAACTGCATGGCCGCCAGCCACAGCGATGGCCGGGCTTTTTCCAGGTCCTTCCGGGTTTTCTGCAGGACCACAACTCACAATGGAAATGGATAATGAGACTCAGCAAGGAAGAGGTGGGGGGGAAGTTAGGAAAGGAAGCTCAGCGGGAAAACGCCATTGTCTGGGGATGGGGGTAGGGGACAGCCAAAACCACACTCAGGCCTACACGTAGGACAGGAGGGGAGCACTACAGAAATGAGGCCTCTGCAGGCAATCTGACCCTAGTCCCCAAGAAAGCTGCCGATTCAGAGGTGGAACAGAGCATCTAGCACAATTCATTAGCAATTAAACCATTACGTTCATATGCTTATTAAATTTCTGGCACAGCTTTCCTGTAGAGGGCTTCAAAAATCAGTCAAAAATGAAACGAGAAGAGAATGGAATTTTAAAGAGCCTTTCATGTAAAAAGACCCGTTGCTGTCTTGTTGGTTTTGATTCGTAGCAGCCGACCTGTCCCCGTGTTAATGTCGTTGGGTGACATGGAGAGGCTCCACCCCACCGTGACCCCGCGCAAACTGAATGAAACCCCGCCCGCTCCTGCACCATCCTCACCACTGTGCCTACCCCTGAGCCCATTGATGCAGCCCCGGTGTCCGTCCATCTCCTTGAAGGCCTTCCTCCTTTCCGCTGCCCTCCACTTCACCAAGCACGAGGTCCTTTCCAGGCACCCGTCTTTCCTGACAACGTGTCCAAAGTATGTGAGACGAAGTCTGGCCATCCTTGCCTCCATGGAGCCTCTGCCCTTACTTCCTCCAACACAGATCTGTTTGTCCTTTTAGCAGTCCGTGGTCCTCTCTGGCACCGCAGTTCAAACGCATCCATTCTTTCCTGTCTTCTGGATTCCATGTCCAACGTTCACATGCGGAGGAGGCAATGCAGAAGACCATCGCTTGGACCAGGCGTGCCTTAGTCCTCAAAAAAACATCCTCAAAACTCTACCGAGGTCTTGTCCAGCAAATTGGCCCAGTATAATAGTTTTTGATCTCTTGAGTGGTGCTTCCAAGTGCATTGATTGTGGGTCCAAGCAAGACAAAATCCTGGACAACGTCGACCTTTTCTCCATGGGATAAAGCCTGTCCCCAGAGGATTTCCAAAGATTATCATCTGCACAGATGCTGATTGCCTCATCTTTCCCCCAGGAGCGACTGGTCGAGTCAAGCACCCAGCTTTCTTGTTGGTAGTGGAGTGTTTGACCACCGTGCCGCTGGGCCACCTGCATAGAGGGCCACATTTCCAGCCCCTAAGTGGAGCACACGGTTAAGCGACAGCACGGTTTTCGCTTTCCAGTGACCCCCAACGCATTGCCATTGAGTTAATTCCGAGTCACAGCGAACCTGCAGCACAGAGCGGTACATCCCCATCACGTGTCCACGGACACCGTCTCTACAGAAGCAGACTGCTCGTCTTTCCCTGCCCTCAGAGTGGCCGGTCGTTTGATGGCTAGTCTGTCAGTCTGCAGCCAAGTGTACAACCACCGCAGCCCCGGGGCCCCTGCCGTCCAGTGACTAAGCCAAACATTGCAATGCACTGGGGCTGCTTAGCGGGTATTCAGAATGCTCTCAGTCCAACTTTTCATCACTGTAGGCATTTAAATGTAATTCCCTCTTGTCTTTCAATACTCTCAAGGTAGCAGTAGTCTTTAAAGGAAAAAGACAAAAATAAAAAAACCCCAAGTTATTTCTAACTCTAATCTTCTAACTTTAATCTCATCTCAGTTTATACCGGATGACATTGTAAACTCACATTACAGTCTTAGTTACAAATTACCCTTCTTCTGGGGCATGCTTGGGGAAACCAAGATCCTCAAAGCAGCTTCCTCTCCATGAAAATAAGTGTCCAACCAAGTCATATGAATGCCCGTTGGAGTTTTTGCCACGAGGTTTTTTCACTTGGGGGCTTCTGGACAAAGCAGTCTCGAATTCACCACGATTCAAACCGTCATCAGTTCTCCCTGTCAGAAATAAATCCTTACACTGCCATTAAGATCCACCACGCTGGTCACGAGTTACCTCACCACTTTATTGGATGACACAGAGACTGCTCTTTCTAGTCTGTGTCCATCCATCACTCGGGCCACGGCGTTTTCTCCAGTGCTGTCAGAACTGTGTGCTTTTCCTGATGAGAACATTCTCCTACGTAGGTGAGGAATGGCATGCATTTCCAACACTTGGGCTCTAAGCGCTGAGCACACAGAGAGGAACTTGGATGGGTTCCGGCTTGGCTATCTGAGAGCCGGGCAGATGCGTCCCCTCCTTGTACGAGCTGAGGACCGTCCCAGCCACAATTTGTGCTCCGCGGCACAGCCTCCTTTTAATGGAAACGTTTTCCAGTCCAACCATTTCTATGCGCATACGCTAGGAGCATTGGCGACCTTTCCCCAGAACATTCTGCCACAATGAACACAAAGCTCATTCTTTACTCCCCCGGCTAACCCCTGGGAACCACTGATACACTTTCTTTCTATGTATTTGATCATTTCATGCAAGTCAGACCACATAGGATTAGTCCTTCGGGAACCAACCTACTTCAAGCAAATTAATGTCTTCAAGGCTTATCCATGCCGTGCCTTGCCTCAGGGCTTCATGTATTTGGGCTCTCATGGACATTGCTACACTCAACAAGGGTGTGCAGACGTGTGCGTGTGTACACAGTAGGGAGATTGTAGGTTCTAAGGTAATTGCGTGTTTCCATATGTTTAAAGGAGCACCACTTTGAGTTACAGAGGGGTTGTACAAATCCACAGCCCCCACCCCACAAAATGTATGTACACTCTGAGCTCTCCACAGCCTCTCCAGCATTTTCTGTTTTGTTTTCTAATTTTGCTTTAAGCATCGGTGTGAGATGGCAACTCATTGTTTTAATTTCCATCCTTCTTAAGGCTACTGAACACGGAGATTCCACCAAATGGTTTTTGACTGCTGGGATGTCCTCTTTAGTAAATTGTCTATTTATGTCTGGTGCCCAATTGTTGATTGGGTTGTTTGTATTATTCTTATTAAGGTGCTGTAGTTTTCTTTTTTAATCATTTTATTAGGGGCTCATACAACTCTTTTTTTTAAAACAATTTATTAGGGGCTCATAAAACTCTTTTTTTTAAAAAACAATTTATTAGGGGCTCATACAACTCTTATCACAGTCCATACATATACATACATCAATTGTATAAAGCACATCTGTACATTCTTTGCCCTAATCATTTTTTTCTCCTCTTTTCTTTTTTAACATTTTATTAGGGACTCATACAACTCTTATCACAATCCATACATACATCAATTGTGTAGAGCACATTTGTACATTCATTGCCCTCATAATTCTCAATACATTTGCTCTCCACTTAAGCCCCTGGCATCAGGTCCTCATTTTTTCCCCTCTGTCCCTGATCCATCCTCCCTCATGAACCCTTGATAATTTATAAATTATTATTTTGTCATATCTTGCCATGTCTGATGTCTCCCTTCACCCACTTTTCTTTTGTCCATCCCCCAGGGAGGAGGTCACATGTAGATCCTTGTAATTGGGTCCCCCTTTCCAACCCACCCTCCCTCTATGTTCCCAGTATCACCACACACAACACTGGTCCTGAAGGGATCATCCACTCTAGATTCCCTGTGTTTCTGGTTCCTTACGGTACCAGTGTCCGTCCTCTGGTCTAGAATTGGGATCATGATCATAGGGGAGGGGGGGTGAGGAAGCATTTAGGAACTAGAGGACAGTTGTATTTTTCATTGTTGCAACATCGCACCATGTCTGGCTCATTTCTTCCACGAGGCCCCTCTGCAAGGGGTCTCCAGTGACTTACAAATGGGCTTTGGGTCTCCACTCCTCACTGCCCCCTCATTAACTATGGTAAGATTTTTGTTCTAATGATACCTGATACCTCATCCCTTCAACACCTCATGGTCACACAGGCTGGTGTGTTTCATCCATGTGGGATTTGTTGCTTCTGAGGTAGATGGCTGCTTGTTTACCTTCAAGCCTTTAAGACCCAAGATGCTGTATCTTTTGAAAGCTGGGCACCATCAGCTTTCTTCACCACATTTGTTTATACACCCACTTTGTCTTCAGTGGTTATGTCAGGAGGGTGAGCATCACAGAATGTCAATTTAATATAAGAAAGTATTCTTGCATTGAGGGAGTACTTGAGTAGAGGCCCAATGTCCTTCTGCTACCTTAATACTAAACCTATAAATATATGCATGTAGATATATTTCCCCATCTTCATATATAAATATATTTGCATATATACATGTCTTTATCTAGACCTTTATAAATGCCCTTTGCCTCCCAGTGGTGCTGTAGTTTTCTATAGATTTTTGACATTTGCCTTTTATGTGATGTTTCATCACTAACTTTCCCCCATCTGTGGGCTCTCTATTAACTCTTTGGATGAAGTCATTTGGTGTGCACAAATATCATATTTTCAGAAGGCCTCAGTCCTTTTTTGTGTCTTCTATAGTGTGGATATTTTCCAATGCTTGGTAGTGTATTTAAGCCTTGTATTAGGGCCCTTACATCTGTTCCTCTGGGACTCCATTTCATTTTGTGGATGAGTAATATTCTTCACTCTTCTGCCAGTTTTTCTTACTATGATAGCTTGCCTGTTGCTGGGATATTGGAAACTATGTCATCAGCATTTCAAGTACCAACAGGGCTACCTGTGATGGACAGGTTTCAGCAGAGCTTCCAGACTAAGAACATACTAGAAAGAAGTAAAAGGTATACCAAAGTGAGCCCCTCGGGCTGGAAGACCATTAGATACAAAGAGCTGCCTCCTCAAAGAAGAGTCCTCCTTAATAACATGGATTCAGAAAGGTTTTGGGGACCTTTGTTGTTGATGGGCTCAACTCACAATGGGAAGAAGCAGTTGCAAAGATCCATTGATGAGGACAATGTGGAAGGTATGGCATATGGATCTGTGAGTTGACCTGGGCCGGTAGCGTCCATTTTGAATCTGACAACTATCAAACAATAGCTTTGATACCACGTGGACATTCTGCTCAGGAGCATTAAAAAATTGATGTGCTGCAGCACCTCAACAGGGAGATGCCTAAAAACTCAAGCTGGGTTCAGAAGAGGATGTGGAATGAGAGACGTCATCTCTGATGTCAGGTGGATCTTGGCCGAAAGCATACAAGAACCGAAGTAGGTTCCCTTGTGTTTTATTCACTGTGCCAAGTCGCTAGACTGTGGGGATCATAACAAATGATTGACAACATTGAAAGAAGGGGAATTCCAACAGGACAGGCATGGGTCAGTTGCACAACACAATACACCCCTGCGTTGAAAGTACTAATCGTCAGAGAAAGTCACTGCTGACTTCATGCCTTCAGCTGGTAAGTAGCCAGCATGGGTACTGCTGTTGGGTTGACTCCAACCCATGGTAACATTTGAAAACAGTTCACAATGGACCACAGGGCAAATATTCTGACTCTATAGAGTCACTTTCCAACTTCATGTAAGTGGGGTCACAGATATGCGTGTGCTTTAAAAGTTGGTGGGGGAATTCCATGGTCTCTGAATTCCATCTTTCCACAAACCTCTCGACACCTACTGGTGTTCGGAGTTCTGGTTTCGCTGTGGCGTCTGAGGGGGTCAGCACTGTCAGTCGGAATAGCTGTGGCCTGTGCCGGTGTGACGGCTCACTACGTTCTGCCGATAAAGATGGAGGGCCATACACCCCCTGCTTGCCATCTGGCTATTTGGGAATGCCATCCGTCGGGAAGCCCTCAGAGGCATTAGTGAGACGGCAGCAGGAAGGCTCTCAAACATGGCCGCGGCCATCCACGATGAGGAGGGCAGACAGCATTCCCTCTGGCAGACACTAGGCTGCCAGGGCCTGGAGCAGACTCAAGGGCAACTCACACCCGTGATGGAGAGTTGGGTGGGTCAAAAGGCTTCTCTCTGAATCAATGGGAGGGGCAGGTGGGGCACTGGGCCCTGTGACATGGCGATGGTTCATGAAGTTTCTGATGAGACCTCTCGGAAGAAACCGGAGTTTGGTAGAATTTCTCGAGGGGGCTTTGTAATACGCTTGTTGGGTGGTTCAAATGTCTTTGGGATCCTAGCATTTGCAGTCGGAGTGTCTTTCAGATGAAAGAAGAAGTTGAGAGAGAGGAAGGGGGTGGGCAGGATTTGTGAGGCAGGGAGGTTGGGGGGGGGGTCCAGGGTGATATATGGCTCTTGCTTATTGCTGTCTGTCTGTGAGGACATTCCCTCAGATGAGGCAAACAGAGCCCCGTCCATTCCTGACACTTGCTCATGAAGTGGAACTGGCTTGACCCCGGCTCCTAAGTAAACAGCTGTTGGGTGACTCTCTAACAGTGGTCCCTTTTTCTGCACCCTGGCTTTGGAGGGTTGGTCAGGTGTAAGGAGAATGATGTAACTCTGAACCAATGGGAAGTGGAGGAGGCCTGGGGGCTGGGGTTTCCCTGCCAGCCTTTGGTGCACAAGAGCCTTTACTCTGGTCTGAGTTCTTTTTTTTAATGCAGCGAGTGTGAAGCCCATTGCTGTTGAGTTGATTCCAATGTATCCAGCAAGACAGAGCAGACCTACCCAGGGGGCTTCCACGGCTGTAATGTTCATGGAAGCAGATGGCTGCAACTCCCCTCCAAACACCTGGTGGCTTCATACAGCCAACCCCTTGGGCTCCTTACCAGCTAGTGTAAGTGGCAAATGTCAAGTCTTAAGACACAGTCCCCACTACTTGGCAAATATCAAGTCTTAAGACACAGTCCCCACTAGTGTAAGTGGCAAATATCAAGTCTTAAGACACAGTCCTCACTACTTGTCATACTGTAGTGGCTTGTGCATTGCTGGGATGCTGGAAGGTATGTCACTGGTGTTTCAAATTGAGCAGGGTCACCACAGTGACCAGGTCTCAGTGGGGTTTGCATACTAGAACATACCCCCCAGAAGGAATAGACTGCCCACTTCAGAGGAGCTACCCATTGAAAACCCCAGAAACACTGTCCGTGACTGAAAACCCAATGAACAGCAGCAGACCACGGTTAGAGACAATACCGGAAGATGAGCCCCCTCAGGTCAATGTGACTGAGGAAGAGCAGCCTTCTCAGAGTAGAGTTGACCATCAAGACTGCATGGGTCTTTGGGACCTTCATTTACGGATGGGGCATGACTCACCATGAGAAGAAACACCTGTAAACATTGATTAATAACTAAAATTTGGAATGTGTAAAATATGTTAGAAAATGTAGGAAAATTGTCATAAAAATGAAATGGAATCCATAAAGATCCATGTTTCTAGGCACCAGTGAGCTGAAATGGACCGGTTCTGGCTATTTTGAATCAGACAATCACATGGTTTATCATGCCCCGAATGACAGAAGCAAGAGGAACAGAGTTGCATTCATCATCAAAAAGGACATCTCAAGATTTATCTTGAAGTACAATGCTGTCTGTGATAGGTCTCTATCCACCTCAAGGAAGTCCAATTAGGTTAGTCCAGTTTGACTAGAGGAACAAATTCATAGACACTCACATCTGTATAAGAAAGTGTTTTATATACAGGAGCAATTGTATATTGAGAAAACATCCCAGCCCAGTCCAGATCAAGTCCATAAGTCCAATATTCTCCCATATGTCCAATACCAGTCTATAAATTCCTCTTCAGACTCATGCAACACATGCAATGATGCCGAATACAGGCAAGTGGGTGGAAAGTCTTGTGGATCTAGTGGCCAGGAAGCATCTCAGTGCTGGTGTGGGTCTCCATGTGGCTCCTCCAGCTCCAGGGTTCTGGCTGCCATCAGCATAACTCCATGTGGCTTGTGAGCAGGAAGACAAAGCAGAGAGAGTGTGTGTCCCACCCCCAGGGAGGAAGACAGCAGTTCCCAGAATCTTCAGAGGAAGGCCATGCTCACACAGAGGCATTGTTGGCTATGACCTGATTGACAGGCTAGATGCTACCCCTTCACCAAGTTGACCCCTTCATCAAGTTGATTATGTAACTACAACATCAGTACAACCATGATTCAAATTTATGCACCAACCACCAAAGCTAGTGATGAAGAATTGAGAATTCTATCAACATCTTCCATCTGAATTGATCAAGCATCCCACCAAGATACTTTGATAATGATTGACAATTGGAATGCAAAGGAGGAAGGAGCACTAGTTGGAAAATATGATCTTGGGGATAAAAAAATGAAGCTGGAGATTGCGTGTTAGAATTTCACAAAACCAATGACTTGTTTGTAGCAGAAACCCACTGTAACTTGAGGGACCCCTTTTGGGTGGAGGGGAGCAGCCTGCTGTCATGGAGTATCGATCTCCTAAGAGTAGGTTTGACTGGTGATGGGTGCCATTCCATAAACCACAGGGGAGCTCTAGGAGAAAGCCTCTATGTTTTTGTGCATGTGGTTGCAGTCAAGCCTAGGGTTTGGAACTCTTGTTGGTGGGTAGTTAGTGCAATTGGTGCGTTCCAGTCAAACCAAGGTCATAGTCCTTTGACCTGAGCCAGATCACAAGAGAAGACTAGAGAGGGTCAGAGGGCAGAGCGCAGGAATTTCCCGGCTTCAAGACTACATAGGAGACCAAACTCAAGGCGGTGAGGCCATTGGTCTCAATCCTGAGATGATTTGATAGGAGAAATTCTGCAGTGCACGTTTTTGAGGTTCTGAATTTTATCAATCAAGGCTTGCAGCAGTGACTTAATTCAATTCTGTGATGTCTGCTGTGTGCCCTCTCTTTTTATGACGTGTCTTTTTCTTCTATCCCTTTCTTCCTCCCCCTTGTGGGCACACCGTTAAGTATATGTTAAAACAAAACAAAGGGAAAACTGTTGTTGGCTCCAGTTTGACTCACGTTGCCCAAGGACTGTGGGCCCTGTAGGATTCCAGACTGGGGCCTTCAGAAATGGATGCCCAGGCCAGTCTTCCAGGGAAACTTTTGGGGAAGAGTCTGAATCACCAACCTCCTGGTTAGTAGTCAAGTGTTTAGCTATGCACCCCAAGAGGAAAATGGGCCAAGAGGAAAATGCATTTCCTAGATGCCAATTTCCTGACGGTCACACATCAACCAGCACAGGCCTGGCTCCCCTCTTCTGTAAGTCTTTTTGAGGTAGTCTGTTCTGAGGGTCCTGAACCCCCCATGGATCTGACTACCCAGCTACTAAGAGTCCGGTCCTATTGAGCTCTTGGAAGCCAAAGGACCCTCAGGACCCACAGCGGACACTTCACAAAGGTGAGCTAGGGCTCTGAGAGTCCACCCAGCCGGCACCCCATCCTTCCTTGTCCTGTTGCCTCAAGTCAGCCCCTGCTTCCCTCTCTCCTCAAGACCTGACATCTGTGGTGTACCGCAGTCTTCCTAGCCGTGACTCAGTGTCTCTATTTACAGCTCTGTACCCAGCAACCTGGAATACTTAGGATGCTTTGGGTCAAATCTTCCCCAAACAAAATACAAGGTAAACTCATGGCCATAGAGACAATTCGGACTCACTGCGACCCCATGGGCCACAGAGTAGAACTGTTCCTTGGAACTTTCTTGGCTGTGATAGTTCTGCAGCAGACCACCAGGTCTTCTGGGTGGGTTCCAACCACCATGCTTTAGGGTAGCGACCAATGGCAGCTGTGGCAACCTTTCCCATTCCTAGTGTGCTTCCTCCTGTCCTAGTGTGTTTCCTCCTGTCCTAGTGTGTTTCCTCCTGTCCTAGTGTGTTTCCTCCTGTCCTAGTGTGGCGCCTCCACTGGACGGGACAGGGGCCCAGGCTTTGGAGAGGGCTGGTCTCCTTCATGGAGCCGACGCAAATAAACATATATATATATATATATATATATTTTTAAAAAATATTTTTAAAAACATTTATTAGGGGCTCATACAACTCTTATCACAATCCACACATATACATACATCAATTGTATAAAGCACATCCGCACATTCCCTGCCCCAATCATTCTCAAAGCATTTGCTCTCGAACTTTTATATTTTATTTCTAAATTGTCGCCGCTCCTTCAGTCCAATGAGAAGTGTGGATGGATAGAAACCACGGGGAGCTTCATTTGACTCAGATGTCCAAGGAAGGTGAGAGTTTTCACATAGCCCTCCGACTCTGGCAGAGAGGAGGAACTGGAAAAGGGATCCACGTAGCCGGAAAAAGAACAGCAGCCCTGGTTTCCCAGGCCACCGGCCTTGAGGAAAGACCATGAAGGACGTGTTCCTTGGACAACGCAGGCACCTGTTTCTAAGGGGTCCTGATGCGGCTTGAAGAAGCTGCATCTGCTCTAGGAAGCCAGCCCTTCCCCTCCTGTGGTTGTTGCTGTTGGTAGCATTGAGTTAGCTTTGACTCAGGAAGGCTTTCTGGGCAGTGGAATGCAACCTTGCCCAGTGCTACCCAACCTTGGCTATAGTTTGGTTCGTTTGTGTCCCTTGCATTGGTGGTTGTGTCGATCTATTGCCTTGAGTATTTGCCTTGTTTGTCACCTACTTGAGGAAGCACGCTGTCCATCTCCAGGGACTGGATTCTCCTGAAGACTTGTCTTACCGTCCTTGCTTCAAAGGTACATTCTGGTTGTATGTCTTTCTTTTTAAAGTATATATATATGCTTTACTGACATCTCTTACACATTCCAATATATCTATTCACATACAAGTGTGTTGTTCAATCCCATCAGGCGGGTTTGGTCAATCGTTGACGCTAGCTGCTCCCCTTCCCCGACCTCCTCATCCACATATCACACAATTCAATAGTCCAATGGTATCAAGAGTTGTACAATCATTGCCGCCATCACTTTTAGAACATTTCTTCTTCCTTGTGCTCATTGTTGGTGTTATTTATTTATTTTTCATTGTGGCAAAACTATCCACAACAAAGCACTTTCTGATTCACCCACTTCTCCGTGTGCGTCTGGTTGTTTTCCTTTTGAGGCTGCATCGTTCGTTCTTCTGGAAGTCCGTAGAGGGTTCAATATTCTTCACCAGCACCACTGCCGAGCACATCAGTTCTTTTGTCTTTCCCACGTGCAGGAAGGGATTGAAAAGACCATATCTTGGGCCAGCTGCACCAGGTATCAAAATGACAACTTTACTTTTTGAGACACTACAGAGATCTTTGTCGTAGATTTGCCGTATGCAATGAGCCGTTTGATTTCTTGGATCCTATTTCTACAGGCAGTTTCTTTTTCCTTCTACAGAAGATTTGGAAATTCTAACCTGATGTTTGCTCATCTCTAAGTCAACCACAGAGGTAGAATGGCCCATCAGCTTTGCAAGTGAGGCCTTTGACATCTCTGACTGCCTTGGACATGTGGTCAGGAGAGACCAGTCCCTGGAGAAGGACATCGTGCTTGGTAAAACAGAGGGGCAGATATTTACAGAGCGGAGGTGGCATGGTGGATTTTGTGTGGGATTGCTAACCACAAGCCCAGCCATTTGACCCTGCAAAGTGAGGCTTTTTACTCCTCTGTAGATTTACCACGTCAAAACCCCACAACGGCCACTTCTATTCTGTCCTATGGGGTCGCTATGAACCAGAATGGACTTGATTACAGTGAGGTGGATTTATCAAATTTTACTCAGCATTGTGTATTTCTGTAAAAAAAAAAAAAAAGAGGGGCAGAGCCAAAGAGGAGGACCCCAGACAAAATGGATTGACACAGTGGCTGCAAACTGAAGAACAATTGTGAGGATGGCCCAGGACCAGGTGGTGTTTCATTCTGTTGTGGCCAAGGTCACTATGGGGTGGAGCCCAATCAATGACCGCTAACAACAGCAAACATGCAGCTGGTGGTGCAGCAGGCTGCACACTGCGCTGCTCACCACAGAGTCGAAGACACTAGCAGCTCTCATCCCAATCCATCCATACACCCAGTGTGTCAAGCACATTTGCACATATGTTGCCATCAGCATTTTCATATTTTCTTTCTACTTGAACCCTTGATATTAGCTCCTTTCCCCCCTTACTCACCCTCCCTCCCTCCCTCACAAACCCTTGATTATTTATAAATTCACCCCCCCATGTCTTATACTGACCACTATCTCCCTTCACTCACTTTTCTGTTGTCCATCCCCCTAGGAAGGAGTTATGTAGATCACTGTGATCCGTCCCCCCTTCCTCCCCACACCTTCTCCTTCCCTCCTGGTATCTCTATTCTCATTATTGGTCCTGAGGAGTTTATCTGTCCTGGATTCCCTGTGTTGTGAGCTCTTATCTGTACCAGAGTACATGCTCTGACCTAGCCAGATTTGTAAGGTAGAAATGAGATCACAATAGTGAGGGGGTAGGAAGCATTAAAGAGCTAGAGGAAAGTTGTGTGTTTCATCAGTGCTGTACTGCACCCCGACTGGCTTGTCTCTTCCTTGTGACCCTTCTGTAAGTGGATGTCCAATTGTCCACAGATGGAATTTGGGTCTCCACTCTGCGCCAACCCCCCCCTTCACGTTGATATGATTTTTTATTCTGGGTCTTTGATGTCTGATGCCTAATCCCATCAACACCTCGGGTGGAAATGAGGCTGTCTGATTCCATAAAGATTTGAAGTCTCAGAAATCCGAAGGGGGCAGCTCTGCTCTGTCCTGTAGGGTTGTTATGCTTGGATTGTCCTCGGTGGCAATGAGTGTGGTTTTATGTAGAAATGCTGTGCCGCCTCCTGCCTGTGGGCAGTCATTTCTCTCCACCCCTGCTGCCCCGATGACCTTTACTTACCACAGCCAAGGTCACAATGCCCGCTCTCTTCCTGGAAGATAGCGCAGGTAGAAACCTCCCTCCATGGACCCCCGCCACCTGGGCTCTGCTGGGGGCTCAGGACGTCAGCCCCCCGAACTCCAAGACTGGCAGGAATATTTTCATGGATGAATGGACTGTGAGGGGAGAGGGACAACGAGGAGTTAAGAACGACCCCCAGGTCCGTTATGGGCAGAAGGGGAGTTGGTTGTGCAGTTGACCCAGATCGAAAAGACCGGCCGAGGACAAATTGGCGTAAAGAAGGAGACTCAGTGTGAGACTTGTCAAATTTGGTGTGAATGTGGCATTTTCAAAGGAAGTTGTTAAATCAGCGGCTGCAGAGAGTGAGTCTGGGTGGACACATCAGTTGGGGGCTGTTGGGACATGGATGGGGCTCCAGTGACCGGAGGTCACTTAGGCAGAGTTTGAAATAAAGCAGAAAAGCGGGGAGATGGATGAGGAAGTAGCAAAGGAGACAAAGGCAGGAAAACAAAGGCTCCATCCATGGCCTGGACGAGGGAGGAGCAAGAAGAGGGAGACCTTAGCAGGACGATGCTCCCAGCGAGGAGGACGCAGATGTCCATGCAGATGCCAATCCGCAAGACGCAAGCGGAAATGATCGGTGGCTGGGATGCAACTCCGTCCTCTCTCCTGTTGGTTCTTTTCCTCCTGCCAAGCAGCTGCCCTGGGAATCTTCCCTCTGCCCCCTATCTTATCAAACACTCAAGATTGGCATCAAGAACCAGGCGGCTGTATTAGTCATGGACTTCTTGGCTGATAATCAGTTTTCTCCTTTGGAGACCTCTGGGGAAGGGGAGGTTAATGAACACCCCAAGGGGGCTAGGTTTATTCTGGGTATGTTTCCCTGTAAGGTGTGCAACTCCCATCTGGCTCCTCCGAGTCCTGTCTGGGTCCACTATTGCTTACTGCTCTGTTGGCTCAATACACCCCACACCCCAGGTTGATTAGATTGTGGACAAGCTGTGGAGATGTGGTGTTCATGTCACAGGAAGGCTGAAGGCAGAAGAAAGCAGTGGTCGCCGTAGAAACCCAGAGAAGCCGGAGATGTTTGGGGGAAATGAAGCTTGGTTGCTAGAGACTACTGTTTTCAGGTGGTGCCACGAGTCCTCACGTGGTCCATCAGCTCCCACTTGAGGGCAGAGGTCAGGAGAGAACATCAGGTGCCCCTCTGACCTGGGAGAGGGCAGCTCCTGGGGAACGGGACCACGAGGGAGTCAGTCAGCAGCAGGAATGGCGCCTGGAGAGCACCCCCCTTTCCCTCCTCGCTCCCTTACGTGACGGAGATCATCCTCTTCCCGTGCATCAGACACGGGGGTGAAGGGAGACAACAGTTGGCGTGAAATTATGAACATAAAAATAATTTATGTATATGTATGGATTGTGATAAGAGTTGTATATGCCCCTAATAAAATGTGAAAAAAAAGATATTAAAATGTTATACGACAAAAAAAATAAAATAAAAGTAAGGACTAGTTAGTTGAAAAAAATAATAATTTATAAATTATCAAGGGTTCTTGAGGATGGGTGGTTGGGGGAGGGAGGGGGTAAAAAGAGAAGCTGATACCAAGGGCTCAAGGAGAAAGAAGATGTTTTGGAAATGATGACGGCAACACATGTACAAATGTGCTCGAGACAACCATTTCACTCCAAACTCACTGCCACTGAGTCACAACGATGCTGTGAGGCAGGACAGGACTGCCCTTGTGTTGTGGGTCTCCGGGATGGTAAATCCTTGACAGGAGCAGAAAGCCCCATCTTTCTCCAGCAGAGTGGTTGGTAGGTTCCACTTACTGAGCGCAACACACAACCACTGCACCGCCAGGCAGCCTCACAGCACTGTGAGTGTGCACAGATAGACACACATGGAGAACACAGGCCTGGGACTGGGAATTCTGGGCCAGAAACACTCACGGCCATCAAGCTGACTCCGACTCATAGTGACCCTGCAGGGCAGGTGAGAACCGCCTTTGTGGGTTCCTGAGACTGTACCTATTTATGGGAGTAGAAAGGCTTATTTCTCTCCCATGGAATGGCTGTGGTTTGAACTGCCAACTTCATGGTTAGCAGTTCAACATAGAACAGCTGCAAAATCTCCCCCAAAAGAGGTTGGACCAGTTTGCACGACCCTCTTCATAATGCAGCGTCATCATCTGCTTACTCACTCACACCTTTCCCATAAGATGCTATGCTATGAAATGGTCAGGCATTTCCATTCTGTTAGGAGGACATGCTACCTCATTTTTTAATAAGCGATTTCATAATTGAGATAAAATTAACCTCTTAAAATGTGCTAATAGGTGGGTGTCAGTAAAATGATTCCAAGTTGCCCATCCAATACTACCGTGGGAAACCTTGTATCCATTGGTAGTCTCTCTCTCTCTGTCTCCCTCGCCCAGTCTCCAGGCAACCACGAATACACTTTGTGTCTCTGTAGATTTCCCTACTGGGCACATTCCTATACATGGAATCGTCTCACCTGGTCTTGCTGTACCTGCCCTCAAGGTTCATCCACATTGTAGCATGCATCAGTGTTCACTCCTTATTCCTTGCTAAGCATACACCACCAAAGGGCTTGCTCGTGTTCATGAATCCTTCAGTTGGATTGGCGTTGGGATGTTTCCGTCTGTTGGCTGCTATGACCAATGCTCCTGTAAGCACGTGAGTTCAAGCTTTTGCATGGATACATCATTTCCTGTTTCTTGGATAAACAGCTAGAAGTGGAATTGTTAAAGTACCTCTGCATTTAATATTTTGAAGAACTGCAAAAATATTTCAATATTGCCAAACTTGTTTATAATCCCACCAATAACTTATGACTGTTCCAACTTACCTACATCCTTGCCCAAAATTGGTTTTTATTTTAAAAAATTGAAAAGAAAAGATTTAGTCATGCAGTGAGTTCGGTTGCTGACTCAGCTGTTCAAAAGCGCCAGGTGCTCTGTGGGAGGAAGTTGAGACTTTCTACTTCCATAGAAATGCAGTCTGCCTGGACTGGAAAACACTCCTAAAGGCCAACAAACAGTCCTTGAACTAACTACAAGCTTTTCTTTCTTGTTGTGTTTTGTTTTTGTCATTGGTTTGTTGTTGTTGTTTTGTTGCATATTGTTGCTTGGTCTTGCTCTGTCTTGTTTTTGTGCATGTCATTATCTCTACTAGCCTATCTAGATAAGATAGGCTGGATGAACAATCTGGAGGAGAAAACAACAGGAACAAAAGTTTCAAGGGGACATGAGAGAGGGGGAAGTTGGGGGAAAGGTAGTGGTGTTAACAAACCCAGGGACAAGGGAACAACAGGTGATCCAAATCGGTGGTGAGGAGGGTGTGGGAGGCCTGGTAGGGCGTGACCAAGGATAATGTAACCAAGAGGAATTACTGAAACCCAAATGAAGACTGAGCATGACAGTGGGACAAGAGGAAAGTCAAAGGAAATAGAGGAAAGAGCTAGGAGGCCAAGGGCATTTATAGAAGTCTAAATATATATTTATATATGAGGATAGGGAAATAAATCTAGGTGCATATATTTATAGGTTTAGTATTAAGGTAGCAGAAGGACACTGGGCCTCTACTCAAGTAGTCCCTCAATGCAAGAATACTTTCTTCTATTAAATTGGCATTCTATGATGCTCACCTTCCCGACACAACCGCAAGACAAATGGGTGCATAAGCAAATGTGGTGAAGAAAGCTGATGGTGCCCAGCTATCAAAAAATATAGCATGTGGGGTCTTAAAGGCTTGAAGGTAAACAAGTGGCCATCTAGCTCAGAAGCAACAAAGCCCACATGGAAGAAGCACACCAGCCTATGCCATCATGAGGTTTTGAAGAGATCAGGTATCAGGTATCATCAGAATAAAAAATCTTATCATAGTGAATTGGGGAGGGAGGGCAGTGCGGAGTGGAGACCCAAAGTCCATTTGTAGGCTAGTGAACATCCCCCTTACAGAAGGGTCTTGGGGAGGAGATGAGCCAGTCAGGGTGCAATGTAGCACCGATGAAACATACAACTTTCCTCTAGTTCCTAAATGCTTCCCCCCCCCCCACTCCCACCCCTATCATGATCCCAATTCTACCTTGCAAGTCTGGCTAGACCAGAGGATGTACACTGGTACAGATAGGAACTGGAAACCCCAGGGAATCCAGGGCAGATGATCCCTTCAGGACCAGTGGTGTGAGTGGTGATACTGGGAAAGTAAAGGGAGGGTGGGGTGGAAAGGCGGAACTGATTACAAGGATCTACATGTGACCTCCTCCCTGGGGGGACGGACAACAGAAAAGTGGGTGAAGGGAGACGTCGGACAGGCCAAGATATGACAAAATACTAATTTATAAATTATCAAGGGTTTATGAAGGAGGGAGGGAGAAGGGAGGGAGGGGAAAAATGAGGACCTAATGCCAGGGGCTTGGGTGGAGAGCAAATGTTTTGAGAACGATGAGGGCAATGAATATACAAATGTGCCCTACACATTGTGATGAGTTTTATGAGCCCCTAATAAAATGATTTAAAAATATATAAAAGATTAATTAAAATAAAGTCAGCACTGCTGCATTTCGAAACTTAAAAAAAGAAAGAAAAGAAAAGAAAAGCAGTCTGCTCTGTCCCGCAGGGTCGCTAGCAGTCAGCATCAACGCAATGGCAATGAGTTTGATTTGGGTTTGCAGTTTTGTGAAGGCTTCGAAAGAACACGGATGTCACCACCACTGGCCACTCAGTTTGTGGTATCGTGGTGCCGTGCGCGTTACTGGGATGTTGGAAGCTCTGCCACCAGTATCTCAAATAGCACCAGGGTCACTCATGGTGGACAGGGTTCAGTCGTGCTTCCAGACTCAGAGCAGACTGGGAAGAAGGCTTTCCACTCTGAGGAAACCGCCACTGGAGAATTCATGAACAGGAGGCGAACACTGATAGAGCATCAGAGATGAGCCCCTGGGCGTGCAAGGCAGTCGGAACAGGACTGAGAAAGAGCTGCCTTCTCAAAGCAGAGTCGACCTTAATGATGTGGAGAGAGCAAAGCTTTGGGGATCTTCCCCAGTGGGTGGGGCACGACTCAAAAGGGAGAGAAACAGCTACAAAGATCTGGGAATAATTAGAACATGAAATGCATGCAGTATAAAGCCAGGGAAATTGGAATTCATTAAAAAGTAAATGGAGCGCATAAAGCCAACACTCCAGGCATCCGTGGGCTAATATGGAGTGGTGCAGTGCCTTGTGAACTGGCTAATTGTATGGTCTATGATGGCAGGAATGAGATTCCAGAAAAATGCCCTTGCATTCGTCGTTACGAAGCACATTTCAAGAGCTACCTCGAAGTGCAGTGCTGTCCACGACAGGATATCTACCCCACAAGATGGACAGTCAACACAACTATTAGTCAACTTTACCCACCCAACACGAAAGCCAGTGATGAACAAATCGAGGAATTCTACCAATGGCAATTCTACCTATCCGAAACGGATCAAACGTTCAATCGGGGTGCATTGGTAATTACGGCTCCTGAGAAGCAAGTCTTTTAGCCTTTGCACATGTTGTCAGGAGAGACCAATCTCTAGAAAAGGACACCGTGCTTGGTAAAGCAGGTCATCGGAAAGAGGAGGCCCCTGGAGGAGATGGATCCACGCAGTGGCTCACACACGGCGATGGGTGTGAGGAGGGTCAGGCCAGGCGGTGCTCCGTTGGTTGCTCAAAGGGTTGCTTTGGGTTGTAACTGATGGGACTGCACCGAACAACAACTGACTTATGAAAGAGCCCTGGCAACATAGTGTTTCACACATTGGGCTGCTCACCTCAAGGTCGGAGGTTCAAATCTACCAGGCGACCCTCAGGAGAAACCCGAGGCTGTGTGCGCTCCTGGAAGTATTTAAGGCACTTGAATCCCTCGGAGACATTCTGATCTGTCCCATAGGTGGCTGTGATCGAATGGTGGTGCGCCAACAACGTGGAGCATCTGTTCATGTGCTCATTGGTCACTTCCGTATCTTCTTTTGAAAAATATGTATTCAGATTTTTGCCCACATTTTAATTGGGCCATCTTTCTATTGTTGGAGTTCATAATCAGATACAAGATGATCGGCAAAGGCCTTGCATGCTCCATGGGTTGTCTTTCATTTCCCTTTTCTTCCCTTCTTTGTCTACTATGGGACTTTGTTGACGGTGTCCTGCGATGCGCTGCGTTCTAGTTTTGACCAAGTCCAATCTCTCCGTCTTTTCTTGGGTTGTTTGTACTTTTTGGGGTTCTATCTTAGAGTCTGAAAGATTTACACCCATGTTTCCCTCTAAGCATTTCATGGTTTTAGTTTTTGCTGTTATTAGGTCTTAAATTCACCTGGACTTAATTTTTGTATATGATGTGTGATAAGGATTTACTTTTGACCTTTTGCTTGGGGGTTGTCTAGTTGCTCCAGGATCATTTGTTGGAAAGATGATTATTTCCCTACTTTTTGGTTGTAACATCCTTGTCAAAAAGTCACTGACCATAAATGTGTTTATTTCTGAACTCTGAATTCTAGTCCATGGATTTCTGGGATTTTTTTCCTGAAGGACTTCCTTACTAAGGCTGTAGGTCAGGTCTCCTAGTGTTAAAGTTTAGTTTCTCTGTTGTGGTTAAGTGCCATTGTGGCTGTTACATCATCTGGCATCAATTTGAGAGGTTTGTGAATGAAGGGGTGGGGGAGTCTGGCTTGTCAATTAAGATATAACCAATGAGGCCTCTGTGTGGGCATGGCCTTCTCCTGAGAATTCTGGGAATTCCTGGATTTCCTTCTTGGAAGTGGGAGACACCTCTCTCTCTCTGCTCACTCCCTGAAGAGACACTCTACTGACACGACACTTGGCGCTATGCCCTGGGAGTTGGAGAAGTCACATGGACCTGCCCTGATCCACCCAGACCTCTGGGGCCAGAGAAGCCACGCAGGGACCCCTGCCAGTGCTGAGATGCTTACAACACCACTGGATTCACAAGACTTCCCACCCACTGACCTGTGATCTTCCTGCATTCAACATCATTGCATGTGCTTTGTGAGTCTGAAGAGGACTTTATAGATTGGTATCGGGCATATGGGCTAATATTGGACTTATGGACTTGATCTGGGCTGGGCTGGGATGTTTTCTCAATATTTAATTGCTCTTGTATAAAAACCTCTTTCTTATATACATATGAGTGTCTATGAACTTGTTTCTCTAGTCTATCCCAACTCACACAGCCATTGAGTCTATTCCGACCTGATATAAACTAGAACAAACTCTCGCCCGATCCCACACCAGCCTCACATTGTTCTGTTGTCTCAATCATTGCTGCAGCCGCTGTGTCAGTCCTCTCATCGGGGGCCTTCCTCTTTTCCACCGCCCTTATACTTTACCAACACGAAATCCTTCTCCAGGGACTGCTCTCTCCTGACAGCTTGTCCAGAGTACTCAAGACAAAATCTCGCCATCCTTGCTTCGACGGAGCATTCTGGCTGTACTTCTTTCAAGACCAAAACTTTTGTTTGGCAGATCCAACATTTTATTTTTCTGGGAATGCCGTCATTTTTCTTTAACATTTGAAAGTTAGATTTGATGGATATAGAATGTAGGCGGATGGCCCATTTCTTTCAGTATCCTGAAGGTGTCATCTCTCTACTCTATTGCCTGCGTCATGTCTGAGAAGAAGCCACCTGTCAGTCTTATCGAGGACCCACGGTACGTTCTCCAGTTGCTTCCAAAGTGAGCCTTCTGTCTTTGTCTTGTGGCAGAGTGTGCAGCTTCTTGGAATGTCTTGCTGAAAGTTTGCTTAAAGTGTGGCCTGTGGGTCTGGTTAACTTTATCCTGTTTGGAATTTGCTGAGCATCCTGAAAATGTTCCTTTTCCTTTTTGCCATTTTTGGGAAACTTCCGACATTATTTTTTCAAGTTCTCTTGTTACCTCTTTCTTGTCCTACTGAAAGAGTTTGTTGGTTCTTCAGCTCAAATTTAATGGTGAGTCCTTCTGGTAAATTCTGTGTATTGGTGATTGCTGCTTTACATCCCCAAATTTATGTGCGGCTTTTATAGAATGCTATAATTTCATATAATTATGTAGGCATGAGTTTTCCAGAACGATGTAGCTTTATATAATGATATAAGTATGAGGTCTACAAAATTATATAACTTGATATCATTATCTAAGTATGAATTTATATAATCCACAGTATTTTTTTTTGTAGTTTTCATCCATTTAGATCTGTGGTTGACTTTAGTTCATTGACCATCTTTATAATCTCAGACTCAGGTTCCTCCTATGGCCCAGTGTTTGGGCTTCCTAGTGACTCCCTCCTGCCTCCCCTCCCCCCCAACCCGGCTATGAGCTATGGTTCTTCCTTTTGGTCTGTATGCCTAATTATTTCTTTTTCCTGAAAAGTAGATACTTTGAATATAATTTGGCACATCCAGAAATCAAATTTACTTATTCCCCTAGGGTTGTTTTTTGATGTTTTTTTTGTTTGATCTTGATCAATTTAGCAACTTTTAAGTGCTAATTCTGAAAAATCCGTATTGCTTATGTGCAGCTCCTGAAGTCTATGCTCTGTATCTCAGTAAAACTCACTGCCATTGAGTTGATTCTGACTCATTGCAACCCTAGAGCACAGGGTAGAGCTGCTGATGTGGATTTTTGAGACCGCAGCTCTTTAAAGTAGAAAGCCTCTTCTTTCTCCCTTGGAGCACCTGGTGATTTCGAACTGCCGACTTTGCGGTTAGTAGCACCGACCACTACTGATTATTAATGAGTGGAAAACTATACAAGGGGATACCCCCAAAAAACCCAGAACCACCCCCACCACCAAATCTATGTATTTAAAAAAAAACAATCATTACTTTCTAAGCACTTTCCATTACACTTAATACATTTTTCAAATCTGTGATTCAATTCTTGGGAACATTTTTCAAATTCATCTGTTTGAATGGCCGACAGCACCTCCCTCATTTTTTTTCCTTCACCACTTCTACATCGCCAAATCACTGACCTTTCATGTTCCCTGCATTCATGGAAACAAAAGAAGTTGCATGGAGTGAGGTCAGGTGAGTAAGGTGTGTGGAGCAAGATAGGCATGCTGTTTTTTTTGCCCCAAACAGTGCACACTGAGATGGCTGCATGAGCAGGTGCATTGTTGTGTTGGCAAAACCAATCCCCTGTCAGCCACAAATCAGGCCTTTTCTGTCGCACACTGGTACGCAATCTTTTCAGAACCTCTAAACAGAAGCTTGATTAACAGTCTAACTTGGTGGAATGAACTTCAAATTCACTATGAGTCAACATTTCCATCTGTTCTGGAAGTTGATGGACGTCAAGAATGAGGTTTGTCATCAATTGACATTTCACCTTTTTTGAAAGGGAAAAACCACTCATATACTGAGTTTGTCTTTGTAAGCAGTGCTCAATATCATAACAGTTTCTATGGCATTTTTCCCAAGCAGGAAATAAAATTTCACAGCCACACACTATTCTCTTAAATTGGCCAACACAAAAAATGAGGTTCGAGCAAAACTGCTTTTATGGAAAATTAACTGTGACCAGAGAGAACCTTCCTAGAGGATGCCACTGGGTGCACGAACTCAGAGCGACTTGCTCGATGCTTGCCTAGCCAGGAAAAATGTGTAGTATGAAAGTACCACCTAGCTGAGCTTTTTCCATTTTTATTGGGGGGGGGGGGGAGAAGGGCACTGTCCCCTTGCATTACATTGTATTATGTCATGTCATGCCATATACCATACTACACCATGAAAACCTAGCCCACTGCTGTTGAGTCATTACTGACTCATATCGGCCCCCTGTGGGTTTCTGAGACTGTAAGTGTTTATGGGAGTAGAAAGCCCTGTCTTTCTCCTTCAGAACAGCTGGTGGTTTCAAACTACTGACCATGCGATTTCCAGCCGCACTTGGAACCACTGTGCGCCAGGGCTCCTGTGAAAAATAAGGAAGACCCTAAAAGTCACTAGAGTAAAACTACCCATTACACTGAGGGGAGCTGTCATTGAAATAGCACATCGTTTACATTAGAAGCCACACAGATTGCAGAGCAAGGTTTTTAATTATGCTGTGAAAATAACTGCCAACCTAGAATTCTGTGCGCAGCAAAATTACACTCCAAGGAGGAAGATTATAAAAATAAGACTATTGGTGTTGTTGTCCGGTGCCATCGGGTCGGCTCTGAGTCCCAGGGGCCCCGTGTCCAACGGAAGGAAACACCGTCCGGTGCCCGTCTTCCGTTGGAGCCAGAACATCCTTAGATGAAGGCAAGCTGAAGGCGCGTGTCAGCAGCAGACGGTGTTACTGAGGTAGAGTGCTGCGTGCGGCACAAGCGGAGTCTTCGCCCGGAAGGAAAGCGGGAGCGAACACAGCAGCTTGAGAAAGGGGAAAGCCCCTTCTTCCCGCTTGGTGATCTCGAATAGTCAGGACCACGGAGAGCCAGCATTACAGCGCTGCGGGTGGGCGCTTGGTGTCTGCAGACATGATACCCTGCTCCGGGCGGGCAAGTGAGGGTGGGCGTGGTGGAAGAGAAGCTGGCCGCAGGTCTGCCACATTTTGCCTGGTGTGGGGCCCTGCCAGTTCTAAGTCAACTGTGGGAATTCGATGCGTATATCTGCATCCATAGACCAATCACGGAACACCCCGCCCCCCAACTCAAAACTCAGGGCACTGAGTTGATTCCAACCCAGAGTGACCCTATGAGGCAGGGCAGGGCTGCTCCTGTGGGTTTCTGAGACTGTGAATTTCTGTGGCACTAGAAAGCTTCATCTTTCTCCTGTTGAACAGCTGGTGGGTTCGAACAACCAACCTTGCCTTTAACAGCCCAACGTGGATCCCCACCATCGACTCCAAATGCACTGCTATGGAGCTGATTCTGACTCACAAATGACTCTGTAGAACAGGGTAGAACTGCCCTTGTGGGTCTCTGAGACTGTAGCTCTTTATAAGAGTAGAGCCTCCTCTTTCTCCCAAGGAATGGCTGCTGGCTTCAAGCTGCTGACCTTGAGATTGGCAGCCACCCGGTGCATAGCCACTACACCACCAGGGCTCTCACTGCACAACCAGGGCTCCTCAAAACACACATCAGAATATAGGCCCCCAAAGTCAATAGATCAAATTCAATACTAAAATATGAATTCATTCAACAAAAAGACAGAGAAAGGGGATCAGAGAAACAAAGCTAGAGGGGAGGGGGCTGCCTCGTTGAATTTCCCAGGCTATAGTTCTTGGCTGTGATTCAGGACAGCTTCATCCCTCGGAGGAGCAGCTTGTGGGTTTGAACCAGGGACCTGGTGGTTAGCAGGCCCACAATGACCTGACAGGGCCAAAGTGATCCTTTCATTTACTAACCATAAGCCCCCAACTTGCCATCGAGTCAGTTCTGACTCACGGTGACCCCATCGGACCAGGTAGAACTGTCCCTCTGGGTTTCTGAGACTTTGAAAACCTGTATGGGTGTAGGCAGCCTCATTGTTCTCACTCAGAGCACCTGCTGAGTTTGAACCACTGAACTCCTGGTCAACAACCACCACCCACACCACCAGGGATGGACCAACTCTGAGGGGTTAATGACAGACAAAGGAAAGGCGTGGCAGGGCCTGTCAGCCTCTGCCTTAAGTCCACCAGCAGAGAGCCAAACCCGAGTTCCATCCCCATCTCTACCAGTATTTGTGAAAATGCACCCCATCCTTAGGGTCCCCGTGAGTCATAACCAACCAGACGCCAAAGGCTCTTTTCAGCCTTCAGCTGCAACCTCCCAAAGGACCACAAGAGGGCGAAGCAGCATCTCTAAAGCTTCTCAGGTCCCTGCACTGGTGCTCTGTCTCTGTGGAGTCCCAAGCTTAGTTTGTGCCAAAGCCCTGCCTCCCGGGGAGTCCTGGAGGTGCTATGATCAGGCTGTGCTCAGGCTATGCGTGGGTTCAAGCCCACCAGCCCCTCTTTGGCAGACTGATCTCCTGAAAGATTTGCTTACTTCCAAAAAAAAAAAAAAAGATTTGCTTACTTCCTTGTGCAACATTCACTGAGTACTTAAATCATGGCCAGGTACCAAGGCTACCTGTGATCATGACAGGAGTGGGCTTGAGGTACAGAAACCCCCTGCCCTCTAAGAAAGTACACAAGAATTATAATAAAAAAAAACCACTGCCATTGGGTTGATTCTCAACTATGGTGACCCTATAGGGCAGAGGCGAATTGCCCCACAGGGCTTCTGAAGCTGTGATTCTTTCTGGAAGCAAACTGTCTCATCTTTATTCCATGGATATCTTGTAGACTCAGACCACTGATAATTCAATTAGCAGCTCAATTTGTTACCCACAGCACTGCCAGGGCTCCTTAAAGGTGACAGGAGAAGGTGGTAAACTGTGTTAGAACGACAGAACCAGGTGCATTGGAGAGAGAGAGAGAAAGAGAGAGAGAGGGAATTCTGCGAGGGTGGAGAGTCAGAGAACTTGAGCCAACCCAAGGTCGCCTAGCAGGGCACACCCACCACACTGATCTGCAGCATAAGCCCAGGGTCATGGGTACCTGCCCAGACACCAGTCAGATTCCTGCTTCTCGACCGTCCCAGCAGTGCTCCTTAATGTGTGGGTGTCTTCATGAGTGGGCGGCAGATCCCATGCTGATGGACGTGAATTCATCTCTAACATTCATGGATGTGGGCCACACTAATACTCAGGTTCACGTCTGTGAACTTTCTAGCTCTATGGTAACTTGGCTGGCCACAATTCTCAGCAGCTCTGCAGTGAGCATGAAACCCCTCGTGGCTCTGGGACCCTCAGACTCTGTCTTAACTACTCTTTCTGCTTCCTGCCCTCTGTGGTCTATCTAACAGTTAAAGACAGGCTTTGGTTTAGAGCAGTGGCTCTCAACCTCCCTCGAGCTGCTACTCTTTAATACCGTCCTCATGTTGTGGTGCCCCCCCCAACCATAAAATTATTTTAGTTGCTACTTCATCACTGTCATTTTGCTACGGTTATGAATTGGGCGACCCCTGTGAAAAGGTCATTCAATCCCCAAAGGTTGAGAACCGCTGGCTTAGGGGGATAGAAGAAGAACGGGGGGGGGGGGGCTGTGGTGTCAATAGGGAGGGAGATGATGGGAGTGGCACTTACATAATCTCCTGTCAACTTGATACATAGAGTGAAAGGTGGAGTTTAGCCTGTCAGTCAGGTCACAGCCTGATGGCACCTCCTTGTGGGCGTGGCCTTCTCAGAAGGAGGATCCTGGGAGCCTCCCCACCCCTCTCTGCTTCACCTTCCTGTTGAGCCACTTGGAGCCACACTGATGGCAGCCAGAGGCCTGGAGATGTGTCCACCACCACCATCAGATCCACAAGACTTTCCCCAACTGGCCTGTGTGCCTCCTGCATTCTGCATCATTGCGTGTGGCTCCATGGGTCTAAAGAGGGATTTATGAACTAGTATTGGACTTATGGACTAGTATCAGATTTATGGGCTTGATCTGGATTGGGCAGGGATGTTTTCTTGATATATAATTGCTTTTTGATATAAATCTCTCTCTCTTTAAAAAATCATTTTATTGGGGGCTCATACAACTCTTATCACAATCTATACATACACCAATTGCATAAAGAACATTTGTACATTTGTTACCCTCATCATTCTCAAAACATTTTCTCTCCACGTAAGCCCCTGGCACCAGCTCATCATTTACCCACCTCCTTGCTCCCCCCTCTGTCATGAACCCTTGATAATTTATTAATTATTATTTTGTCATATCTTACACTGTCTGATGTCTCCCTTCACCCACTTTTCTGTTGGCCATCCTCCAGGGAGGAGGCTATATGTAGATCCTTTTAACCGGTTCCCCCTCTCTACACCACCTTCCCTCTACCCTCCCGGTATCACCATTCTCACCACTTGCCCTGAAGGGATCATCTGTTCGGGATTCCCTGTGTTTCCAGTTCTTATCTGTACCAGTGTACATCCTCTGGTCTAGCCAGACTTGCAAGGTGGAATTGGGATCATGATAGTGGGGGGAGGGGAGGAAGCATTTAGGAACTAGAGGAAAGTTGCATGTTTCATCATTGGAAAGTTCTCTCTTTCCCATAGATGAGTGTCCCTGAATTTGTTTCTCTAGTCAACCCGGTCTAACAAATTGGGGGTGCAGATGCTGTCAGATGGGGTGACCCCAAAGTGAACCCAGGCTCCATGGCAGTGGTGGTGGTGGGCAGACTGGCACTGCAGGGAGAGGGGCCACAAAAGGAGTAGGGTCCCCTGTTACCCACCATCCAGATGTGATTACAGACCATGGGGCAGAGAAGAGTTTCTGCACTTTGGGCAAATGGGGGAGGGACTCTCTGGGCGTGGGCTGGAAGGGGCGTGACAGGGGGGACTCAGCCATGTGTGGGAGCGGGCTGGCCTCTCCCACAGGGTGAGTCGCATCCTGAGCTGGTGCATAGGGTGACACCCACCTTAGCAACCACCCCACTGCAGTGCGGGTTCAACGGGGGACTTCCTACCTCTCGGGGGGGGGGGACGCAGTTCATTTTTGGCCAAAGTTGCACCCACCCCGCCCCGTGCTGCCAGTGCCCTTTATTATGAGTCAGAATGGACTCATGGGCCGTGTCTAACCAAAGCAGAGCAGTCTCCCAACATCGCCAAACGATTCCTGTCATACAGACGGGTTTCAGAAGTGATGCGTCCCCCATCCCTTCATCCCCAAATGTGCTTTATCAACTGCCAGCGCTGAATCAAACACGTTACTTTGCAAGGAGAGTCTCTCCAGCCAGAGCGGGATAGCCACACCCTCAGCTGACACAGCAAGGTCAGCCGTCAGAAGGTCATAGAGAGCTAAAGATTTAAGTACGCTGTGCAGCTGAAAGCTTCAAGGGAGAGTTGCGCCCATAATGGGATGTTCCTCCCTGATGCTGGACACCGCTCTCCCCCACTGTCTCTCAGCAGCCTCTCTGTCCCCAGGCGTTTGCCCCTATGATGAGGCATGGTGTCCCTGAGGATGGCAGGCCAAGGTGGAAGAGGAGTGGGGTAAGTAAGACAGGGGGCCTGGGCAGTGGGACCCTCCTTTTCCAAGCCGTATCGCCATCTTGGGTCAACCTTGCAGGGGCCATTCAGGAGGAAGCTGGAATGTATCCCGGGCCACTGCCTGTATTCTGGTTAATTGGAGGATAAACGCGGAGACCGGAAAGGACAGACAACTGGGGGCCTAGGGGGGCAGAGGTGCGATAGTGGTAACTGCAGCTGAAGCCCAGCCTGCAGGGGAGGGGCAGGGGGCCATTGGGATTGATCACAGAGAGACCCCATCCTTACTGTGGGACCCAAGCTCTCCCATGCGCACACCCATGTTTCCCAGGACACAGGGGCCATAGCTGCCCTGCCACTCAGAAAGGAATTGTGCAAACGCAAGGCTCTCAACGCTGGGAGGTCACCCATGCAGAAGAGGGTGGGGAGGCCACGGACCGTCTGCTTGTGCCGATGTCCTTGGGCCATGAGGCCCCCAGAGCCACATGGCCCTTCATGGGTTTGCTGAGTAGCCTTGCCTCTCTTCAGCTGCAGGGCCCAAGCCTGCTGCCCAAGCCCTGGGGAAAGAGAGGTGATTCCCCCCTGCCTGGAGCTCAGGACCTGCACCCTCCGGACCTGTGGCTGACGGGTCCAGGAGCGCTGGTGGCATAGCGGAGAAGCACTCGGTGTCTGGACCTCCCTAACTGCTCTGCAGAAGAAAGGGTTTGCTGCCTGCCCTGGTGAAGAGTCCAGCCGAGAAGACTGTCTAGAGCAGGCCTGCCCGTCACCTGCAGGAAAAGGACTTGATAGTATGGGACAACAAAAGGGGCCATGGCTGTGCCCCCTCTCCCACCCTGCTCCACTGGCATGGCCTGGTGTGCTAGTTATGTAATTTCAGGTCAACTTGATAAATGGGGTGTAGGGGTGGAGTCTAGCTTGTCAATCAGTTCAGCGCCTGATGGTGCCTCCTAGTGGGCATGGCCTTTTCATAAGGAGGGTCCTGGGAACCTCATCTTCTCTCTCTGCTTCACCTTCTTGATGACGTCACGTGGAGCCCTGTGATTGCCCTGGAGATGTGCCAACTGCCATTGGATCCACAAGACTTTGCACCCACCAGCCTGTGATCTTCCTGCATCATTGCATATGGCTTTGTGAGTCTGAAGAGGGGTTTGTGGACTAGAATTGGACTTATGGACTAGTATTGGCTTATGGACATGAGTTGGACTGGACTGGGACGATTTCTTGATGTATAATTACTTCTTGATATAAAGCTCTCTCTTACACATGTGTGAGTGTCACTGGCTCTGTTTCTCTAGGCAACCCAGCCTAACACACCTTGGAGAGACAAGTGAGGAAGACAGACAAGCCAATTGCCACAAATGTTTTTCAGCTGCTTTGCTCAGCTTGACGGCTGTTCTTGGTAGCAGCCCCCATCTTGCTCTCAGATCAAACATGTAGCTATCTGGGGAAATCATGACCTAACTAGATCTGTCCTCAAGGGGACCAATTGACAGGTACTCGCTTCCATTGATCTTTGCTGCCAGGATGGAACATTGGGACGGCTTGAGGGCAGACAAATGTCTCTTGCTCTGGCGCATAGACCAAGCATGTTTCTTGACCCATGGGACAAAGATGATGTCTCTCTCAGCTCCAATAGCGTGCTTGTCTGTTGTCGTTGCTAGGTGCCATTGAGTTGTTTCCATTGTTGTTGCTAGGTGCCATTGAGCTTATGCAAAGCAGGCCCTGCCCCCTCCATCTTCACAATCACTCCTGTGGAGTCCATTGTTGCAGCCATGGTGTCAGCCCATGCCCAGGCCCAGCTTTTGAGGGCCGAGACTCTTTTGAGTTGCCCCTCTACTTTAGCAAACATGAGGTCCTTCTCCAGGGACTGCTCTCTCCTGGCGGCATGTCCAAATTATGTGAGACGGAGTCTCGCCATCCTTGCCTCAGAGGAGCACTCTCATCCGACTTCTTCCAAGACAGATCACTTGCTCCTTTGAGCAGCCCATGGTGCTTTCAGTACTCTTCTCCAGCACCATTCAAACACATCCGTTCTTCTTCAGTCTGCTTAACTCAACATCCAAGTCCACATGCCTATGAGGCAATGGAAATGCCATGGCTGGGCCAGACACACCTTAGTCCTCAAAGTGACCTCCTTGCTTTTCCATGCTCTAAAGAGGTCTCGGGCAAAGATTGACCCAGTGGAACTCACCTTTGGACATTTTCATGGCCGCTTCCTTGCGCATTGATTACGGATCCAAGCAAGACAAAATCCTTGACAACTTCAATATTTTCCCCTTTTATCATGATGTGACCTACTTGTCCAGTTGTGGGGACATTGGTCTTCTTTATACTCAGTCACAAACCATACTGAAGGCTGCAATCTTTGATCTTCATCAGCAAGTGCTTCAAATTCTCTCACTTTCAGCAAGCAAGGTTGTGTCATATACATATTGAAGATTGTTAATGAGCCTTCCTCCCATCCTCACGCCGCATTTCTCTTCATATAAGCCATCTTCCCCAATGATTTGATCTTCATTCAGATTAGATAAGCATAGTGAGAGGATATAACCCTGACACACACCTTTCCTAATGTTAAACCACGCAGTACTCTCTTGTTCTCTATCTACTCTGCTTCTTGAGCCATGTACAAGTTCTTCATGAGCATAATGAAGTATTTTGGAATTCCCACTTTTCTCAAGCTTACCCACATTTATTATGGCCCACACAGTCAAGGACTTTTGCATCGTCACTAAAACACTCTGCTTTGAACCAAGATCCATCAGCATCATCGGTGATACCCCTTGTTCCAGGTCCTCTTCTGAAGCCGGCCTGAGCCTCTGGCAGCTCCCTGTCAATGTCCTGCAACTGCTGTTGGATGATCTTCTGAAAATGGTGCTTGTGTGCGGTATCAATGACATTCTACAGCTTGAGCATTCTGCTGGGGCACCGTCTCTGGACTGGTCACAAACATGGATCGCTTCCAGTCAGTCGGCCAAGTGGCTGTCTTCCCAATTTCCTGGGACAGATGAGCGAGGGCTACGATTGGTTCATCAGCTCGCTGAGGCATTTCAGTGGGCACTCCGCCAACTCCTGGAGTCTTGATTTTGACCCGTGCTTCCAGGTCAGCTTGAACTTCTTCCTTCAGCACGCTGGGTTCTTGCTCACATACTGCCTCCTCAACTAGGGGGCTGTTCACGGGTTCTTTTTGGTGCAGAGACTGTGTATTCTTTCCATCCTCTCTTGATGCTTCCTGCATCACTCAATCATTTTCCCACAGAATCTTTCAAGATTGCATTGCTAGACTTAAGCTTTCTCTTGAGTTCTCTCAGTTTCAGATACGCTGAGGGTGCACTTCCCTTTTGGTTTCCTAAGTCTAGGACCTTATACACTGTTTGGCTTTGTGTTCTCACGGGGTTGTCCTTTGAATTTCCTATTCCGCTCCCTGACTTCATCCTTTCCTCCATGTGTTTTAGCTGCTCCACGATGAAGAGCCAGTTTCAGAGTCTCTTCAGACACACACTTTGATCTTTTCTTTATTTCCTGCCTTTTTAATGACCTTTTGCCTTCTTCACGAATGGTTTTCTTGCTGTACTCCCTGCACACATCAAATCTTCTCTCATTAGTGTTCACTGCAGCAAGTCTGATCTTGAGATGTTCTCAAAATTCAGGTGGGTCGACTCAAGTCACAGATGTTCTCAAAATTCAGGTGGGGTCGACTCAAGTCATATTCTGGCACTTATGGACTTGCTTTAATTTTCCTCAGCTTTATCTTGAACATCCATACGAGTAATTAAAGGTTTGTTCCACGGTTGGCCCCTGGCCTGGTTTTAGCTGCTGATATTGAGCTTCTCCATTGTGTTTTCCGAAAGATGTAGTCCATTTGATTTTTCTCTCTTCTATCTGGAGAAGTCCATGTGTATAGCCAATGTTTGTGCTGTTGGAAAAGGCATTTTCTATGAACAAGTCACTGGTTTTGCAAAATATTAAAAAAAATCATTTTATTAGGGGCTCATACAACTCTTTATCACAATACATACAATTGTGTAAAGCACATTTGTACATTCATTGCTCTCATCATGGTAAAAAAAATTTACTCTCCACTTAAGCCCCTGGCATCAGGTCCTCATTTTTTCCCCTTCCTCCCCGCTCCTCCCTCCCTCATGAACCCTTGATAAGACGTCTCCCTTCATCCACTTTTCTGTTGTCCGTCCCCCAGGGAGGAGGTTATATGTAGATCCTTGTAATCAGTTCCCCCCTTCCAACCCACGCTCCCTCCACCATCCCAGTATCACCACTCGCACCACTGGTCCTGAAAGGATCATCCGCCCTGGATTCCCTGTGTTTCCAGTTCGTATCTGTACCAGTGTACATCCTCTGGTCTGGCCAGATTTGTAAGGTAGAATTGGGACCATGATAGGTTGTTTGTTTGTTTTTTGCAGGGGGAGGAGCATTTAGGAACTAGAGGAAAGTTGTATGTTTCACCATTGCTACATTGCTACAAGTCTGTTGGGGCGCCAAGCCCTGGCCCCAAAGTTTATTTTTGGTATTCGCTGGGGACTTCGTTGCTCTGTTCCTCTTGCTGTTCTGTTGCACACCCTTAATGTTTTGCTCTGGTGTGGTAGGATCAGATTGGGTGAATTCCCACATTGTATCTCCAGTGTTGTCCCCTGTAGGACTATGGGTCAGTGAGGAATGTTGTGTCGCATAGTGGGTCTGGCCAGGTGGTCTTCTCTGTTGATTGGCTGCTCTGAGCAGGAATATCGTCCTCAAGACTTGGTGGGCCAGGATGTGCTCCACTCTCTCTTTGTCTCCCTTCATCTGCTCCCATGTGCTCTGATGAGACATGTCCCTCTCCCTGAGCTGCAGATTCAGTGCTGTCTTCTGAAATGAATTCTTCTGCGGGAAGGGGCAGGTGTCCACATAGTTGGGATTGGGGTCGGCCCCTCAGATGTCTCCACTGGTTCCCTACTCAACACATGCATATTGCAGTCACATCTGGGAGCGGTTTTGCAAAATGATATTGTGTGATCCCCAGCTTCGTTTCTATCACCAAATCTGTATTTTCCAATGCTCTTCCTTTCTCTCTGTTTCCAACTTCTGCATGCTAATCAACATTATCTATCAATGCATTTCGGTTACATGTTTGATCAATTTCAGACTGAAGTAGTAGAATTCTTCAATTTCTTCATCACTAGCTTTTGTGGTTGTTGCATACATTTTAATAATAGATGTATTGACTGGGTTTCCTTGAAGGCAGATATATTCCTATCACAGACAACATTGTCCTTCATGATTGATTTTATGATGTCCTTTTTGACTCTGACTGCCATGCTCTTCCTCTTGATTGTGTTATTCCTGGCACAGTAAATCATATGATTTTCTGCTCCAGAATGGCTAATACCAATCCATTTCAGCTCACTAATGCCTAGGCTATCTGTTTGGATGAGTTCCATTTCATTTTTGACCACTTCCAATTTTCCTAGCTTCATGCTTAGCACATTCCAAGTTCTGATCACTAGCATATTTTTGCAGCCGTTCTCCTTACCCGAGTCCTGCCCCATCAGAAAATAAAGAGCCTGAAGGCTCCACTCCCTCAGGCTTTACCCAGCACACATCGCCACGGTGGATTCTCCTCCGGGAAATCAGCTCCTCCTCAGTTAAATTTTGAATGTTTCTGAACTGAGCAGCCCATCCTCTGGTCCATCGCCAACAATGTTCTGCTTCCAGTCCGTAGACTTTCAGTATCTGAAAATGTTTGATGCTACAAATGAGGTTTTCAGTGGCTGCTTCCTCTGAAGTGGGAAACTGAATTCTTCTTCTGGTCTATTCTTAGTCTGGAAGCTCTGCTGAAACCTGTTTGCGTTGGGTGACTCTACTGGCATTTGAAATATCAGTGGCATAGCTTCCAGCATTGCAGCAACACACAAGCCCCCAGAGTGTGACAAATTGACAGACACGTGGCTGGCAGTATGTTCCCTAGGTATCATTAAAATAGACAGTAATGATTGGTACCAGGTTTCTTCTTCCTGTTAAGTTCTGAAAGAAATGTCAATATCCTTGTGAAACTAATTTTATAAGTTCCTTGACTGATTCTTCACCCTCTGATTTTTAAAGTGTGAGAAATCATACAATGTTCATAGAATCAATATGGGAAAACCCTGGAAGGGGTATTGACAATTAAAGACACTCAATTTTCACTTGTGGATTTTGAGTTTCAACAGTCATCAAAATGTAGCTACAGATCCCAGTGGAAGAAGCGTTCATAAAATTTATTCTTTCACTTGGAAAATTAAATGCTTATTAAAAAACAATGTAAAAGTATATTGATTTTACTTCATTAGCAATCACATCTCCCCCCTTTTTCCCTCCAGTTTACAGCGATGTGTCCTTCTTATTGAAAAGGGTATGTTGCACAGCTGATTAACATAATTATTGTCAATAAGTTGTACATCTGTCAAAAAGTGAATTGGCAAGTTGTGTGTGAGATCTATTTACAAGTTGACAAAAATGAAAAGGACTAGCTGATGAGGTAAATAGGTGCAGTCAAATGCATTAAAGGGTTTAATTCATTGGTATAGGGTCTTGGTTTCATGGAACATCACCAGTAATTGGCTTAATAATATATCCGGTACTTCTGCTTTTGCTTCTTAGTTTGTTGTGTAACATTTGGGACCATAAAAGTTGGCGAGTGGCCGTTTAAGGTGCTTCAATTGGTCTGTATTTTGCTGGAGCTACGATGAGGATGGAGAGTCCAGGACAGAAAGAGGCTATGTATGGATTGCAGGGAAATTGCTTCCATGAAAAACTGCCTCCTTTGCCAATGAGACATGATGGTGCGCAGTTCTTCATCAAAATCCTATAGAAGACTCCTGACCAAAATGGAGAAAACAGAATAGAATTTCAAATTCTCATGGACTCTCTGGAACTACTGAAGTTGTATGAATCCCATAAATGATTAGCCCAAGAATCTTGAAAGCTTAGGTCTTAAATCAAAAAGGTCTTAAACCAAAGTATTCTTGAAACCAAAGAGTCAAAAATCAAATTTACTGCCATTACGTAGATTCCAGCTCATAGTAACCCTAAGCACAGGGTAGAACTGCCTCTGTGGGTTTCTGTAACTATACAGTTTTCCAGGAGTAGAAGCCTTATCTTTCTCCCATGGAATCATTGGGGGGTGTCCAACTTCCCACCTCGTGATTAGCAGCCCAATGCCTAACCATTATACTGCAGGGCTCCTCAGATGATCATTTAACTTAACTAGTAAATTATGTCTGTCTTAAGCATTGTGCTCTTTTAAGATTTACGTATGTTAGGTCAAGGAGTCCTGGTGTTGTCGTCATTATGCACTGGGCTGTGATTTGAAAGAGCAACAGTTCGAAACCATCAGCCACTTGAAAGAAATACTGGGTTTTCTATTCCCACAAAGAGAGTGTTGGAAACCCACAGGGCATTCTACCCAGTCCTATATGGGTCCTGTGATGGGCATCAACTCCATGGCATGGTGCGAGTGAGAGATATGTTGGATCAAAGTGACAAAGGCAACTCAGAAGACCAGGCAGGACTCTTAGGGTCAGTGAGTTGATGTTGATGGGGAGGAGTGACGATGGTGGCACAACAGGAAGGACAAAACCATGATCCCTGAAGGACACTCATAGAAACTCTTGAATTGGTGTGTGACCTGCTGCGTAGACCCTCAGCCACAACAGTACCGTAAATGATGGTTTTAAGGAGATATTGACTGCTTTGGGCAAAGGAACCCAGGTGGTTCTCTCAGGTAAGCTTTGGACTGCTAACCACAAGGTCATCAGTTCAAGCCCACTAGTGACCTTGTTAGGGAAGATGAATCTATCTATTCCTGCAACGATTCACAGCCTCAGAAACCCTGGGTAGGGTTTTTCGGAGCTGGAATGGACTCTATGGCAGTGTTGTATTTTTTTGCTTAGGGTAAAAAAGAATGACAAGATGTGGTGGTATTTATGGCACACGTAGAAGGGAAAGTATGAAAACAGGGATAAAAGGGGACAAAATTTAAATAATATTGTGAGGTACTGTCAAGTTGGTTCTGAATCATAGGGACTTAGGTCCAACAGAACAGACATGACTCTGTCCTGCACCATCGCCACAATTGTTGCTATATTTAAGCCCATTGTTGCAGCTCAAGGGCCTGCTCTTTCCCTCTCTTCCTTCACTGAAACCTCAGGGACTGGTCTCTAATGACAATATGTCCAAAGTACGTGAGACCACGTCTGGTCATCCTGGCTTCTAAGGAGTATTCTAGCCGTACTTCTTCCAAGGCAGGTTTGTGTGTTTGTTTGGCAGAGCAGAATACTTTCAATGTTCTTCAGCAGCACCATAATCCCAATGCACCAATTCTTTGGCCTTGCTTATTCACAGTCCAGCATTCACATGCACAGGTGGCTTGGGTCAGGTGCACTTTGTAACCAAAGGAACCCCCCTCCCCCATTTTTGAACACTTTAAAGAGGTCTTGTGCAGCAGATTTACCCAATGCCACTGACCTTTTTATATCTTGACTGCTGCTTTCATGTGCATTGATTGTAGATCCAAGCAAGACAAAATCTTCTCCATTTATCATGATGTTACCTCCTGGTCCAGTTGTGAGGATTTTGGTCTGTTTACATTGAATTGTAATCCACACTGAAGGCTACAACAATCTTCATACTTTAGGCAAGTAAAATATTGCATGGTGGTAGAGTGATATATTTACAATTGATTTTTAAAAGAGTAATTTCTCACGAATGGTAAACTCTTCAGTTGTTATAAACAGAAGAACTAGAGATAGCCTGTATTTTCAGGTAGTCAGACTGGCAGGTGTTTCATTGATGCTATGTTTGGTACAGTTATTCAAAGAAACATTAACCACATAAACATGCATGAGAAAGAGGAAGTTACAATTTTCAAGCAGTTCCCAAACAATACTTTGGAATAAGCTGAGAATCAAAGGCTAGAGAAAAACATACCAAGCAAATAGCAATCCAAATAAAAGCAGACGTTACAATCCTATTTCAGATAAAATTGACCTCAAAGTTCAAACCATAAAATGAGATAAGGAGGAACACCGTATAATGCTCAAGGGAATTGTTGACCAAGAATCACTAAGCATTCGGAACATATATTCACCAAACAAGAGATCCACAGAATACATCAATCAATTGCTCCAAAAGATGAAAAAAGAAACCACAGACTCAATAATTATAGTAGGTGACTTCAACACACTGTTCTCTGAGAAAGATAGATCACAGGGAAAGAAACTCAACAAGGAGGGTACAGATCTAAACATTGCAATTAGATAATTTGACCTGATAGATATTTACAGAGCTCTCCACCCAAATACGAAAAATTCACATTCTTTCCAAGGCCACATGGCACATATTCAAAGATACATCACATACATAAGTCAAATCTGCATAAATTGAAGCACGTTGATATCATACAGACCTCTCTCCCTGCCATGGTGCCAGAAGGCTGGAAATCAACAAACGGAAGATGAAGAAAACAAGAGCAAGCAATTGGAGGATGAATAACTCTCTATTTCAAAAGGAGTACGTACTGGCCCAGATCAGAGATGAAATTAGGAAGTTTCTAGAAACCAACGAGAAAGAGCATGACATACCAAAACTTATGGGACATAGCAGAAGAAGTTTCATAGCAATACATGCACACCTGAAAAAGGAAGAAAGACTTATGATTGATATGCTGGCACAAAATTTACAGCAACTAGAGCAGAATCAACGAGATAATCCTACTAATAGCAAAAGAAAAGATATAAGAAAAATCAGGGCTGAGCTTCAGGAGAAGGAATATAAGAAGACTATGGAGAACATTAATGCTGCTAAGAGTTGGTCCTTTGAAAGGATAAACAGAATCGACAGACCACTGGAAAGCCTAACCAAAGAAAGGAGGGAACAAATTTCAATAGCAAGGATGAGGGATGAAAGAGGGGACATTACAATGGACCCTAACAAAATTAAAAGGATAATTAATTACGCAGTACTATGAAGGACTAAACGAATTCAACAACTTGGAAGACATGGACAAATTCTTGGAAAAGCAATCTCTCCCTGGACTATCCCTGATGGACATCAAAAATACCAACAGACCCATAGCAATAGAAGAAATACACAAGATTATCAAAGGATTACCAGCAAAAAAGTCCCCTGGACCAGACGACTTCACAGGAGAATTCTGCCAAGTAGTCCAGAAAGAATTAACACCAATCCTACACAAATTCTTCCAGATCATAGAAAAAGATGGCAAACTCCTGAACTCTTTCTATGAAGCTAGTATAAACTAGTACACAGAAACCGGCAAGGACCCCATAAGAATCCAGACGTATAGACCAATTTCCCTATGAACATGGATGCAAAACTCTTTAACAAAATACTGACCAACAGAATACAAAAGTATATAAAACAAATAATTCACCATGACCATGTGGGATTCATACCAGGATGCAGGGATGGTTCAATATCAAAAGATCATTAGTATTATTCACCACATTGAAATGAAAAATTATAAGAACCACATGATAATATTGATACATGTGGAAAAAGCATTTGACAACATCCAACACCAATTCCTCTTTAAGACACTCAGGAAGATAAGAATGGGAGGAAAATTCCTCAGTATAATGTATATCCTCTTGTATAATCTGAATTTTTCAGCACATTTTTAATGCAGTTTTTGTGGTGAAATTGGGTGGCTTGGCTGATATTCGGGTTGGCTTATACTTATATATGTTAAGACAAGTTATATATGAAAAACAGCCAATGTGGTAGTCAATGAAGAAAAGACAACCAAACAAGTATGCCCCTGTTCCCACTCTTATTTACCATCATGCTAGGAGGTTTTAACTAACAATATAAGGCAATGAAAAGACATAAAAAGTATTCACCTGGGGAAGGAAGAGGTGAAACTCTTATTATTCACAGATGATATGATTTTATATATGAAAAATCCTAAAAGCTCCACAAGGGGAGTGCTAGAAGTGATAGAGGAAGATGGCAGAGTGGCAGGATACAAGATCAACAGACAGAAGTCTATTTGACTGCTATGTACATCAGACAAGACCACGAAAGAGGGGATCAAAAAGGTAGCACCCTTCACAATAGCAAACCACAAATTGAAATATCTAGGGATATACCTGACTTAAAAAGCAAAAGATCTATACGAGGAAAACTTCAGAACATTATTAAAAGAAACCAAGAGTGACCTCAACAAATGGAAGAATATTCCATGCTCATGGATCAGAAGACTCAATGTAGTAAAGATGTCAGTCCTGCCCAAGGCACTATATAAGTTCAATGCTATCCAGATCCAAATATCTTTCTTCAAATAATTGGAAAAACTGATTACCAACTTCATATGGAGAGGGAAGAAACCCAGAATTAGCAGAGAACTCCTCAAGAAGGACAAAGTTGGAGGGTTTGCTTTACCTGACTTTTGCACCTGTTATACAGCCACAGTAGTCAAATAGTGTGGTATTGGTATAATGATAGATTCTCAGACCAATGCAAAAGGATTGAAAACACAGAAATAAAATCATCAGCATATAGACAACAGACTTTCTACAAGGGGCCAAAACTATCAAATGAGAAGAGTATGCCCTCTTCAATAAGTGGTGCTGGAAAAAATGGATATCTATGTGCAGAAAAATGAAGCAAGATCCTTACCCTTCTCCATGCACAAGAATAAGCTTAAGGTGGATCACAGACCTCGAGGTAAAACCCCAAACTATCAGGACCCTCAACAATGGAATTGGGACAAATCTGAGATCTTTGACTCAGGGAATACATAGGCTATTGGAAGAGGCACACATTGACAAGTGGGCTATACTAAAGCTAAAACACTGTGTAAATCGAAAGAATTCACCAAGAGAGTATTAAGAGAGACCACAGACTGGGAAAATATCTTTAGCAATGACACATCAGACAAAGGCTTTATTACTAAAATCTAGAACACTCTGCTAACTTACAACAAGAAAGAAACCAATTGTCCACAGAGGAGTTGGACAAAGGACCTAAAAAGAAGTTTCTCAAGGGCAGAAATCTAAATGGCCAATAAACATATGATAAAATGTTCCAGATCCCTAGCCATAAGAGAAGTGCAAATTAAAACAACTATGAGATACAACCTGACACCCTCAAAGATAGCCCAATTAAAAAAATCAGAGAGTAACAACTGTTGGAGGGGTTGTGGAGAGATAGAAACTCTCATCCACTGCTGGTGGACCTGTAGCTATGTACAGCCACCATGGAAATCAATTTGACGATATCTAAAATAGATGGAAATTGAGCTACCATACAATCCAGCAATCCCCCTACTGGGCATATCCCCAGAAGAGAAAAGAAACAAACCAAGTCCAGACATCTGTGCTCTAATGTTCATTGCAGCGCAGTTCACAATTGCAAGGATTTGGAAACAACCCAAATTTTCATCAACAGATAAATGGATTAAAAAATCTGTGGTACATACATACAATGGAGTACTACACATCCTTAAAAAGCAGTGGTGAATGCATGAAACACACTGCTGTCTGAGAAGAACTGGAGGAAACCATGCTAAGTGAAGTAAGTCAACCACAAAAGGACAAGTACAACATGAGTCCGCTGAGGTAAGTGAAAGAAAGAAAGAAAGAAAGAAAGAAAGAAAGAGAAGAAAGAAAGAAAGAAGGAAAAAAGAAAGAAAGAAAGAAAGAAAGAAAGAAAGAAAGAAAGAAAGAAAGAAAGAAAGAAAGAAAGAAAGAAAGAAAAGGGGACATATGGGAAAAGTGACTAAATACATATATGCCCGGGGAGAGGTCTGGGTACCACGGCAGGTGCCAACCCTACCCAGGGATATGTATGCCAGCCAAATAACGAGGGAGGGAAGAGAGAGAGAGAGAGAGAGAGAGAGAGAGAGAGAGAGAGAGAGAGAGAGAGAGAGAGAGAAGGGCAGGGGAACAGGGCACTAACACCGACAGGGAGAGTGTTGTTGATATCTCCACAGGAGATGAAGGAAGGGACCTGGCTTCAACCCGGCGCACCAAGACGTGAATGCAACATATAGGTATGAACCAGGGAACCAATAGAGAGGTCGACGGGGCTGGCCCCCAATTCCAACTATGTTGGTACCCCAACCCCGACCCAGAGAAATGCACTTCAGAGGACAATACGGAAGCTGCAGCTTAGGAAGTGGGGTGCGTCTGATCAGGAGTAAGTGGAGAGGGAAGGAGAGAGTGGAACACATCCTGACCCACCAAGCCCCGAGGACAGTATCCCGGCTCAGAGAAGTCCAAGCACAGAGAGGATCACAGGGCCGGCCCCACCATGAGACAGGACGATGTGTCCCTCACTGACACACAGTGCTAAGGGGGACAGCACTGGGGACATGTTGTGGGAGATGTGCCGGGTCTGACCGCACCTCACTGGGGTGAACACTAAGGGTGTATAGCTGAGTAGCAAGAGGAGTAAAGCAACAGAGTCCCCAAGGAATGACAAAGGTGGACTTGGGGGCCAGGGTGTGGCACTCCAGTGGACTCAACTGTAAAACACTCATAAAGGTCAACAGACACACCTGGAATTGTTTGAGGTTTTTTCGTTTTTTGCTGTTGTTTTTCCTTTCTCTTATTATTTTTTGTTTTGTTGTATTAGCTGTTGTTGATTTATTTTTGTCTTCTTTTTTGTTATGCTTTGCTCTGCTTTATTTTTGTGCATATTATTGTCTATCTATGTCTATCTGGACAAGATAGCTGGGATGAACAATATGGAGGAGAGAACACAATGGGGACCGATGGTTCTGTGGGGACAGGGAAGAGGGAGAGATGGGGAAAAAGAAGGGGGTGCCAACAAACCCAGGGACAAGGGAAGAATAAGTGATCTAAAATTGATGGTGAGGAGGGTGTAGGCTGCTTGGTGGGAGGGTGGGGGCTTCAATCAAGGCCAATGTAGCCAATAGGAATTACCAAAACCCAAATAAAGGTCAAACATGCTTGGGACGGGAGGAAAGTAAAAAGAAATAGAGGAAAGAACTGGGAGGTATAGGACAGTTATAGAGGTCTAAGTGCAGGCATGTAGATATGTAAATACATTTATATACACCGACAGGGAATACAGCTATTGACATATACTTATAAAGTATTAAGGTAGCAGTTGGACATTGGACCTGCGCTCAAGTACTCCCTCAAAGCAAGAACAATTTGTTCTACTAACATGCACTCTGTGATATTCACCTTCCCTGACACAATCGCTGAAGACAAAATGAGTACACAAGCAAATGTGGTGAAGAAAGCTGATGGTGCCCAGCCATCAAAAGATACAGCAACTTGGGTCTTAAAGGCTTGAAGATAAACAAGCAGCCATCTGGCTGAGAAGCAACAAAGCTACATTGGAGAAGCACACCAGCCTGTGTGATCAGGAGGTGGCGATGCAAACAGATATCAGACCCAAAATAAAAGAAACAAAAGACATATCAATGGGAATGAGGGGGAGGGCAGAGTGGAGACCCAAAGCCCATCAGTAGCGAATTAGACACCCCTGTCTGAGCAGCCACAAGGAAGAGAAGAGCCAGTAAGGGTGGAGTATAGCACCAATGAAACACACAACCTTCTTTAATGCTTTCTCCCCACCCACTATTATGACCCCAAATCTAGCTTACAAATCTGGGTAGACCAGATACTAGTACAGATAAGGGCTCGCAACACAGGGAAACCAGAACAGATAAACCCCTCAGGACCAATGAAGGGAGCAGCGATAAGGGGCGGGGGAAGGGTTGGGGGTGGAGAGTGAGGGGGAAGCCATCATAATGATTAATGTATGGCCCCCATGCCAGGGGGATGCACAGCAGAAAAGTGGGCGAAATCAGATAGCAGTTGCTGCAAGACATGAAGAAGAAGAAGAAGAAGAAGAATTTATAAACTATCAAGGGGGCATGGGAGAGAGAGGGAGCGTGATGGAGAGACAGGGGGAAATGAGGAGCTGATGCCAGGGGCTCAAGTAGAAAAGAAAATGTTTTGAGAAAAAAAAACCGATGACAACATACGTACAGATATACTTGACAAAATGGATATATGTATGGATTGTGATAAGATCTGTAAGAGCCCTCAATAAGATAATCAAATAAATAAATATATGTATATATTATATGTAATCTAATAGGTTTATCCTGGAATTGAAACCAGGCCTGGGATAGGCGGATTCAAAGAAACATCAGAGCTTTACATTTCCCTAGTGGTCCTCCAACACTATCCCAGACGGCTACCACACCTGCCGTACAGGTGAGCTTCTTGAGGCTTGCTTTCCACATTTCACTATGAATATCAGAAAACCTCAGCCTTCCTTCCCTTCAGGCACCCAAAGAAGTCTTGTGAAGCTTAGAGCATTACAATCTTTCCAAAATTGTTGAAATGTTGCAAGACTGCCAAAGAGCATTAATAACAAGGACAGAAAGCCGACAGCACTTCAGAAAGTACTAGTGAAAGAGATAATTAGACAGCCGTGATCACAATACCTTGCAGCTGGTACTTGTCTCTGAGTAACAGCTCCACACTCATTTTGAGTGTAACTTCAAGTTTTGAAAATATCATTCTTGGGGAGTTTTCACAGGGAATTAAATGCCTGGATTCCCACGAGGGATGTGTTTTCCAAATTACACCAAATGAGTAGAGATTCAAATCTCAAGATGCTGTGAGTGTATGTCTCAGATTTGTATCCCAGCAGGAAATAAAGTAAAAAATCCCCAGCAGTTAAAAAATATAGACAAAGTTGTTTAGCTATGCAAATCGTTCCCCAATTTCTTCCAAGGGCAGAGCCTTACCAGCAATGGATAAGGGGATCTATTGATCTGACTGAGTTTCTAAACCCAGTGAATGGAAAAGGGCCTCTTGCAGTGATCTTGGTTTGCGTCTCCCTCCTTACTAAGGAGACGAAGCTCTCTAAGGATACACGACCAACCAGAGCCAGCCTTGCTTCCATCAAGGTGCTTCTGGCTCAGGCGATCCTATAGGACAGGGTAGCACTGCCCAGCGGTTTCCAAGGCTGTCACTCATTAGAGCAGGAGTAGACAGTGCTGCCTTTCTCCGGAGGAGCGACGGCTGGTTTTGAACTGCTGACCTTGCTTAAGGGGGGCAGGCCAACTCGTCGTGACCCACTACACCACCGGCACTCCTTAGGTACAAGGAGGCTTCAAACGGTTCGTGGAAATTGCTATCAGCTTCCAATTCCATTTCTCCACAAACTCTTCAACCCTCTCGAATTTGGAGGCCTCTGTGTGTCTGCTTCTGGAAATGGCTGCCTCCTATTTTTCTGATATTTGTGTGAGTTTTTAAAGACCTTCATTTCTCCATAACTTATATTCATATTATTCTTCATGGGATTGGACCAGTATGGGGAGAATTTATTTTTTGTAAGACAAGAAAAGTGGAGGACACCCTCTGGGTGAATTTTGCGCCCTAGAAAGACCTGTTCCGTCTCGCTTCCACCGTCCTGGGATACAGTTTCTGGAGAGGGCGCTGCCTGGTCTTCAGAGAGTTTGGAATCTTCAGAGTTTCTCTCGTGGAGTAGCGCGGCCTTCTGCTTTCACAGTTCTGACCAGTCTTTGTTGGGGTTTGATGCTCCTGAGAATTAAGAATTCGGAGCAGGAGACAAACCCGATGGGTAGGCTTCAGTGGCACAGACTGGGCACCAGCTGGGGTGGGTTTGGGTGAGGGGGTGTGGTAGTTACATAATGTGGTGTCACTTTGGACTTGAGAGGATTAAGTGTGAAGGGGTGGAGCCTCGCCTGCCAACCCGGTCATAGTCAATGAGGCCTCTGAGTGAGCATGGCCTTCTGAGAATTCTGGGAACTCCTGAATTTCCTCCTTGGAGGCAGGGGATACTGTCTCTCTCGGCTTACTCCCTGAGAGACACCGTACTGACAAGACACGTGACGCTACACCCTGGGAGCTGGAGAAGCCACATGGACCTACCCTGATGCAACCAGACCACTGGAGCCAGAGAAGCCACATAGAGACTCCTGCCAGCGCTGAGATGCTTACAATGTCACTGGATCCAGAAGACTTCCAACCCACTGTCCTGTGATCTTTCTGTGTTCAGCATCATCACACGCGTTTCATGAGTCTGAAGAGGACTCTATAGATTGGTATGGACATATGGATTAATATCTGACTTATGGACTTGATCTGGACTGGGCAGGGATTTTTTTCTTAATATTTAATTGCTCTTGTATATAAACCTCTCTTTTTTCCCCACATATGAGCCACTCTGAATTTGTTTCTCTAGTCGAACCGGACTAACATAGGGGTCTTCTCCTTGGCTGGTAGGTTCCTGGCTTCACCACTACACACTGAGTCTGAGGTTATCTGTTTTCAAATCCTTCACCTGGAGAATTGTCTTGACTGTTATAGTTTGTTCTATGAATCAGTAAAACACAGCACTCTAGCTCTAGTCCATCCTTCAATTTCTGCTTTTGAATAAAGTAGAAGCTTCTCATCTATCCTCCTCTTATTTTTCTCTCAATTTTTTCACGGAGAAAGAAACACCTTCACCAACAATCAGATCCCAAGCCAAGAAAACACACAAAAGCACCATGGTATTCTCAGCAGATTCAAATATCTCACACTACGGCCCTAAGTCACATCATCTTGCTGCACAAATCAGCCGTTCTCTGTACAAGACGTTGTGTGGCGTAGGCTGCAGAAATCACTTTTAGACGTGAGAAGACACCTCGCCAGTGACCCAGTGACGATTAGGGACCTACGACTGATGGAGGGGGAAGGGTGGGTAGAATCCAGCTTGGGTAGATTACTTGGTTCTTGGTGGGCGCCCTTCCTCCACCACCATCTCCTCCTGTGCGAGGTGGCTTGCATGCAGCTCTGATGTCGAACAGGTTTCGGCGGAGTTCCAGACTAAGAAGGACTAGGAAGAATGGCATGATGACTTAATTCTGAAACTCAGCAACCAAGACGACGTGAGGCACAAAGGACGGATCGCACCGCTCTTGGTGCTGTGAGTTGCGGCTTGACTGCGCAGTAGCAGGAGCAGCACGCCAGGGTCGGCACTTGGTCAGGGCTTGGGGTGGTTGTTGTCGGGGCCGCGGTGTTGGTTCCAACCCACTGGGACCTTATGCAGCGCAGAAGGAAGCAGTGTCTGGTCCTGCACCGTCCTCATAACTGTTCCTGTACCTGAGCCCATTGATGCGGCCCCGGTGTCCATTGATCTTCTTGAGCACCGTCCTCATTTTTCCTGCTCTTCCTCTTTACTAAACATGAGGTCCTTCTCCAGGGACTGATCTCCCCGGACGTGTCCAAAGTCTGTAAGACCATCCTGGGCTCCAAGGAGCACTCTGGCCATACTGTCAAGCTTTGGAAGTACTGAGTGCTATCTATGCGGTACATTAGACTATTATTTTATTGGGTTTTCTTAAAATCTGATTTCTTCAAAACATTCATCAGATCCTAAATCCACCCATTCAGCGTTCTCATTTCCCACTGTCCTTCAAGCTCTGACAGTCAGTGGTGCAATGGCCGTGACAGAAACTCAAGGCTCTGGGGTCACGGGCAGCTTCCCTGAGTGCTCATGGGGTAGCAGCATTCCACTGGGCACCCCATCCACTTCCCTCTTCAATCACTGTCTATGAATCTTTCAAGTTACTATATATTATTTCGATGATTTTCTCCTTAATTTGTAACAGGAGCCTTCTTAAATATCTGAAGCGCATTTGTAAGGACTGCCTTTGAATGATACGGCTGATGAGGGACATGGACAATGCCATGGCATTCCAGAAGAACAAGCAGATTTGTCTTGGAAGAAGTCCAAGTCCAAGCCAGAATGCTCCCTAGAAGCAAAGAAGAAGGGGGTTGGGTGTTCCACGAAGCAGTTCTTCTTTCTGCTGGAAACCCTGAGTTGGAGAAAGATGAATGACTTTCTGGCAGCCACTTCTTGAGTCAGGGACAAAGAATCTGAGTGCTTGCGTTGTCCTTGCTGGCCTGCATGGACCTGCTTGCTTGCTGTCTGGACACTGGTCTGAAGGACTTCATGTTTATTTGCATGAGGGACCAAGGACTCCACAGGGAGAGACTCACCTGGCCCTCAGGAGAGCAGGAGGATCTGCTGTGATCCCCAGGATCATATCTGCCCACAGATTGAGGGAGCTGTAAAAAACCAAAAAGGCGTTGACTAGACAGCGTCGGTGTACGGTTGCCGAGAGCTCTGCGTGGGCGGGTGCATTGCAAGAGTCTGAGAGCTGCCTTCCTCTCCTGCACCTGGAGTTGTGTCTGCAGGGACTTGAGTCTGGCTGCAGCAGCATCAGGGAGTCACAATGCCCAGGTCTGCAGGACCACCTGCAACATTCAGTGACTCGCGGAGGATGCGGAGCACCGGGGACACTGAGAAGCATTCTAGGCACTCCCACCAAGGACATGCTACTCACAACGTGGTGCTTGCCAGCCGGTCTTCACTTTGGAACCACTGGAGCACCCGGGAGTTCGCTTTGCCTTCAGGCTTGTATCAGTCGCGAGTCTTTAGAGACACAGAAGCAACAGGCGCTAGGTAATTTCTACCTTCCTGAATTTTAAATAAATATCTATCTTGCTCTTTTCTGTGCCACATTCTGGATAGTTCCACTCGGGGTATCTTCCAGTTTGATAATCTATCTGCAGCTGCATCTAACCATTGATTTTAAGCTTCCAGCTCTTCGGTTGTCTTATTGATGGAGAACATTGGCTTGTGGAAGCGGAGCTGGACCCTCCCCCAAAGCCAACAGAAAGAGCTCGCTCTTAAAGATAGCGTCCTGAATGTGCACTTCCAGCCTCCAGACCTGCGAGAAAACACGTTTCTCTTCTTTACAGTCCACTGTGTGCGGAATTTCTGGAGCAGCAGCATAGGTAATGAAATCATCACATCCTCCTGCTGTATTACTTTTTCCCAGAACCAGGATCACTTTTTAACATAATCCCCATTTTCACATTTACAGTGCTTAATCATATACCCCCTCCTCCAATAGAATGGCAGTACCATCAAACAAACCCAACAGGCTGCCGTAATGATTGAGTTTATCCTGACTTATAATGGTCCCAGGATCGCTGTCGCTAGTGTTTTGAAGTCCACGCCATTGACGAGATTAATGTCACTATCAACGGAGTCACATTATGTCCAATGGCAATTGATTGCTAATGCACTCTAACGTAAAACGACAGTGATGTCTTTAAAGTGAACCAGAGGTGTGTAAGCCATAGATCTAGGAATGGAGCTTGGACTCAGACTTAATTGTAGCTCTCATCTGAGAACAATTAGTTCTTACGACATGTCCCTGCCTGACTCTTGCCCTCATGAAGAGATCACTGGAGATACAGATGCTATAGCAAAGTGTGGCAAAGAAACCAGATGTTTCCCGGCTATCAGGAAGAACAGTGTCTGGGGTCTTAAAGGCTTGTCTTCAAACAAGCAGCCATATAGTGAGGCATCAACCGAGTCCACACGGAAGAAGCACACTAGCCTGTGTGATCCAAGGATTGTAAATAATAAAACCTGAATTCCAAGGAGTGACTGGCGTCAGAGTTTAACTTGTGAGCATCCAGTTTACAGAAGGTGATGTGTGATAGTGGGAGTGAGTCCACAATCCATTTGCAGGGTCCACCCAGGGATTAGCTTCCGGTGAATCCCCTCTGGCCATAGACTGGGGAGGTGAATAATGTTGCTCTCGAGCCGTGTGGAGCGGGTTTTGTTTTCTGTAGTTTTTTCTGTGTGTGACATCCAGGAGATGTAAAACCATACAGACGGGCACTGTGATGATTGTTTCTCGGTGGGTATGGCAGGGCAGCCGGCGGGGAAATGGGGAGCTGATAACATTGAGAATGAAAAATTCTAAAATTGAGTGTGGAAATGGTTGTTCAACTCTTTTTTAATATGATGGAACAATTTGATTGTAGGATGTGAATTATATGCCTGTAAAACTGTAAAGATATAATAAAATTCAATCTGAAATTAAAAAAAAAACAATGAAACCCAGAATTGGTGACCTAACCTATAGGAGTAGCAAGTAAAATTAGGGGCTCAGGGGGAGGAGGGTACAGTCGTGGGGGGGTGGTAAAGGGAGACTATGTCAAGGAGTCCATGTAGAAAATGAATGGTTGGAAACTGATTGTGGTGGCAATTGTACAATTTTACTTGACGCGATTAAAATATGGAATGATATGCTATATGTATTAAATCCCAACTAATTAATAAAAACAGATTTTTGTTTTTGTTCTGACTTATATTAATTTTAGTCAAAACAGAAGAAACCCTGCTCCTGTGCTGCCCTCAGAGTCACTGTTAAGTCTGAGCCCATTGTCATAGCCACCGTGTCCACGTGTCTTACTGGGGGTCTTCTTCCTTTTCTCTGACCTACTGTACCAAGAACAATGCCCTTTTCCAGGGGCTGGTTTCCCCTGAGAACACGTCCAAAGTGCGTTGGGCACGTCTTACCATCCTGCTTTTAGGGAGCACTGTGGCTGGGCTTCTTCCAAGACAGATTTGTTTATTCTTCTGGCCATCGGAGTACTTTCAATAGCCTTCCCCATCAACTGCGTCATTCAAATGCATCGATTCTTCTCTGGCGACCTTTACTCATTGTTCGACTGACACGTGCATTATGAGGCTATTGAAGACATCATGACTTGGGTGAGGTGCGCCTTAGCCCTTCAAGTGACACCCTTGCTTTTCAACACCATGAAGAAGCCTTGTGCAGCAGATCTAGCCAACGTAGCATGCTGCTCCCGTGAGCATTGATTGGGGTCCAAGATGAAATCTTTGACAACTCCAGTCTTTCTCCATTTAGCATGATGTTCCCCAGTGGTCCAGTTGTGAGGATTTTTGTTTTCTTTGCTTTGAGTTGTCATCCACACTGAAGGCAGGAATCCTTGACCTTCATCAGCAAGTGCTTCAAGTCCGCCTCACTGTCAGCAAGCTAGGTTGTGTCACCTGCACATTTCAGGCTGTCAGCATGTCTCTAACCGATGGCTTGGTTTTCTTGATAGAGTTCGAACAGCAGTGGGACAAAGAGTGCACACTTTTCCTGATTTTAAGCCACCCAGTGTTCCTTTGCCCTTTTCCAATGATCTCTTCTTGGTCCATGTCCTGTTTCCTCAGGAGCACAATGAAGTGTGCTGGAATTCCCAGTCTTCATAATAGTTTGTTATGATCTCCACAGCTGAATGTCTTTGTATAGTCAACAAAAGAGTAGTAAATGTCTTTCTGGTAGTCTCTGCTTTCACTCAAGATCCATCTGACATCAGCCCTGATATCACTTCTTCCACGTCTTCTGAATCTGTCTTGAATTTCTGGCAGCTCCCTACTCATGTCCTGCTGCAACCACTTTTGAATGATCTTCAGCAAACTTTTCTTGCATGTGATACAAATGATAATTTGTTTGTTTCTCCATCCTGTTTCGGGACCTTTCTTTGGAATGGGTGTGAATATGGATCTCTTGCTACTCAGTGGGCCTGCTAACTGTCTTCCCAATTTCCTGCCTTCCAGTGCTCTGCCAGCTGGTTGCAACATTGCCATGGGTTGCGTGTCAGTTCCTGGAGCCTGTTTTTCACTCATGTCTTCAGAGCCGGTAAGACTTGGTCCTTCAGTATCATGGGTCCTTGCTCATATGCAACCTCTTGAAATCGTGGAATATTGACTAGTTCTTTTGGGTACAGTGACTCTGTATTCTTTCCATTGTCTTTTAATTGTTCCCGTATCCTTTAATATTTTCCCATAGAATCCTTCAATATTGCAACCTGAGGCTTCAATATTTTTTTTCCCAGTTCTTTCAGCTTGAGCTCTACAGAGCTTGTTCTTCTACCTGCGACATATTGTCCAGCATCCCAGCAATGCACAAGTCACATGGCAAGTGGTAGATTTTGACAACGAAGGATCCAAACACACATGTCCTTTGAGTACTTGGATGTCACAGGCCATTTGTCCTCATGGCAACATCTCTGGCACCTCCTGCTCAAAACACACAAGGGCAGAGGCATTGCATGGCCCTGCTTTCTTAGTCTGTATTCCTGCTACAAACTGAGATCAAGCATGGGTTAACCCTTATGCTTCAGGGGAGGTTTTCTCCTCCCTCAGCTCACCTTGAGACTTCTATGTGACCATGGACTGCCCTGGCTGGAGCCTTAATGCAGCAGCTCCTGCAGGGGGGGGGGGGAATAGGGTTGACCACCCCATCTCCCCATTGTTGCTGTCCCAGTGACAACCCATCTGCTGAGAAGCTTCCTCTCTTTTCCTGACCCACCTCTTTACAAACCATGATGTCTTCTTTGGGGAGGGGTCCGTCCCTCCTGGTGGCATGTCCAAGCCTCCATTCCTGACTTCTAAGGAGCACTCTCATTCGGCTTCTTCCAACACAGACTTGCTCCTTCTCCTGGGAGGGTATGCTCGCTGGAACATCCTTCACCAACACCTTCGTTCAAGGGCATCCGTTCTGTTGCCTTCCTTCTCCACGGTCAGACTTTCACAAAGACCTGAGGCCGTGGAAGATCCCACTGCTCAGGTCAGTGCACCTCAGTCCTCTGAGTTACACCTTTGCTTTTTTTATTTGCTTTTCTTTTGTTCTTTAAAAAAATAATTTTATTGGGGGCTCGTATGACTCCTATCACTATCCATCCATCCACTGTGTCTAAGCACATTTGCACATTTGTTACCATCATCATTTTCAAAACATTTACTTTCTACTTGAGCCCTTGGTATCAGCTCCTCATTTTTCCTCTCCCTCCCTGCCCCACCTCCCTCACAAACCCTGGATAATTTATAAATTATTATTATTTGTTCACGTCTTACACTGCCCGACATCTCCCTTCACCCACTTTTCTGTTGTCCATGCCCCAGGGAGGGGTTATATGGAGGTCGTTGTGATTGGCTCCCCCTTCCCCCCCACCTTCCCTTTACCCTCCAGGTATCGCTATTCTCATAATCGGTCCCGAGGGGCTTTTCAAGAAGTTGTGTGCAGTGGATTTCAACACCCAGTAAAGTGCGGTGTTGGGCTTCCTGACTGCTGCTTCCCAGGGCTTTTGCAGTGAACTCAAGTGAAATGACATCCTCGGCAGCAGACATCCTTCTTGGTGTGATTATGATGCTGCCTGTTTGTCCTGTGGGGGGATTTCCTGGTTTTGTCATGGTGAACCGTAATCCCTACTGAAGGCTGCCGCCTTTGCTCTCGTTCACAAGGACTTCACGTTCTTCTCGTGGCTTTCAGCAAGCAAGGCCATGTCATCTGCATAGCGCAAGTTGTTAAGGAGTCTTCCTCGAACCTCATTGTTCTTCCTGCAGTCCAGTTGCTTGAAGTATGTGCTCAGCACGTTGCTGTTGGTGTGAGAGGCAGGCAAGTGGCTCCCAGTCATGGTGACACTGTGTGTGCGGCAGAAGGAGACGCTGCCCAGTCCTGCGCCATCGTCACGACAGTTGTGTTTGAGCACACCATGGCAGCCACTGTCCTCTACCATCATGCTGTTCTTTTCCAGGGACTGGTGTTTACGGATAAGACGCCCGAAGCACGTGAGCTAATGCCTCACCATCCTCTCTGCGGAGGAGCATTTTGGGAGCACTTCCTCCAAGACAGAGCTGGTGGTTCTTTGGTGGATCCAACCCATGAGCACTGGTCTTTGATCCTTCCACTTCTTCTTCATGAACCATCATGGTACCCGGTGGCTCTAGTTGTGAGGATTTTTCTTTTTCTTGACAAGGGCTTGTGATTCGTGTTGAAAGCTGCGATCCTGGATCTTCTTCAGCCAAGTGCTTCCAGTCTTGAACATTGCCAGCCCATAGGGTTGTGTCAGATCCTGATGTAACCTTCTTCTTCTTCATATAATCCAGCTTCTTGGGTTTTTTGCTCAGCCCACAGATTGAGTAAGTAGGGTAAAAGACCCAGCCTTGGCACACACCTCTCCTGATTTTACTCCGTATGGTCTTCTCTTGTTCTGCTCCAATGATGGCCTCCTATTCCACATCCAGGCTCCCCATAGAGTGTTCTGAAATCCCCATTCTTCTCAATGTTGTGCATAGTTTGTTCTGAGTCACATAGTCCAATGGTTCTACATAGCTAATATATATTTTCCCGGTATTCTTAGCTCTGAGCCCAAGTCCAATGGTTCTACATAGTCAATATGTATTTTCCCAGTATGCCTTGGTTTGAGCCAAAATCCATCTGATGTCAGCAATGCTATCCCTTCTGTCAGCTCCCTGTCAATGTACTGCTGCAGCCGTTGTTGGTTGCTCTTCAGCAAAAATTTACTTGACTGTGATATTAATGATATTGTTCAATATTTTCAGTATTCTCTCGGGTCACCTTTCTTTGGAATGGGTACAAATATGGATCTCTTCCAGCCAGTTGGCCATGTAGCTGTCTTCCAAATTTCCTGGCATAGACGAGGGTGTTTGGAGAGTTTCATCAGCTTGTGGAACTAGTTCAGTGGGTACTCTGTCAATCCCTGGAGCCTTGTTTTTGGCTCATGCTTTCTGTGCAGTTGGGTTTCTTCCTCCTGTACCACGTCTTCTTGATCATCTGCTATTTCTTGAAATGATTGCATGCTGGCTAGTTCTTTTTGATATGGTGGCTGTGTATATTTCTTCCACCTTCTTTTTTTATGCTTCCTGCACAGTTCAACATTTCCCCCAGAGACTTGCCAAAGGTTCTACGGGTCAAATATGGCTCAGCCTGCAGATTGAATAAGTATGGTGCAGTGATGTCATCAGATGCAAACATTCCTGCATTTACCCACGCCCATCACTAAGTGTTCCCTACCTACACAGGAGGAAGCCTCTGCATTGTCCGTGGAACACAGGTCCACGCGCACAGGTCAGAATAGTTGATTTTGCTCGTGGAGCAATCTCACGAACCAGGCGGTGCCTGGAACAAGATAGGCACCCTATATGTTGGTTGAACAGATGTATTAATTAGTTGGTGAAAGTATGCAACCATTTCCTCCAATGAAGCTCACCCGAGCTGGGCGTACTTAGCTACTGTAGAGAGCTTGTGAAGGCGAAGGAGTTGGTTTTGCCCGGAGATGGGAGACCCCACGTGGCCTCTACTCCATCCTTGCCCTGTGCCTTGGAGAGGTACTTTGGAGTCCTATGGGCAGAGTAGAACTGGCCTGGTGGGTTTCCAAGACCGCGAGTCTTCGTAGAAGCAGAAAGCCTCATCTTTCTCAAAGGAGCAGGGGGTGGGTTTGAACAGGCACCGCCCCCGCCCCTATGCAGCCAGGAGCCTGAAGAGTAACCCACGATGCTGACCGCTGAGCGCCTTATTCTAGAAGACAGGTCATCACACTCCGAGTGGGCGGAGACGCCCTGCAAACATCCTCCGGAGGCTTCAGGCATAAGGCTTGGCATCACATTAAAAAATTCCTCCACATTTTAAGCGGGCTGATGTGCGAAAGAGGAGATGGAGGGCCACGGGAGTTTGCGCTCTGAAGGGGAGAAAGACCAGCAACCCCGCGGGACCACGCTGGACTCTCCTCTTGGCACAAACACCTCCTGCAGGGAGAATGCTCTCTCCCGACCATCTCAAAGTGCCATTTGGGGTAAAGCATTTTCACAGCTCCTCAAATCACCTCGTGTTGGTTTTGCTTTCTTTCCCTCCCCCTTAGCCCTTCCATTCAATGAGAGTGATTAAAATGGACAAGGAGCCTCCCGCACCCCTCCCCCCACTTGGGGGGGGGGGCGAGTGCAGCCTCAGGAAAGGCAGAGCCTGTAGGCCAGGCCCTGGGGTCCACAGCCACACAACAAAGCGCCCTCCTGCTTGGAGCGGGTTCTGGCTCCTGGGTCTCTCCCTTCACACTCGGGGAGCTAGAAAGATAGATAGATAGATAGATAGATAGATAGAGAGAAAGAGAGAGAGAGAGAGAGAGAGAGAGAGAGAGAGAGAGAGAGAGAGAGAGAGAGAGAGAGAGAGGAGAGAGGCATGCGCCGCTGCCTGCAGGCGGCAAAAGGGAACCTAGGAGCAAATGCCGGTCAGTATATGCTTTCCAGGCTCAGAGTCCTGACGTGAGCCCGCGTGGTGCCACGTTTCTGTGTTCGTTTGGGTGTGCACGCCAATACACGCATGCACACGCGTCCTTGGACACGCATGTGTGGTAACCCACACACCTACTCATGTCTATGCACGCACATGCACATATGCTTATGCAGGCATGCACACATGCATGCAGTCTCTCCCGCACGTGTGTGCATGCACGCACATGCACACAGATATATACTCAAACACGCATGCACACAACGCACACACGTGCTGTCCTAGACAGAGGGGCCCGGTGACCTTCTGCCGCCAAGCAAGGCCAGTCCTCACTGGGGCAGCTCCGCCAGGCTGGCAGCTCAGTCAAGGGCGTTTCTGGTTGATTGCGCGCCGAGACTCAGGACCTGTCCTTGCCCAGAGGCCCCAAGCAGCCCTTTATCCTCAGCCTCTAAGCTCACTTCTCCCAGGGAGGAGGTGGTTCAGCTCTCCAGCTACCAGGCTGCATCCGCCCCGGCTGGGCTCTTCGCAGCGCGCGCCTGGCGTGCCTGCGCCTTGCAGCCTGCCTGGGCTGCGCCCTGTGACGCAATCGCAGAGCGAGCCAGCCTCACCGCAGGCGCCTCCGCTCCATCTTGTCCTTGACAAATGTCAGCGCAGGACACGTTGGGTTCTCCCGCTTCCACCTCCGGAGCGGGTGCCCCTCCTCCACCCCACCCACCTCGGCTTTGCAGAATGCTGCAGCTCCCACCCTCCCCCGCTGGCTAGGGATCGAATGTAGACCTTGTTCTGGTCTGGTCCTCACCTTAGGTGGCTTATCTAATGGTCGGTGGAAATCAATTCACAGCGAGCCAATGGTAACTTATTTTCACTACCGGTCACCACCGAAGAAGGCACTGACCCTGCAGTGTCAGCTAACACTGGACAAGCCCAGCTCCAGGAGCCCTGGTGGCACCGTGGTTATCCACTGGGCTGCTTACTGCAAGGTTGACAGTTCAAAATCACTGGAGCCTTCCCAGGAGAAACACAGGGCTGTCTACTCCTGATCCTGTAAAGAGTCTGTCTCTGCCACTTGGAACCAACAGGGGGCAGTTCTATCTGTGCAGTCGCAGTAGCGGAGCTATGAGAGGGGGTTGAGTGCGATGTGAAGGGGTCGCACCTGGCGGCACTTCTTGAACTCCGAAGGGTTCAGTTGTCTTCCTCCACGTTGGTATCTGGGTGTGCTTAGTCCACAGCACTCATGTACAGACTCCTTGTTCCCCAAGCACCCCCAAATGTCCAGGAACCACGGTGACTTGAAAAGGCTTCCTGTTGGTGAGCCGGGGGCTCACCCATACAAACACTCCTTTTTCCTTCCAACATCCTCCTTCTCCAGCCCCCTCCTCTCCCCTACTGAGAGCATTCCTTCAAACCCCATGCCACCTTCCTGCACGGACTGGCAAGAGCTAACAACTACGAAGGACCACAGATGGAAGAGGTAGCCCATCCAACCCAGAACACACACGTTTTTACCGCTGAAATTCAGGGAGGACCTACACAGAGCTAGCTACCAACAGCCAGCTGAGATCAGCAGGGCCCCTCTGGAGCTGGTCAGGAAACAGACCAGGTCCCTCCCCTTGTTTGCAGATGTTCACACGCCTGTGTCTGCAGACCAGGGGCTTTTGCTGTGTAACCTGCAGCTCAAATTCCCTGGCTCAAGACTTGTCGCTTGCAGTCTGACATTCACAGTCGCAAACATGTTTTGCAGCAGATTGTCAATGATGGCTTTTAGGATGTCTGGAGGAGAAGACCACAGAAGCGGGGGCTGGAATGAAACTATGAATGTAGCAGCCACTGTCCTGGCAAGTCCCAGAGGCCACTGTCCTGGCAAGTCCCTGGAGCAGAGTCAGGCCAGGCTGAGGGGTTGGGGCCCACAGAGGCTGCGCAGAGGGAGGGCAGTGACATGCAGGTCCTTCGACCCACAGACGGTGCTATCACTGGGAGGAGCCCTGGTGATGCAGGGGTTAAGCATTTAATTGCCAACCAAGAGGGCTCAATTCTTATGCAGGGCAGCTCTGTGGAGAAAAGGCCTGGCCCCTGATTGGGTGAAGATGGATGGTCTTGGAAACCCTAAGGGGTAGGACTGGTCTGCCCAGAAGATGACCATGAGTGGCAATGGGCTCTGTGGACACGGGTTCTCCCCCTCAGCATGGAGGACCTGCAGAGGCGTGGGCCCCAGAGAGGTGACCACTGCGACCAACTCTAAGCAAGCCGGCAACCTCCCTTCCACAGGGTGCCTAAGGAAAGCCTTGTCCTAAGACGCCTGTGGGCTGCTGTGGCCGAACCCCTACAGAAAGAGAGGTGCCATATGCCCCTTGCCCACTCTGCCTGCTTCCCAGCCCTCCAGAGCCACATGACAGTCAGCTTGGTCGGAGAGCCAGGGCACACTGCGGGCACCTCAAGGAAGCTGCAGCCCCGTGTGGGACAGAGACAGGCACCCAGGGGCAGTGTCCATGTCCTGCCGAAGCACTTGCTCCGTGATCTGAATTAGGAGCCAAGCATAAGCTCTGTGTCCTGAACGCAAATGCAAGAGGCCAAGCCAGACCCGCACCTGGGCTGCCACCCCGCCATTGATTAGGGTCACTGCAGCTTGGCAGAGCTGTCCCTCTGCTTGACAGTACCCCCCCCCCCCCCCCGCCCCCGCAGAGTTCTGCAGCTCAGAGGCTTTCCTGGTTTTGGGGCGCTTGCTCAGCCCTGAGCCCTCAGATTCAGATAAGCCAGGACCTGGGCTCTGACTGTCCCTAGGACAAAGACCTCCCCTCCCTGCCAGGCTGCTCCCACGCGCAGCCCGCCTCCGCGGCCCCCCTGCCCAAGCCTGCCCGCCCCGCCAGGACGCGCTCATTGAGAAAAAGCAGTCGGGCAGGGAGTCAGCTGGGCATTGACGCAAGCGCCACTGACGTCAGCGCGGGGGCGGGAGGGGGGAGGAGGGGAAGGCCAGGGGATGCGCGTGGCCCGACTGACTGCTGGGTGCAGCGCCAGCCCGCCTGCCAGCTTGCAGCTCCATGTCCCTCGCAGCCCCGCCTTCCCCCTAAGCTTCCCTGATGCCATTGGCACCCCATTCCCCTGTCTCTTTTTGCTTCCCTTGCACCCTCTTCCCAGTGATCCCTGGACATACTCTGCATCCTCTGACCCAGCCCTGGGCAGGTGCGGAGCGGAGGTGGGGGTTGGGGGGTGGGTAGGGGTGTTGGGATCCACACCTGGAAGGACTCAGGGCTCAGTCCTCCCTGCCCCCACTTCGGAGTAAGAGCCAAAAATCAGAGGGGTGGGGGGAGACTCCTCTCTCCTGGTGCCCAGGTCAGAACATTCTAGAGCTAGAAAGTTTACTGTTAGTTGTTCCTTTAGAGAGGAGAAGGAGGTGTGGAGTTTCTGTTCAGGGCAACCCAGAGCCTCTGCCCAGTGTTCTGCTCAACCTCTTCCCGAAATCAGGGGTACCCAGGGTCTCTCTGGCCAGTATCATGCGCACTCCCCACCCTAACTCAGGTAGGAGCAGGCAACGCAGACCACCCCAACACCTGGATCTCCAGACCAGCTGGAGAAGTGTGTGGTCTACTCACTTCTGAATCTTCTAGAACAGGCCCCACAGTAGCAGGAACCCTTAGCCCCTAGTTCTGACTTGGGGCCTATTCCTGGTCCCCTGTGGCAGTTGCCCAGTGTACCCGGGCAGCACGTGGTGCCCCTAGGGGTGGGAAGATTTGGCACACAGTCCTATTGTTGCTCTGGCTTGGATGGACTCCAGGGCCTGGTGACCTGTGGCCAGCAGAGGCCACCATGCTGGCATGCCCCAGCTTTTTCATGCTCCTCAGGCAGGACATTTGGGTTGATGGTAGCAGACCCCTGGAATGCCTTCTCAGCTCCCAGTGGGAGTGTGCCACCTGGCTGGGACCTGCACAGTCTGTCTTTCCTGGGCATCACCAATGACCGAGCTGTGACCATGTCTGCCTGAGCCCGCCCTATCTCTGGGTAAAGGGTGCTGTCCACAGGCCCTGGCCTCAGCTGTCAGTTTGCAGCAGGTGAACCCATAGTGAAGTGGGGTGGGGTGGGGGAGAAACGGCCTTCTCTCCAAAGGGCTTGTTTCAGGAGGCAGCTCCTGGTCACCGAGGCTGGCCTCATCTCTGAAGTTCATGGTGCAGGAAAGGCGAAGGTGGAAGACACGTGCCTCAGCCCTCTGGGGCTGCCCCTGGGCCAAGCCCTCAGACTTCTCCGTTGGCGTGGGAAAACTTGTCACAGGGCCATTTGGCGGCAAGCAAGTGGGCACCATACAGCTGTGTCTGACCGTGGGAAGAAGGGGCGTGGAGCTGATGGCAGTCTCAGTCTTACGTAAGTCCTGTGGGGGTCCCTGGCCCCCTGCCTGTGCTCCTGCCACTCTGAGCTGGGCCTTCACAGGCTCTTTGTCATCGTCGCTGCCTGGATCCCCCAACGGCCTTTATCTCTGGGGAAGCCGCAGTTAGGTTCTTCTACAAAGCACAGTGTTTCATTTCCTGAGCCTGAAGGAAAGGCCAGGCACCTAAATCACCCTCATTTGGCTGCGGCAAAGCCTGGGATGGCAGTGCTGGGCGCACAGCCATAGACAGGACAAGAAAGTACATCGAGCAATGACACCTAATGGCTTAAAACACGTTGGTCACCACCCATTGCCCTAGGGTAAGTCTGCCTCTCATGATCACCTATCTTCCTGGGGTAAATCTCCCTGTGACGATTACCTAACTCCCTAGGGTCAGGCCACCTCTGGTGACCACTCATTGCCCCAGGTAAGTCTGATTTTGACCACAAATCTGTTGCTAGTTGTCTTTGAGTTGGCTATGACTCTTGTGGACCTCTTATACAAAAGAAGGAACCGTTGTTTCTTGTGGCAGTTACATAATCTACTGTCAACTTGTGAAGGGGTGGAGTCTAGACTGTCAATCAGGTTATAGCCAATGAAGCCTCTGTGTGGGCATGACCTTCTCCTGAGGATTCTGGGAACTCCTGTCTTCCTCCTTGGAGGTGAGAAACACTGCGAGACATTCCTGATGACAAGTCACGTGGAGTTACACTGATGAAGCCTTGGAGCTGGAGGGGCCACGTGGAGACCCACACCAGCATTGAGATGCTTCCACCACCACCGGATCCACAAGACTTCCCACCCACTGGCCGGTGATCTTCCTGCATTCAGCATCATTGCATGTGCTGTGTGAGTCTGAAGAGGAATTTACAGACTGATATCAGACATAAGGGCTAGTATCAGACAGATGGACTTGATCTGGTCTGGTCTGGGCTGTTTTCTCAATATGCAATTGCTCTTTGAGATCAAGCTCTTTCTCATACACATAGGAGTGTCTATGAACTTCTTTCTCTAGTCCACCCGGACGAGCACACCTCTCCTGTGGCCTCTTCATGTTTGTGTGTCTGTTGCAGCTGCTGCCCAGCCTGTGCGACTCCTCTCCCAGCACCATGCTGGGCAGTATTGTAGTGAGACCCCAAGGATTTTCACTGCCTGAGTTTTGGAAGTAGGTCACCAGGGCTGTCTTCCTAATCTGAGTCTGCCACTGTGAGTGACTCTGCTGGTGCCTGCAATGCGAATGGCATAGCGTCCAGGTCAGAGCCACCCAGAGCTGTCGCAGCAGCAGAAGCAGACCGAGGGGCAGCAGGAGTCCAGATCTCCAGGGATGACATCCTAGGCTCTTTACGACCCTCTAGCCTCAGCTCCTTCCGGCTCGCTCATGCCCACCTTTCTCGAGTCCCTGGAAGACACGGACATTCTTCTCAAATCGTTCCTTTCACCTGGGAGGATCCCCTGGTCCCCTTTTCTCTCCTGGCTGATGTCCACTCTGTTTTTTAGGTCCCACCAGAAAGGGCACCTCCTCAAAGAAATCTTCCATCACTGTTTTCCGTTCCAGTCCTAAACACCTAGGACGGCCCCATGCAGTTTCCCTTCACTACCGTCACAGTACAACTTAGCGTGATTGCACATGGACGGGTGTAGCCTTCCCTTGCGTTGTTCTCTGTTTCTCCTGCCCCAACAACGTGTGCTCCTCAGGGTCATTGCCCAGGCCTGTTTCTCTGCCAGCGGCTTCAGCTTGGCCCTGGCACATGGGCGGAGCTCGATGAACCTGTTTTGGATAAGCAAAGGAGAGCAAGGCCCATAGTGGACTAGAAGGAAGCCAGGCACAGATCACTGGAAAACGCTTCCGTGGCCATCTGAGGATCAGGTTCTAGCTCTTCCTAACCAAAGATGGCGATCTGGGTGGTTGGGGACCATGAAAGACTTTACCTTACAAATATTTTCATTCCATCTCTACCTACCACCACCGCCATCTGTCGGTCTGTCCTACGGTGGTGTGTGAGCATTGCTGTCATGCTGAAAACAATGTCACCGATATTTGGAATACCAGCAGGTCACTCATGGTGGATAGGCATCAGTAGGGTGTTCAGACCCTGACAGACTAGGAAGGAAGACCTGACAACCCACTTCTGAAAATTAGCCAATAAAAACCCAATGGGTGACCATAACACATTGTCTCCTACGTACATTGTGCCCGAAGAGACGCCCCTGGAGTTAGAGGATACTCCAGATCCACGAGTGAAGTCCACCTTGCCCGTGGGCATGAAGATGGCCCAGCACCGACACCATCTCCTGTGTTACGGATGGGACCCCTCTGGGATGGAGAGAACTTGATGGCTGCCACCCAACACGGCAGCATTTCATGGGCTGGTATCTCCTCCAACCACACCTCGGCCTCTTTTTCCTGCCAGCTTTTTCTTCCCACATGTAGTGTCTTCACGCTGTCCACTAACTCTGCTAATGACGTAAGCCATTCTCTATCTGTTTTTAGAGAGACGTGTTTCATAGACAACTGTAGACGTGTTCATAGACTTGTTTCATGATGAAAAAGAGAGCTGGTAGGCATCAACAGTGTTTTGTTTTTATTACTAACAAAACAAAAACAATCAAACACCAAGGGAACAGAGAGGCATTTGAAATGAATTAAAGATAGTACTACTCTCTGCCTCCTTCCCCACCCCCATTTCATATAGACTTTCCTTAGATCTATGTTTGAATAACACTTTTTATCTTTGATCTTTGTTCAAATGTAACACGTGCATATAGATGTCACAGTCCACTTCGCTCAACACTTAGTGTGTACATTTACTTTTTATTTCACTTAACATTGCATATTGCTATGGTTACCAAAAGAAGTCGCTGGAAAATGGTTTTTTTTTTTTTTTTTAAGCAAAGATCAAATTTTAAATGGGTTGCGTGCTGTGACGGTGTTTTCTTCGACTCGTACATCCGCTAAGTGTTTGGAGTTCTCCATGGAAATTCCTGGATGTGCCAGAGATGCTGTTACCTTGCCCCGCTTTGGGAAGTGTGGGCAGAACCACCTCACATCGGAAGGAAGCAAGGGCACACATTCCAATGGCAGCCTGCTTCTGCCCCGGCTTGGCGTGGTAACAGATCACATGGGGTGGGGGTTGGGAGACTGTGGGTTCTTCCTCAGTAATGGAGCAGGAGATCCCCACCTCCCCAAAGCTGAAGTTTGCTGTTGTTGCTTGTGTGTTCCATAGCACCACCCCACCTGTGTGTCCTGCTTACATAATAATAACCAGACCTGTTTCCCAAAGCTATGTGGCAGTTTCTCCGGCAGTTTGATCTAACATTGGCCCCAATTCTGTCTTCTGTTATCCACAGGAAGAGATAGGGCCCAGTTGTTCTTTCTTCCTTTCCCTGACGACCGCTCACTCTCTGCCTCAGGTGGCATTCACCTCAACCCACAGCACTCTTCCTATAGCCGATGACCAGTTGAAGATGTCTTGATACACAACAGGGCCTTTCCCCTGTTGTTCCGTGCCACCCAGCCCACTCTGACTCGCGCGGCCTCTGTATAACCGAGCAAATCTCCACAGTGGTTCTCTTGGAGCTTTGAGCCCAGGGTTGCAGCCACTCTGTCGGTGCATCTTGTCGAAGGTCTTCCTCCTTTTCGCCGTCCCTCTACTTTGCCAAGCGTGGGGCCCTTCTCCAGGGCCTGGTCTCTTCTAACATGGTCAAAGTATGTGAGATGAATCATGACATCCTTCCCTCTACAGAGCCTTCTGACTGTACTTCCTCCGAGACACACCCGTTTGCTCTTTTTAAATCCATAATACTTTCAATATCCGAATTTCACACGGAGATGAGGTCATTGAAAAAACCGTGGCTTGGGTCTGGCACCGCTAAGTCCTCAGATAGCATGCTCGCTCTTCACCGCCTTAGAGAGGTCTTGTGCGACAGGTTTATGGCCTTCTGTTCCCATGAGCATTTATTGTAGATCCAGTCAGGCCAAATCCTTGACAACTTCACTCTTGCCCCAATTGATCTGTTGGCCCAGTTGTGGGGATTCAGGTCTTCTTTCCGTTGGGCTGTGATTCATACAGAAGGCTGCACTCGTTGATCTCTTCCGCGAGTGCTTCAAGTCTTCCTCACTATCAGCCAGCAAGAGTGTGTCATCTGCAGATCACAGGATATTAATAAGCCTTCTTCTGATCCTCATGCTGGGTTCTTCTTCATATAATCCAGCTTCGTTGGTTAGTTGCTCAACAGAAAACAAAACCTCACTGCATTGAGTTGACGCCGCCCCATCTTTCTCCCTAGGAGCAGCTGGTGGTTAGGGGCTGATGACCTTGTGGCTAGCAGCCCCACTTGTAACCACAGCACCACCAGGGCTCCTTGCTCAGCCCACAGGTTGAATAATATGGTGAGAGGTTGCAATCCTGACACATACCTTTCTTGATTTTAGATCACGCAGTTCTGTTACCATAACTGCCACTTGATCCATGTACAGGTTCTGTATGCGCACAGTATTCTGAAATTCCCATTCTTCTCAAGACTATCCATATTTTGTTCTGATCCACACAGTTGAATGACGTATCATAGTCAATAAAACACCAGCAAAGCTCTTTCTTGTATTCTCTGCTTTCAGCTAAGATAATATCTGACATTAACAATAATATCTCTTTTTTCATGTCTTCTTCTGAATATCTGGCAGCTCCCTGTCATTGTACCGCTGTTGGGTCACCTTCCTTTGGAATGGGTAAAATTACAGATCTCTTCCAGTCAACTGACCAAATAGCTGTCTTCTACATTTCCTGCCACAGACAGGTTAGAGCTTTCAGTGCTCCACCAATTGGTTCAAATATTTCAGTTGGCATCCAGTGAATTCCGGGGGCCTTGATTTTGGCTAGTGCATTCAGGGAAGCTTAAATTCCTCTTTCGCCACCATTGGATCTTGTTCATATGCTACCCCTTGAAATAGTTGAATGTCGACAAGTTCTTTTTGGTACAGTGACTCTGCATATTCTTTCCATCTTATCTTGATGCTTTCTGCATTATTTGATATTTTGCTTATAGAATTCTTCAATATTTCAACTCCAAGCTTGATATTTTTCTCAAGTTCTTTCAGTTTAAGATATGCTGTGTGTTCTTCATTTTGGGATTCTCTAACCCTTGATCTTTGCACATTTCATTATAATATTTGACTTTGTCTTCTCCAGCTGATCTTTGGAATTTTCTGTTCAGCTCCTTGACTTCCCATTTCTTCCAGGTGCTCTAGCTACTCCATGATTAAGAGCAAGTTTCAGAGTCTCATCTGACACCCACTTTGACCTTTTCTTTTTTCCTGTCTTTAAATGACCTTTTAATTCCCTCATGAATGATGTTCTTGACGTTCTTCCAAAGCTCCTCAGGTCTTCTGTCTTTAGTGCTCAAGCCAGCAAATTTGCACTTGAGATGTTCTCACAACTCAGATGGGATAAACTCGGGGTCATATTTGGGCTCTTGTAGATTTGTTTTACTTTCCTCAGCTTTAACCTGAACAAGACGTTGGACTTGCAAATTCTACCATGCTTTGTCCAGTTTCATTTTTAATCACCAAGACCATATTTTCCAACAATTCTTCCTTTTTGTCTCCAACTTTTGCATTCCAGTTTCCAATAACTATCAGTGCACCTTGATTGTAAGTTTGATAATTTCCCGACGGCCATAATTCTTCAATTTCTTCATCACTAACTTTTGTAGTTGATGCATAATAGTTGTATTGATCAGATTTTTTGAATGAGGATGGATATAAGCCTATCATCACAGACAGCATTGCAATTCAAGGAAGATCTTGAAATGCCCTTGATAACAATGAATGCAATTTCATTCCCCTTCATTTTGTCATTCCCAGCATAGTAAATAAAATGGTTTTCTGATTCAAAATGGCCAATACGGACCCATTTCAGTTCTCCAGTGCCTAGGATATTGATCTCTATGCATGTCATTTCAGTTTTGACACCTTCCAATTTTCTTCAATTCATACTTTGCACATTTCAAGTTCTGACCATTAGCAGATTTTTCTACCTGTTTCTCCTTACCTGGAGTCCTGCTCTGTCAGCAAATTAAGATCGCCAAAGGTTCTAGTCCCACGGGCTTCACTGGACTCGTCACCATGGTCCCCTCCACTTTGAGAAAGCAGCTCCTCTTCAGCCACCATTCGAGTGCCCTCTGACCCCGGTGTCCAGCCTTCCCTACAAAGTGCTGCTTCCATCCAGCAGGCTTTTAGTCTCTGACAGTGTTTTGAAGACGTGCCTAAGGTTTTCAGCGGTTTCTTACTCCGACGTGGGAAGCCAAGTCCTTCTTAGTTGTCTGCTCTTAATCTGGAAGCTCTGCTGAAGCCTGTTCACTGTGGGTGACCCTGCTGACATCTGAAATACCAGTGACATAGCTTCCAGCGTCCCTGCGACAGTCAGACCACCACAGTATGACAGACTGACAGACAAGTGGTGTCCATCCTCAGGTCACCAGCAAGCTTGAGTGCAATTCATCTCATTACACGTCTCCCTCTCAGTCCCCCAGGGGACTCCCCAGGATGTGTCCAAAGCAAGCAAGGTGGATGGACAGTGTTCTGCTGTGATCCTCGAGGTCTTTGCTGGCTGATTTTGGGAAACATCACCGGGCATTTCTTTAGGGCTTTAGGTCATTGACATGGATGCAGTTTGAGATGTAGTTGACATGGATTCCCTGTGACATAGTAGCATGCAAGACATCACAGCAGGACAACCTGGCAGACAGGTAGGAAGGAGAGTGTCCCACCTGAGTGAAGTCATAAGGAAATGTTGGAGAAGCCCACACCAAGGAATGTCTTTTAACAAATGGTGGGTTGGGGAGGTGTGCATTCTTACAAAAGGGTCCAGATCCTAAAAGACAAAGATAGACTTCAAAATACTCCAGACTGGATGAGTCTCAAACACATGGCAATTCAACAGACAGGGGTAAAATATTCAGGGATGTCCTTTGTACTGTTTTTATTCCTGGAACTTTCCTGAAAGTTTGAAATCATTTCCAAATACACTGTTTTCAAAATGCAAGTGATGTGATTTAAATGAATGAATGTATTTAGAACAGACAGCCAAACTGAGCTCATTTAGCAGGACGGACATAGAGGTGACCAACTGACATTTCTGAATTCTTTTTTTAAATCATTTTATTGGGGGCTCGTACAATTCTTATCACTATCCATTATCCATACATCCATCCATTGTGTCAAGCGCATACGTACATTTGTTGCCATCATCATTCTCACAACATTTGCCTTCCACTTGAGCCCTTAATATCAGCTTCTCGTTTACCTCCTCCCTCTCCACTCCACCTACCTTATGAACCCTTCATCATTCATAGTTATTATTTTGTCATATGTTACACTGTCTGACGTCTCCCCCTGCCCTCTTCTCTTCTGTCCATCCCCCAGGGAGGAGCTATACCTAGATTCCTGTAATCAGTTCCTCCTTTCTATCCCATGTTCCCTCCACCCTCCAGGCATCGCCACTCTCACCACTGGTCCTGGGGAGTCATCTGTCCTGGATTCCCTATGTTTCCAGTTGCTATCTGTACCAATGTACATCCACATTTGTAAGGTGGAATTGGGATCATGATAGTGGGGGGGGGAGTGAAGTATTTAAGAACTAGAGGAAAGTTATATGTTTCTTCATTGCTACCCTGTACCCTGACTGGCTTATCTCCTCCCCACAACCCTTCAGTAAGGGGGTGTCCGGTTGGCTGCCGATGGGCTTTGAGTCTCTACTCTGCACTCACATTTACAATGATATGAGTTTTTGTTCCTTGATGCTTTGTCATACCTGGTCCCTTCGACAGCTCGTGGTCACATAGGCTAGTGTGTTTCTTCCATATGGACTTTGTTGCTTCTGAACTAGATGGCCACTTTTTAATCTTCGAGCCTCCAAGACCCTAGATGCTATATCTTTTGATAGCCGGGAACCATCAGCTTTCTTCACCACATTTGCTTATGCACACATTTTTCTTCAGCAATCGTTGGGAAGGTGAGCATCCTGGAATGCCAATTTAATAGAACAATGTGTTCTTGCATTGAGTGAGTAAGAGCTTGAGTGGAGGCCCAATGTCCATCTGCTGCCTTAATACTAAACCTATAAATATATGCACATAGATCTGTTTCCCCACACTCTTCTATAAATATATTTACATATATACATTCCAGTCTTTAGACCCCTGTCAATACTCTTTGCCACCTAGCTCTTTTCTCTATTTCCTTACACTTTCCTTTTGTTCCACTATCATACTCAGCCTTCATTTGGGTTTCAGTAATTTCTCTCAGTTACCTTGTCCTTGCTGAATCCCTACCAGGCCTCTCACACCTCCTTGCCACTGATTTTGGATTACTTCTTGCTCCCCTGTCCCTGGGTTGGTCAGCACCACCTCCTTGCCCCTTCCTCCCCTCTCCTGTGTCCCCCTGGAACCATTGGTCCCATTGTTTTCTCCTCCAGATTCTTCATCCAGTCTATCTTATCTGGATAGATCTGTAGAGATAATAATATGCACCCAAAATCAAGTCATAGCAAGATAGGCGATGGGTGAGAACACAGTGATGACAACAAAAAGGAAACCAATTACCCATAGAAGAATAAATCAATTAAAAGAAAAAAGTTTTTAAAAAGAAAGAAAAACCTGTAAATTGATCAAGGTCTGATTTTTGATCTCTAGGTGTGTCCTTCAGTGAGGTCCAATGGGGTACCATGCTTTGGCCCCAGAGTCTGTCCTTTGCACTCCCTCTGGGGCTCCCTGCTCTGCCCCTGTTTCTGCATTCTTATGATGGGTTTAAACCTCAGAGGAGGCCATCCTCAATCCGATGACCACCTTCATCTTTCCATTACTCTCCTTTTATGTAAGCAGGTGACTATCGAAGACAAGGGCAGACACCAACAAGGATCCATCAATCATGGTCATACAAAACTGATAGACGTTAGTCTCATGGGAAGCAGAGACAATGCAAAGTACGGAGTGCGTCCACACGGGGACACAGTGGGCGAGGGAAGGGGAAGGCTTAAATAAACATCAGCGTGTTGCAGAAGGGGGGAAAGAAGCTCCAAAGCCGATTGTGACGATGATCGCAGAACCCTTCCTGATCGGATTGACCTGCGTTAATTATATGATGTGTTAATTATAGCTCAATAGGAAAAAGAATGATGTGTCCAATAGGCATCCATCCTCCGATTATCCACAGAGTATATGACAGTGTTAGTCAATATGTTGTATTCACCTGTAAAAAATAAAACCTAGCCTTAGCAACCCAAAACAAACAACACAACACACCAAGGTGGGTTCCAGTGTCCATCTTCTCAAGACGTTTAGTTGCGGTGTGTGTTGTTTTCCCTCATTTACAACACGGGTCATTAATTGAATGATCCCTCGAACTTGAAAACCTTTGGGTGGATTCTGAATCTTTCTTTTCAGGCTTAACCCATTCACAGCGTGGCATAAGCCACTTCAGACTCCCCAATTCCTAAACTCATTTCGGACCACATCTGTGTGAGGGATTCTTGGAGGGGCTGGAAGGACAGTACTCAGGGGGTTCATCCTACAGGGAGTGGGGAAGCACCAGCTCTTCTAAGCGGCTGCTCTTTTTCAGGGTTCTACCTCTTCCTGGAAAGTGCTGGACACAAACACCTTGTTTTTCTAAAGATCACACTTCATTCCTTGGAAGGAAGCGAGCCTGGAAGTTCTGGCCAGTCTTCCAAGAAAGGAGTGGGGGCAGAGCATTCCCAGGATGGCTGCCTGGTCCTCTTGCTCTCGCCACGGGAATAGTCCAGGTAGGCGGCTTTCACAAACAGAAATTCATTCTTTCTCCATTCCGTTCTGGAGGCTGGAAGTCTGAATTCAGGGCATGGTTGTTGGAGGAAGAGGCCTTCATCCTGTTGAGCTTCTGCTCTTGGGAGATCTCCATATCCTAGCTTCCCTCATTCTCTCTCTAGCAGGTTCTCAGCACAGGGACCTGGAGTTCCACAGATGTACGCCTACGCCACTCCATGTGTTTCCTTGGTGGTACTGGAGCCCTCTGATCTCTGCTCACTGGCTCAGTCCCTTTTCTATCTCAAAAGATCCAGCCTAATCCTGTGGATTGCTCTTGCCCCCATTAACATGTTGTTAGGTGCCCTTGCTCTCAGCAACTGTATGCGCAACAGAACCATGTGCTGCCTGGCCTTGGGCCATCCTCACAATTTCTCTTAGGGTTCAGGCCATTGTAGCAGCCACTGTGCCAACGGGCATAGCATAACATGCCTCTAATCCTGCCTCATTGCCAACATAGAGGTGAGGTTAATTACATCATACTGTCACACAGAGGATAGTCCCGAAGTATGGAGGATCATGGCCCAGTGCGTGGAGGATTGTTCTGAAGTATGGAGGATCATGGCCCAGTGCATGGAGGATAGTCCCAAAGTATGGAGGATCATGGCCCAATGCGTGGAGGATAGTCCCGAAGTATGGAGGATCATGGCCCCGTGGACAGATGTTTTGGTGAGGTCACAATGCCATTCTTAACAAGAGCCTGGATGTATGGGAATGCCCCACAGTCTCCCTCTGAGGTTTTTGGCTCTTAGATAAATCTTTAAGATATTATTTGGCAAAGCCACAACACGAGGACAAAGATGCAAAGGGGAGGGAGGAGGTCAGCTAGAGGTCCAGCATTGCATGTTCAAGAGGACAGCAGGCATTGGGGAGGGAGGCGTCACTTACTGCCCAGAGGCAGGGCATCTTTCTTGCCCTTGCTAGCTGTTGAAGAGTTGGCCCCATGCACAGCAGAACCCAGTACTGCTCAGCCCTGTCACACCAGTGGGAGGGGTTCTGGACTGGACCACGGTGACCAATGGGTGTTCTCTGGCAGCTTTTGAGCTCTAGGTCACCAAGCCTCTCTTCCTAGCGTGTCTTCATTTGGAAGCTCCCCAGAAACCCATTCAGCATCATGACCTGGATGCAGTCCAGACCACACCTACAGCGACGATCCCTCCTCACAGCGCTCCCACGTGTACCAGGGCAGAACTGCCCCCCTAGAATTTTCAATGACTGATTTGGTCCCTGGGCAATAGGGGCTTCCACCCTGTCAGGGAGGTCCAGAGTGCTCAGCTGCTCACCCCACCTGGCCTCCAGCATAGGGGGACACTACAGCTTCCACTGACAGATGGCTGTGCTGCCATGTGGACACTGCCTGGGGAGTTGCCAATGGGTCTCCCACATGCTGGTTGAGAAGGGGACCTGTGGACCCCATCCTGGCTAATTCTGATCCCCTTTCACTGCTGACATGGCCCTGAGGCCCACACCCTGTCTTGCTATCAGACTTGCTTGTCACCTGGGTGTGGGCAGGGTGGTCGCGTGATCTCAAGACAGATGGTCCACTGTCGGTCCACAGGGTGGTCCTCAGGATTATACACCAGTGAGTCTTATCCATCTCAGCTCCTCTGCCCCTGACCTGCTCAGCTAGCCTGGGTTTCCAGAGATGCCAGGCTGAGGACACACCTTAGGTGCCAGCCACATGGCAGAGGGTGCCCACTCTGCTGGAAGTGGTCAGCTTCCCCCTCAGACCTCAATGGCCCCCTGCAATCAGCGTTCCAGTCAGTCCTGCCTCTGGCTGTCCCTCTGCAAGTCGGGGTAGAACTGCGCTCAGGCAGCGCCTTTGATGGTGGGTACTTTTTGAATGGGTCAGCACCAGGCTTTCCTTCTGAGCTTCCTCTGAGCGGATAGGAAGGTTGGGAGACTCCGACCAACCCTGTTCTCTTCAAAATTCAGATGGATTTGGGCTCCCAGGACCCTCCAGGCCAGAGTGGATGTACTCCCAGGATTTTTCAACCTGGAAGTCTCAGGAAAGCCTCTGCTGGCGGTCCCATCTGTCCAAGAGAGCGCTCTGGTGAGGGTGAGTGTGCAGCCTTGAACGACAAGTGAAGAGGGGCGCTTGGTCCTCTTGTTGCTGCACCTCTCTAACTGCGGATTTTGCTCAGCAGTGGAGTTAGAAGTCTGCAGCAATTCCTGGAGTGAATAAGGGAGCAGAGGCCGACCCAGCCCTGAGGCGGGGTTGTGATAGGACAGACTGGGATGGAGGGGTGGGGGGCACTGCCGGACTCAGGAGAGAGCAGCCTGCCTTTGTTCCTATTTTTGGGGGGGTTCAGGGGAAATAAGGGCAGTATGTGCACTCGTGGTGGGGTGGGGTCGCTG